>NC_132856.1:58204357-58515007 GCF_048164855.1 Canis lupus baileyi | reverse complement strand
CGTGCGGGTGGCCGCAGTCCGACCGCAACCCGCGCTACGGCAACCACGTGGTGCTGCTGCTCAAGATGCAGGCCCGCGGCGCCGCGCTGGCTCGCCCGCCCTGCTGCGTGCCCACGGCCTACGGCGGCAAGCTGCTCATCAGCCTGTCGGAGGAGCGCATCAGCGCGCACCACGTGCCCAACATGGTGGCCACCGAGTGCGGCTGCCGGTGACCCCGCGCGGCCCCGCGCACCCCGAGTCGGCCCGGGCCACCGCCCCAATAAAGAGCAGCAAGCAGCAGCCGTCGTGTACGTGCGCCCGCGCGGCCAGGCCGGGTCACCCCGCGCTCCCGCCCGCACCTGCGTCCGCGCCGTCGGGGCTCGAGGGAGCAGGCGCGGGGGCTGCAGCACTCGCTTTATTAGGCTGAGCCGCGGGGCCACCGCCCGGCGTCCCGGAGAGGGGGGGTCCCGGGCCTGGCTCAGTCCCGGCCCTTGCGCGCCCGGTGCTTCCTCCGGCCCCGAGGCCGGTCCTCGTCCGCGCGCCGCGGGGAGTCCCAGGCCGGCCTCTTCGTGGATCCTGGGCCGCGGGGGTCCCGCGCCCACGGCCGCCGGCCCTGTTCGCGAGCCTCCCAGCGCCGGGGCGGGCCTCCTCGCGGCTCCCCGGCGGCCCGGGGCCTCTCCCTCCGCGGCCTCTCCCTCCGCGGCCTCTCCCTCCGCGCCGGCTCCGTGGGCGCGCGCTCGTCCCCAGCAGCCTTCTCTGCAGCCTCCGGGCTCCCCGCGGCCTCGGCCTTGTCCTCTGCCTCCGCCGGGGGCGCGGCCGGTCCCGCCGGGGGCGCCCAGGCCTCGGGCTTGGGCTTGGGCTTGGGCTTGGGCTGCAGCGGGTGCAGTGGTGCGGTCAGCTCCCCCCTCCCCGCGCCCCGCCCGGTTCCCGCCGCCCCCGCCGCCCGCGGTCACTTGCAGGAAGCGCTTACCGGGGGCGATGCGCGCTCCGGGGCCGAGCTGGGCGGTACCCAAGGCTCAGGGACAGGTGCGGGCGCGGCTGCGTCCCCGGCCACAGCATCTAGGAGGGGAGGGGAGTCCTTCCTGGGGAAGGCCCCCCGCCTCCGCCAAGGCGCCCCCTGCCTTCCATGTCCCCCTCCTTCCACATGCAAAAGGGCTGCAGGAGCTCCCGGGGACGCACTGCCAATGGGGGGCTCCCAGGGCCAGTCGTGGGGGGCAAGGGCCCTGAGGGGTGAGCACCTGTTCCCGGAGGAGAGAGGTGCACCAAGATCCAGTGCGGGAGGGGGGGCCCCCTCGGGAAGGGGCACCCCAGGTCAGCCAGAACTGCGCCCAGTGGGGCAGGGGGAGCGAGGCCCCCTCACCGAGTCCCTGCTAGGGAGGAGGGGAGCAGCCGGGCCCCGGGGCGCAGGCTCACCCCGGCACAGCTGGAAGGCAGAGCCCAGCAGCGCCACCAAGGAGGCGAGCACCAGGCACTTGTTGAGCGACAGGTCTCCCCAGGGCAGCTCGTCGCTGGGGGCCGGGGGTGGCGGTGGCCGCTGGGGGGGCGGCGAGGCCTGCGCCTTCCTGCGCGCGGGGCTCCGGGGGGCTGCAGGGAGCAAGCACTAAGCTGGGCACAGCCCTGGGGGCAGCCCTGCACCCCAAAGTCTGCTGCGCCCTGCCCGGGGCGCCCTGCACGAGGGGCCCTGCATGCCTCAAAGCTTCACTGGGACAGAGAGAACAGTCTAGAAGGTAATTCACTGAAGCCTCACAGCACGCAGGCCGCGTTAGCACAAGTCAGCTGAGGGGTCAGCCCTGGTAGTTACAGCTGGTGACGGGGGGACAGCACACAGCCTGCAGCCCCACCACGTCCTGTTCCCCTCCCCCTAGACCCCCAGACCGAGCCTAGGGCCTGCCCCCCTTGGGCCTGCCCCCCTTGCCGGATGCGGCCCCTCTCCCACCCCACCCCTGCCTTCTGCAAACCTACTTGCTCCTGCCTTCAGCCTCTCTTTCCCGGGTCCTGGGGCCACTTTGGCCACAGGCTCCTTTTCTGTCTTCTTGGGCCGCCCATCCGCACCACCTGCGGGGCTGCCCTCAGCTGCCAGCTCTTGAGAATCCTAGAAGGAGTCATCAGTGGCCCCGGGGGTGGGTTCCTTCCCCTCTCCCCACCAACAGAGCCCCAACCCTTCCCGTGGGGGTGTAGGAAAGCCACCCCTTGGCCAAACCCCAGGACCCCGGCTACTCACGTGGGGCCAGCTGCTGGAGTCCACCAGCCTGGGCATCGCTGTTGTAGGAAAAGGGGGAGACGCAAGGTCATGAGACCCCCCCCCCAGCCGCGAGCAGGCCCCTCCCCCCCCCGCTGGGCCCCGCTGGGCCAGGCGCCGCAGCCCTGCCCAAAGGCACCTAGCGCATTGCCCGCAAGCTGGGATTGGAATCCCGACCCGTGTGGCCCAGGACCCATGTGTGTGGGGCTCCGTGTAGACGCCCAAAGGCACCCCCGTGGACACAGGGCTCGGCAGCGGGGGGCAAGTCTGAGCCAGTGCAACGTGGGCCTCTGAGTCCTGGCCTGTGACGTGAGCAGCAGGACAGGCCCGGGGCACCCTCCTGCCCGCCCTCCGGGGTTACCTCGAGCCCTGTCGTCCTGGGGCTGGGCAGGGCAGGGGGCCGCCGGTGTGGACAGGTCCTCGCCTGCCTGGCGGCTGCCCAGGCCTCCATCCAGCTCCTGCAGCGCCCTGGTGGTCATGGAGACGGCGGGGCCCGGATCGGAGCTGGGGATCGGAGCTGGGGGGGTGGCTGGGGAAGGGGCATCGTGGGTCAGCGGCATCCTGCACTCGCTGGGTCCCTGCCGGCCCGGCCGACCTGGGGGCGCCCCCCACACATGGAGCCTCCCTCACCTGGCGAATTCAGGCGCCTGTGGGTGTGGCCCAGCGCCCCCCACCCCCCGCAGAGCGCCCCTCCCTGAGCTCACAGGGGCTGCTGGGGCCCAGAGAGGGCTGGGACCCACCCAAGGTCACCCGCAGGTGAGCGGAGCTGAGCCGCGGCCCCAGGGCCAGCTCATGTTCTCTGAGACCAGCCACTATTTTTATCTGGCGCCGAAGGCCAGCGGCTGGACCAGCGCCCCCCCCCAGCCCCCCCGCCCTTGCCCCCGGGGGTCTCGCAGCCTCAAGCCCTTCCCGCTGCCCCCAGCCCCGCATCCAGGAGCCCCTGCAGCCACGCCCTGCCCCCCTCTGGCCCCGATGGTGGGCGGGGCCCAGCCTGGGAGCTTGGGGGGCTGTGCGGGCCGGGCCACCCGCCACCACCCGCCACACGGAGCCACCAGCCACGGGTCCACGCAGCCTGGGGGCCACGGCGGCTGCCGCTTCCCAGAGCCGCGCTTCTGGGCCTCCGGGGCGCCTGGCTGCGGCGCTGCTGTGTCCCCACGGTTCTGCTCAGAGCACTGACCCCCCCGGGGCTGGAGCCAGGCCCTGGGGCAGCGGATATGTGCCCCCCAGGCCTGCAGGGGGGCAGCCACAGGAGCGGGGACCCCCACGCACCCCACGGACCCCCGCGCTGCCCAGGCCTCCCCGGCCCACCTACCGCACGGCTGCCGGGACCTGGCAGTCGGAGCTCGGGGAGCGGCCGGGACGGGCAGCGACAGGTGGCTGGGGGCAGCGGCGGGGCCCAATCGGCTCCGCGGGCGGAGAGCAAAGGGGAGGAGGGCGGGCGGGAGGCCACTGCGGGGGGGCACCCTCGAGGCTGGAGGGTGACACCCGCCCCCCCGGCAGCACAGGGCCCTGCTGGTGCCCCTGAGCCCCAGGAAAGGAGGTCACCGGGTCACCTTGCTGTGTCTCCTGTGTGGTCGGCAGGCCCCCGAAGCCCCGAGTGTGTGCCCGGCTCAGCAGCTTGTCCCTGTTCCGGAGGGGGGCACCTGGGGCACGAGGGCCGTCGGGGCGAGGCACCAGCTGTCGGGCCTAGAATCCGTATTCCGTAACTGCTCGATGACCGCGGGCACTGGCATGCCGCTACCATGTCATAGCTCCAGAAGATTCTTCACCCCAAAAGCACCCTCCTCCCTGTTAACCAATCTCCCCCCTCCCCCGGCCCCCCCAGCCCCCCATCCACCTCCCCGTCCGTGGATGAGCCCGTCCTGGACGTGTCACACACGTGGACTCCCACCCCGCGGGGCCTCCTGTGTCTGGTCCCCTCCCTGAGCCTGGTGTCCTCGGAGTCCATCCACGTGGGGCAGGTGTGGGGCCCCTTCCCCCGCCGAGGCTGGGTCGTATCGCGGGTGTGGACGGGTCTCACCGTGTGTCCCCGCTCCCCTGTGGATGGACTGGATTTGCTTCCCCCTTTCAGCTGCCGTGAACAGGGCGTGCAAATACGTGTTTGAATCCCTGCTTTCAATTCTTCTTTCTTAACACCTGCTCTACGAGATAGACTTTAGGGACCACACGGGTCTCCCGTAAATGGAAGTACAGTTGCTAACATTAAAATGTGTGAAGATAGGGACCCCCTGGGGGCTCAGCGGTGGAGCGGCTGCCTCTGGCCCAGGGCGTGACCCCGGGATCCCGGGATCAAGTCCCTCCTCGGGCTCCCCGCATGGAGCCTGCTTCTCCCTCTGCCTGGGTCTCTGCCTCTGTGTGTGTGGGTCTGATGAATAAATAAATAAAATCTTTTAAAAAAATGCGTGAAGACAAATCGAGGTTGCATAACAGTGAGTTCCAGGGGCGCCTGAGTATTTGAGCGTCAGACTCCCGATTTCTGCTCAGGTCATGATGTCAGGGTCTTGAGATCGAGTCCCACGTCGTTTCTGCGCTCTGCGTGGAGTCTGCTGAGGATTCTCTCTCCCTTGGCCCCTCCCCTGCTCACACACGTGCTCTCTCTAAATAAATAAACAAGCCTTAAAAAAAAAAAAAACACCCAAACAATGAATTCCATGTAGTATAGTTGAATTAATACGCCCTGTGAGCTTATGTAGAATCTTGAAATACCACTTCACCCAGGAATGACCAAAACCCAACCAACTCGACCGCATGACCTGAGCTGAAATCACCAACACTCGACCGACTGAGCCCCCAGGGCCCCCCAGAGGGCCCCCCTCCCCCAAATGTAACCCCCTCCCACAGGAGCTGTGCGAACAAACCAAACCCTAACATCAACTGTCACAAACTTATCCCGAAAGCATCAAGAAGCGTTTAAATCCTCCACTTGAGCCAGATGTTCTAAAATTTGTGATGGGATAGGACATCTGTCGCTGTAGGTCTGTGGTTCTCCGCTAGGGGCGACTCTGCACCCCTCGGGGTGGGGGTCGTCCCCCGTGGGTGCCCCTGGCATCGAGAGCGTGGCGGATGCTGCTCAGGCCCCCACGCTGTGATGGGCCACAGAGGGCGATGGGCCTCCCGTCTGGAATCCGAACCGCCCGCAGCAGAGCCGGCGGCCGGTTAGACCCCGGTACACGAGGTGGGGGGGGGGGCGTCAGAGCTGGAGAGCGGCTGCGGACTCACAGACCCCGGATGGCAGCCCGGCCAAGTCTGGGCGTCCTGGCGTCCGGGCGTCCGTCCTTTGTGATGGGGAGAAGCCTGAGGCACCTGCGTGGGGAACGGGCCTCCGCCGGGGCAGGAATGCCGTCGCCCCCCAGGACCTGCTCCCCGCACTTCCCTGGTCCCCCGGGGGCTCGCACGAGGCCCTGTGCCGGAGCTCGGCCTTCCCGACACCCCTCTTGCGCATCGTGGGTTAATCGTACCCCCAAAGGGTTCTGTTCCAGTCCTGCCACCCAGAACCTCAGACTGTGACCTTGGGGCGTCAGCTGTAGACTGAACATTGTGCCCCCCAAAGCTTCTATGTTGAAACTCAGCCTCCGGTGCGATGGTACATGGACGTGGGGCCTTTGGGGTGAGCGGGCCCGGGGAGTGGAGCCCCCGTGGAAGGGATCAGCACCTCATGGGAGGGGCCCCAGAGAGAGCCCCCTGCCCCCCAGCACACGCGGACATGGGGAGGCGACGGCCGCCCACCAGCCAGCGAGGGGGCCCTGCCGGACGCCAGACGGGCCCGGGCCTGGATCTCGGATTTCTGGCCTCCAAAGCCCAGCCCGTGCCCCCAGCCCGTGGGCCCGTGACGCCGTCCTGCGGCCGAGCAGACTGACACGGGGCGCTGCCTTTAGTGGAGGCCGCGCAGGGCAAAGTGGCCCCGATCCCCAGGATGGCGTCCCTGAAAGAGAAGATGACGTGGAGCGGGCGGGGAGGGACGCGGCCCCCAGGGGCTGCAGGGACAGGGAGGACGCCCCCAGGAAGCTGCACCCCACTGGCTTCCCCACCCCCCCCAGAAGCTGCTTTCGGCTGCCCTGTTGTGGTTCATGGTCACAGCGGCTCTGAGACACTCCTACACCTGGACCCCTCATGCTCCCCAAGTGATTGTGCAGGGACACAGGGTCCCCTGCTCTGGGCGGCTCTGGGCTCCCCTCTCAAGATGCAAAGTCACATCCTCGGTCTGCACCCAGGCGTTTGCAGCTGGACAGCCTGGGCCGCTCCGGGGTCTCCAAGGGGCAGTGGGTCCAGGCCGCTCAAACTCTGAGCTGCCGAGGGGTCCCCAGGAGCCACCACGAAACCCGGCCAAGCTGCCCACCACGTAGCTGAGGCCGGCAGCCTCCCGCACCCCAAAGCAGGGCTCACACTGTCCCTTGTGACACAGAGAAACCCGAACATTGGGCAGCCCTGGTGGTGCAGCGGTTTGGCGCCACCTGCAGCCCCAGGGTGTGATCCTGGAGACCCGGGATCGAGTCCCACATGGGGTTCCCTGCGTGGAGCCTGCTTCTCCCTCTGCCTGTGTCTCTGCCTCTCTCTCTCTCTCTCTCTGTGTCTCTATGAATAAATACAATCTTAAAAAAAATGAAAAGCAAAAGAAACTCGAACATTTCGATGATGCAGACGAGCTCAGAGAGACCGTTTCTAGCACGTGCAGCACGCGCCGGTCCAAACCCAGACACCCTCACACCGGTGTTCGTTCCCGGCGCGTGTGTAGCTTTTGTTTTAATATTATTTACAGAATCTTATTTCTGTGTTTTTTTTTTTTTTCAGCTGAAAGGTCTCACATTTATTACTGAACCAACCTACCCATGCTAATTTTCTCTGTATCGTTCCAATTTTAGTATATGTGCTGCCGAAGCGAGCTTATTTCTGTGTTTTAAATAGACGCCACACCCCACACGGGGCTCGAACTCACGACCCCGAGATCAAGGGCCGCACGCTCTACCCATTGAGCCAGCCAGCCACGCCTGCATACTCACTTTTTAAAAACTGGCATCGTGGGGCACCTAGGGGCTCCGCTGGTGACGCCTCTGCCTTAGGCTCAGGTCGTGATCCCAGGGTCCTGGAATCGAGTCCCACAAGGGGCTCCCTGCTCAGCGGAGAGTCTGCTTCTCCCTCTGCCCCCCCCCCCGCTAGTGCTCTCTCTTTCTTTGTCAAATAAATAAAATCCTAAAAAAGAATAAAATAAAACTACCATCATGGGCGCCTGGGTGGCTATCAGTAAACCGCCCGGCTGTTGGTGTTGGCTCAGATTTTGATCTCAGGTCGTGATCTCAGGGTCATGATCTCAGGTCGTGATCTCACGGTCGTGATCTCAGGGTCGTGACCCGGAGCCCTGTGTCGGCCTCTGTGCTCGGTGTGGAATCTGCTTGAGATTGTCCTCCCACCCCCACCGCTCCTCCCCCTGCTTGCTCACTCTCTCTCTCATATGAATAAACAACTGTTAAAAAATACCGCCATCGTCCGTGAACACCTGAACATCACGTTTCGTAAGCCACACTTTGTTTTCCCTTAAGTGTATGTTACAGTTTGGTGGTTCCTGAAAAGCTAAACATAGAAGGACTCCGTGCCCACCACTGCCAACCCTACACGTGAACGTCCAAAAATTGACTGTGGTGTTGCTTGCCCGTATCCATGAATATACTAAAAATGATTGAATTGTACTCTTTATTTATTTTTTTTAAAGATTTATTTATTTATTTATGATAGACACAGAGAGAAAGAGAGAGAGAGAGAGGCAGAGACACAGGAGGAGGGAGAAGCAGGCTCCAAGCAGGGAGCCCGACATGGGACTCGATCCCAGGACTCCAGGATCGTGCCCCGGGCCAAAGGCAGGTGCTAAACCGCTGAGCCACCCAGGGATCCCCGAATTGTACTCTTTATACGAAAGTATTGCAGGGGGTCTGGGTAATTCAGTTGGTAATTCAAGCATCCAACTCTTGATTCCAGCTCAGGTCATGATCTCAGGGCCCTGAAATCACGCCCTGTGTCGAGCTCCCTGCTCATTGGAGGGTCTGCTTATCCCTCTCCTGCTCCCCCTGCTTGCGCACTCTCTCTCTCTCTCTGTTAAATAAATACAATCTTAAAAAAAGAAAAGATTCTCTCTTCCTCTGGCCCCCCGCCCAAAATAAACAAAATTTTAAAAATAAAATAAATGAGAATATTGCATGGTATACAAACTCTGAACAAACCTGTCACAAAATATTAGTTCAAAGACACAGATAGAAAATAAATGTATTCTTTAGAATATACATTTGTTATAAATATAATACATAGCATAAGGCACATAGAGAAACACATGAAATTAGGTGCAGCAAAATATATGTTTATAAATATCTAAGTATATAAAATGTATATAACACAGAATATTTTATTAACACATAGTATAAATACAGATATTAAAAATATACAAGAAAGAAAAGATCCAAAAAAAAAAAAAAAGAAAGAAAAGATCCAGTAAGAAATAGGCCTGTATACAGTAAGTTTCCTCAGTGAACATCCGTTGCTCTTGGGTTTATTATTATTTTTTTAAGTTTATGTATTTATTCATGAGACACAGAGAGAGAGAGAGAGAGAGAGAGAGAGAGACACAGGCAGAGGGAGGAGCAGGCTCCACGCAGGGAAACCTGAGCAGGCTCCAGCAGCCAAACCGCTGGGCCCCCCGGGTGCCCCTTTATTTATTTATTTTTTTAATCATTTCTATGCCGACCGTGGGACTCAGACTCACAAGTCCGAGACGAAGAGTCACCTGCCCCACGGCCGAGCCCCCGGGCGCCCCACGGGTCCCGTATTTAGCCACTGAAATTCCGTAGAGCCGCAGACAACCTCGGACCCGGAGCAGGGGCCATGCGGGCGGGAAACCGCATCCGTGCCCTTGCGGTCGGGCCTCGGCTGTGGCTCCGCTTCTCCCCACCCCGAGACCCTCGAGGAGACCTTTGTCGCGTGCGACGAAGCTGCTGCGGGCGGGCGGCGTCCAGGCGCTCGAAGCCGGGAGGTGTGCGCCGTGGAGGCTGGAGATGAGCCCTGCGCGGCTGTGTCCCCCGGCCCCGGCGGAGCTGCCCGATGCCACCGGCGGCCTGCGCTCTACTGGGCCACGGCCCGGGCCGGGCCTCCTGGGCCGCGGTGGGACCCGGGGGGCCGGGGGGGGCTCCTATGCTCTCACCCGCTGCTCGCTCCCGGGAAGGGCCAGGCCGGACGTGACAGGACGAGGCTGAGCTCCTTCTTTTCTTACTTTTCTTACTTTATTATGGGAATTGCCAGATGCGCAGAACAGTCGAGGAACTTCTGCCGTGGACCCCCCCACCCCCGCCCACCCAGCCCTGTGTCCGCGGCTCCGTCTCACTTTCTAAATTTTGTTTTAAAGGTGGATGTCGGGGATCCCTGGGGGGCTCAGCACTTGAGCACCTGCCTTCAGCCCAGGGCGTGATCCTGGGGTCCCGGGATCCAGTCCTGCATCGGGGTCCCCGCAGGGAGCCTGCTTGTCCCTCTGCCTGTGTCTCCACTTCTCTCTCTCTCTCATGAATAAATACATAAAATCTTTAAAAAAATAAAATAAAGGCGGATGTAAAGATTGAAACACTTTGGCATGAACTAGGGATCCCCGCGCTTGGCTGAAGTCCACATGGTCACACGTCACCCGTGGCTGAGCCTGAGCCGGGGCTCCCTTCACTCCACGTGGGAGACCCCCGGGGCCCTGTGACAGGTCACCACCACTTTAGTGGCTTCAAACCACAGGGATCTGATGGTTCTGGGCTCGGAAGTCCTGAAACCCAGGCGCGAGCAGGACTGGTCACCCCTTCATCCCCCCAGGGCCCCAGGAGGACCCGCTCCTAACCCCCCACCTTCCAAAGGCATCAGCTCCATGGCCTGTGGTCCCTCCTCCGTCCTCACCGTCAGTAGCGCAGGGTCTGCCCGTCTCTGGGGCTCCCACCCTCTCGGGAGGACCTGGTGAGACACCGGGCCCCCGGGAACCCCGGGTCACCCCCACCCTGGGGCCTTCACTTGCTCCCCTCTGCAAGACCATGTGAGGTGACACATCCTAGAAGTCCTCCCTGACACCCCTCTTTCCTACTCTGCGGTCTGGGGGAGTCCGTCACCTCTCACGGATGCCTGTTCCAGCAAGGCCAGCCTGATGGGACTCTCGGTCCCCAGCAAGCCCAGCCCGGGCAGGCGGCCCTGAGCCCCGGTGCTGACCCTCAGCCTCTTCCCCCTCCCCGCCGTGGTCCTCGGAGAGGGGACGCGTCCTTCCTCACAGACGCAGCATCTGCAGCTGTACCCGCAGCGGTGCTGTGGTTGGCACGACGGGGGCAGCTGTGGCATCGAGCGCTAGGGACCAGAGGTGACCGGGCCCCAGACCTGCCCGGCCTGCCTGGGCAGAGTGGGGACGTGTTCCTGCCCGAGGACCTGGACACCAGTGCCCGGGATCCCGCAGCCGGATGAGATCTGGAAACATTCGGACCCAGCCTCGGCGCCTACGGTCCCGGTGGAGGCGGGGGCCTCAGTCCCCTCCCGGCACCCACAGCCGGTAGCACGGCCACAAATGTCCCTCCTGCCTCCCCGGGCAGAGGGAGTGCCCCCAGACCCGGGGCCCACCGTTCCGAAGAGGACAAGGGACACTAGGGCTGCTGCTCTCACATCCCTGCCCTGCACTGGGCGCCCTCGGATGCCCTGCCCTACCTGACCCCCCATGCGCCCCCTTTTCTCTCTGATCTCTGCTTTTCTGCAAGCTGCTGAAACTCGTTTTTTACTAAGAGGCTATGCTTTTCCCCCCTTTCCACCCACAAGGATTCCAAACTAAAGAGCACTCGGGCCAGCAACCTGCAATGCCTGTCATCGAAGAAGGGACCCTCTTGGGTTTCTGGCGGGACATCTCACCCCACCAGGTTCCTCCGGGGGGCGGGCCCCACATGCTCTCCAACCCACCAGCGCTGGGGGGCAGCTGTGACCTCTGTCGCTTTCTGACCTCATGGGGGGTAAACACCACATGACCACGTGACCAGCGGCAGCTCTGGATTCTGGATTCTTGGCCCAGAATCACTGGTCTGTGCCAAATGCCGGGGAGCCATCAAGACGCAAAACCCCCGCAAAACAACGCATTTTGCAACCCGGAGAAGCCCGGGGCCTACGTTATAAGGAAGACAACAATCCTACAAGTAGTGAGGACAAGGAAGCAGCACCCTGGGGTGGGGGCCCGCAGGGAGCCTTCCCCGTGAGACCGGGCGCCTCTGCGCCACGATTCAAAACCATTGGAAAGTTAAGAATTCACTTGCTTTTACTTTGCACCACGAGCTGCAGTTGTAAACAAAGTCAGGGATTCAGGGATCCCTGGGTGGCGCAGCGGTTTGGCGCCTGCCTTTGGCCCAGGGCGCGGTCCTGGATATCCGGGATCGAGTCCCACGTCGGGCTCCCGGAGCATGGAGCCTGCTTCTCCCTCTGCCTGTGTCTCTGCCTCTCTCCTTCTCTCTCACTGTGTGCCTATCATAAATCAATCAATCAATCAATCAATCAATCAAAAAAAAAATCAAAGTCAGGGATTCAATATTCTTTCCCAGGAACATTCCCGGGTTGCCCCCCGCCCTGGGCTCTTGAGTCTGCGGAGTTTTCCCAGTGTACACACGGAACCGTAGGTAAGACCCTGTACTTGGAAGTAGCAGCGGTGATGAGGGGCGCGCCCCCCGCGAGGGGATTCCGAGACACACAGGGACTCGGCCGTGTTTGCAGACTTAGCTTCTGAGGGTTTTGCAATCATTCAAGGTCCTTTTGGGGAAAGTGTGTGTCTCTAGCCCAAGTGGACACAGCAGATTGAGATAAACGAGATAAAAACGAGGCGGGAGTTGTGACAACAAAAAACCATACAGGAGTTGCCTCAGATCTACCCGCTCCCGGCCTCGGTGCCCGGAATGTAAACCCAGAGAGGAAGCGGGTCCTGGTCGGTGGGTGCGGGGTCGGCGGGCTTCGCTCGGCCTTCAAGGGCTGGGACTCCTGCCCGAGGGGGCTGCGTCCACCCGGGGAGGGTCCGCGTCCACCGGGGAGGGTCCGCGTCCACCCGGGGAGGGTCCGCGTCCACGGGGGAGGGTCCACGTCCACGGGGGAGGGTCCACGTCCACCCGGGGAGGGTCCGCGTCCACGGGGGAGGGTCCGCGTCCACGGGGGAGGGTCCACGTCCACCCGGGGAGGGTCCGCGTCCACCGGGGAGGGTCCTCGTCCACCCGGGGAGGGTCCGCGTCCACCGGGGAGGGTCCGCGTCCACGGGGGAGGGTCCGCGTCCACCCGGGGAAGGTCCGTGTTTACGCGGGGAAGGTCCGCGTCCACCGGGGAGGGTCCGCGTTCCTCTGCGAGCAGGAGGGTGGTTGGCTAAGCCCGGACGCGACACGCACGATTTCACGGACTCCGCGTATCCTCCGTACGGAACCTCCTCCCCGCAGAGGGGGGCCCTGGGACCCCTGCCCGCGAATACGGGGCCTCTGTCGCCCCCGGCCTCCCGGGGGGGGGGTCCCGCTGGGGACAGGGACCTTGGCGACAGTGACAGGGCCACGGCGCAGACGCGGCCCCCGCCAGGCCCCGAAAGCCCGCGGAGCCCCCGGGCCCGGCTGATGGGGGCGGGGCGCGCGTCCGGTTCCCGACGCCACGGCGCCCCGCCCCCCGCGCGCCCGCGGAGCGAAGCCAGGCGGGCGGGGCGGGGCCCCCGAGGCCACGCCCCACTCGGCCCCATCCACCAATCGGACGCCGAGGGGGGCGGGCACGCCTGCATTTCCCGGGGGGCCCGAGGCCCCGCCCCCTCGCGCGGCCTCGTTCCAGGCGGCGTGGGGGCGTGGCCCGGGCGCGGCGCCTATAAAGGCGGGCGGCGGCGGCGGCGCCATTTTGCGAACGGCGAGCAGCGGCGGCGGCGCGGAGAAGCGCAGCGGAGGTTTTCTGGTTTCGGACCCCAGCGGCCGGATGGTGAAATCCTCCCTGCAGCGGATCCTCAACAGCCACTGCTTCGCCAGAGAGAAGGAAGGGGATAAACCCAGCGCCACCGTCCACGCCGCCCGCGCCATGCCGCTCCTCAGCCTGCACAGCCGCGGAGGCCGCAGCAGCGAGAGGTGAGCGCCCCGCCCCCGCCCGAAGCTTCCAGAAGGGCCGCGGCGCAGGCCCGCGGGGAGCCGGCCGCGGAGGTGCCGGGGCGGGGCGGGCGGGCGGCCACGGTCCGGCGGCGCCTCGGGGGCCCGGCGGGGGGGCCGAGGCCGAGTCGGGTCGGGGGTCGGGGGTCGGCCGCGGGCGCGGAGGGAGCGGCGCCCCGAGACCCCCGAGGACGCGCGGAGCCCGGGGCGCCACGTAGGCGGCGGCGGGGCCTTCCTGGGGGGCCGCCCCCCCCCCCCCCCCCCGCGGGCTCCGGGCCCCGCGCTCCCCGACGACGCGCGCCTGCGGCAGGTGCCCGGGTCCCCGGCGGGCGGGGACGCGGCGCTGGGCCCGGAGACGACGGGCCGGCCTGGGGGGGCCCCGGCGCGAGCCGTGCAAAATGGAGGCGGCTTCGGGGCCTGTTTACACTGCACAGCAAATGGCTGCTGGCGCTGCCGAGCGCGCCGATTGTGAAAACCTCCCTCGGGGCCGCGTCTGCCGCGATGACGCAACCCCGAGGCCGCGGGGAGGGCGCGGGAGGGGCGCCGCAGGCGAGGGAGGCCCGCGAGGCCGGGAGGCCGGGGCCGCTGTCCCCCGAGCGGGCGCCGGGCTGCGGGGGGAGAAGGGGAAGTCCGCGCGGGCGGAGTGGGAAAGGGAAGTGGCTGCGAGCACCGGAGGGGTCGGCGCGGCGGTGAGGGCGGGGGGCAGGGCGGCGCTGGCCGGGGCCCTGACAGGCGGAAGCGGCGGGGCCCCGGTGTAAACAGCCGCCCGTGGGGGGCGCGGGGGGCTCCGGGGGCGCCTCCCCGGGCTGAGCGCCCCGTTTCTCGCAGTTCCAGGGTGTCTCCTCACTGCTGTAGTAACCTGGGTCCAGGGCCTCGGTGGTGCTCCTGATGTCCCTCACCCACCCCTGAAGATCCCAGGTGGGCGAGGGAATAGTCAGAGGGATCACAATCTTTCAGCTAATTTATTTTACTCTGTAAGTAACCCCCGTTTCTGGCTGCGGTGGGGGTGGGGGTGTCGGGGCGCGCACCTGTGTGCACCTGCCTTTCAGCCCCAGGGCTTTAACTGCACTGCAGGGTCGGGGCGCCTGCCGAGGTCTGGACGTGGCCGGAGCCCCTGCCGGAGCCCCCTTCCCGCGTCCAGACAGCAGTGCGCTGGGTGTGGGGATGGGGGGTTCTCTCATTGTTTTTCTGGGTTTTGCAAAAGTGTCGGCTGTGGGGAGACTTGGCAGGTGTCTGGGGTGCGGATAGAGCGCTCTCCTCCTGCAGGATAATCGGCTGAATGTAACAGAGGAACTAACGTCTAACAGCAAGACGAGGATTCTGAACGTCCAGACCAGGCTCACGGGCTCCAAACACATTAACTGGAGAGCGGTGCTGAGCGGCGGCTGCCTCTACATCGAGATCCCAGGCGGCGCCCTGCCGGAGGGCAGCAAGGACAGGTGAGGGCGGGGCTGGGGTGGAGCTGGGCTGCCTGCCTGGTCGCGGGGTGTGGGGGGGTTTCTTTCTGCACACTGAGCAGCGGTTCCTGGGGGACTCTGACCCTGGGGGTAGGCGCGCTGTGTGCTCCCTGGGAATGAGGGCGGGGGGGTGTCCCTGGCGGGCAGGTGGGGCTGACGGTGGCCCTTCAGCTTCGCAGTTCTTCTCGAGTTCGCGGAGGAGCAGCTGCACGCCGCCCACGTCTTCATTTGCTTCCATAAGAACCGCGATGACAGAGGTAGGGGCTGCAGAGGGGAGGGCTGGACCCTGAGTGGCGGAGCCTTGGGGTGCCGGGCACGGGGCGCACAGGGCTCGGCCACAGGTGCCAGGCAGGCGCAGAGCCCAGGGTCCCGCAGGCCCTGCGGCTGCTCTGACTGCCTTTTCTCCGCAGCCGCCTTGCTCCGGACCTTCAGCTTTTTGGGCTTTGAGATTGTGAGACCGGGGCATCCCCTTGTCCCCAAGAGACCCGACGCTTGCTTCATGGCCTACACGTTTGAGAGAGAGTCTTCGGGAGAGGAGGAGTAGTGGCAGTGCCGCCTGCGGCCCTTGTGCTCTGCCGCCGCCGGAGCCCTGGACCGCGGTCCCTTTGCCTGTCGTGCTTTGTGCGGGTGGCGGACCGACGGCTGCGCTGGGGGCGCCGACGGCAGGCCTGCTCATCTCTGCTGGGTTTGTCCGCATGTTGTAATTGTGCAAATAAACGCTCACTCCAAATTAGCGGTATATTTCTTGAAGTTTAATATTGTGTTTGTGATACTGAAGTATTTGCTTTAATTCTAAATAAAAGTTTATATTTTACTTTTTTATTGCTGGTTTAAGATGATTCCGATTGTCCCTGTATTTGGAGGAGGAGTTTCTTATTTGAAGGCTCTTGGAAATCTTAGGTCTCTTACCTTGAAAAGATAGGTGTTAATCTACCCTTCTAGTGCTCTGAAAACTGAATAAAAGTGATGACACCTCCAAGACTGTGTTGGCTCAGTGGTGTTGCCCCGGCCCCCCCGACCCCACCCCAGGGGGGCTGCAGAGCTTGGGGGCGGGGGGATGTCCTGAGCTTCCTGACCCCCTCACTTCTCACTTCTGACCCTGCCTCGTTTTCCCAGCAGTCATTGGTCCTTTCCAGGGGTGGGGGTGGAGCGTGGCTCCGGGTGTCAGGCTGCCCCACCCGAACCTGGGCCTCCTGCTCCCCTGCTCTGGCGTCTCTGGTGCCCTTATCTGGGAGGGCCAGATAAGGCTGCTGGCAGAGTTCCCTCTGCTTGCCCTGGGCCGCGACCTGTGCCCCAGGCCTGCTGCCTGGGACTTGTGTGGGGTGTCTGGTCCTGCGCCCCCGCTTTAGCACCTGTGTAGACCCCGTGTGCACAGCGGCCCCTGGGGAGGGCCTTGTGGGGCAGTGCTGGGACAGGAGCTCCAGCAAGGGCCACAGCTGGAGGGTGGGCTGGGGTCAGGGGCCCCCGAAGGCTACGTTGGGCAGGGCCGCAGCGCCACCTGCTGGCCACATCTGGGCGCGTGGCCAGAGGTTCACACCCAGGCCTGGGCTGGGCGGGGGTGGGAAAGGGCATCTTCTATGGGGCAGGAAAAGAACCCATAGGGATTGGGGAGTATCGTGCTGGGGCGGGATGTTGCCTGAGGACGGGGCCAGCCTTCAAAGTCCGAAGACGCAGAGCTGCACAACCCCCCAGCCTGGGGGGGAGTCAAGGCTGGACAAAGGGCTTTGGAGTTGGGGTATTGAAGGATGACTAGGAGTGTGAAGCCCACGAGGAGAGGGGAGGGTGCTCCTCCGCAGGTCAGGAGGCTCCGAGGGTGGGCAGTGTGGCCGGCGGGGTTGGCCGGGGCTTGGGGAGCCTGGGGAGGAGCCCACTGTATCCTGGGTACTAAGGAGCCAGGGGGGATGTTTGAGCAGCCCAGGAACCTGTCATACCTGCAGGCTAACCTGACGGGGGCGGGGAAGTGAGGGCCGTGACTGGAGGCCCCAGGCAGGCGCAGTGGGACCCCCCAGGGCTCGTGTGTTCCTCCGCGGTGTAAACGAGGCCCTGTTCTGTTCCTCTGGTTCCCCCGTGCGTCGTCCTTGCCGGTTTATGCCGCCATCCCGTGTGCGCGTCGACACCCCCCTGGCTTCCGCCCTCGGGAACCCACAGCCTGGAGGGGAGGTGGTCAGGTGGCGGCCCCCCAGGTGCTGACAGGTGCTGGGGGCGGGGGCGGGCGACAGGAGGCGGAGCCACGGGGCCCAGGAGCGGCAAGTTTATTTGCTTGGACAGAAGAGCCACGCGAAGGCCTGGCGGCTGCACAGAACCAAGCTTCACAGAAGGGCAGCGAGGAGGCTGCGGAGGGTGGAGCGCGGGGAAGCAAGGCCACGCTCGGGCGTCTCAGGTCCTAGGAGCGTCCCCTACCCCCGGGACCCCAAGCAGGTCCTGACAAGGATGCGCTCAGAATGACCGGCACCTGCAGCACAAGGGGTGCTCCGGGGCCAGACACGGAGGCCGCGTCCACCTTCTCGGGAGGACGGTGCGCACGGGAGTCCAGCGCGGCCAGCGCAGCCTCACGCCTGCTGGAAGGTCCTGGCATCGGAAAGCCTCGGGACACGCCGGGCCCGCTCTCCTGGGGAGGCCTTGGGCCTAAGTCCCCGTGTAGAAGCGGGAGTGGGGGCGCTGGAGAGGAGGTGCCCTCATGCCGGCCCCGTCTGGAAGAGGCTGTCCGCTCGCTCGGGGAGGGCCTGTCCGTCGGGGTGTCAGTCCCACAGCAGCGCCAGGGCGCGGCCCACGGAGGCCTCGGTGGCCTCAGCCAGGTACTCACAGCACAGCCAGTCCTCCAGGCCCGGCGCCTCCCCGGCCGAGGCCCGCTCCGCCAGGTGCAGCACGAGCAGCGCGCGGCGCACCTGCAGCCACGGCCCCAGCGGGGCTCCCTGGCGGTGCAGCTCGGGCCCGGGCCCCCAGAGCAGCGCCTGCAGCGCACCCCGCGCCTGGGCGGCCGAGGGCCGGGAGCGGCCCAGCCGCGCCGCCAGAGCCTCCAGGCCCGCAGCCAAGGGGGAGGCGCAGGGCTCCGCGGGGCCGAGTAGGGCGCGGAGCAGGCGGCCCAGCTGCAGCGCGTGGGCGCCCGGGGGGCCCGGGGGCCGAGGGCGGACGCGGCCAAAGTCGGCCAGCAGCAGGCGCGGGGGCCCGGCGGCCGCACAGCCCCGGGGCGCCACCAGCAGCAGGTTCTCAGGCCGCAGCTCGGCCAGGGCGGCGCCCCGCGCCTCCAGGTGCTCCAGGGCTGACGTCAGCTGCAGCAGCAGCACAGCCACCACCCAGGGGAACTCCTCGGGCCGCTGCCGCCTGCCCGCCTCCGCCAGCCATTGCGTCACCGTGAGCTCAGGCACCTCGGCCGCCAGCACCACCGGGCCTCTCCAGGGCACGTCGGGCAGCGCGCCCTCGGGCACCGGGCCGCACAGGCCCTGCAGGTTGAAGTGCGGGGCGAGCGAGGCCTGCAGCTCCAGGCCCCAGGGGTGGGGCTCCTCCGCTCCGGGCTTGGACACCTGAGGGGCAAAGGGGGGGCCATCAGGGCCTGACCGCGGGGAGCCCGCCCAGCGCCACCCGCCCCCGCGGCGCTTCGGGAGCCCAGTGGCCGCGTGGCCTCCAGGAGTTAGATGTTCATTCGGATGCCTGTCGCCGTGTCGCCGGCGCGATTTCAAGGAAAGCCGCGCTGAGGAGCATGGTGTTCGGGGGTCAAAATGCTGCCTGCCAGAGGCGCCGGGGACAGGGCAGCTCAGGTGCCACGGCCGGCCTGTCCAGTAGGATTACGACCCAGGCCACCGTGTAATTAAACATTTCCAGTAGCCACATGTGGAAATTGATAAGAAGTGTGAACATGATTTTCTTTTTTTTTTTTTTTAAGATTTTATTTATTTATTCATGAGAGACACAGAGAGAGAGGGAGAGGCAGAGACACAGGCAGAGGGAGAAGCAGGCTCCATGCAGGGAGCCCGATGCGGGACTCAATCCAGGGTCTCCAGGATCACGCCCTGGGCTGAAGGCAGGCTCTAAACCACTGAGCCACCTAGGGATCCCTTCTTTTTTTTTTTAACATAATTTTCATACTCTGTTTTATTTGACCCCATATACCTAATAGGTTACCATGCAACGGTTGTGGGCGTAGATAAAAGCTATCCCTGAGATGTTTTACGTTAGGGTTATTTTTTGACACTAATAGATTAGTCTTCGAGACCCAGGAATAGTCGACGGCCAGGGCACATCTCAGTTGGAACCAGCCCTGTATCGAGTGCTCAGAAGTGACCCCGGCCAGCAACTGCCCTTCTGGACAGTGAAGCTCCTTCTAGAAGGTCAGGGGAGCATCAGCTCTGGGAATTACATTAGAACCACCTGGGGAGGGTAGCCCTGGTGGTGCAGCGGTTTAGTGCCCCCTGCAGCCCGGGGCGTGATCCTGGAGACCCGGGATCGAGTCCCACATCGGGCTCCCTGCATGGAACCTGCTTCTCTCTGCCTGTCTCTGCCTCTCTCTCCCTCTCTGTCTTTCATGAATAAATAAAAATAAAATATTTTTTTTTTAAATGGAAGGATGTTATGACAAATATGGTGATAGTTGCACCGTAAAGTCAGTGTGGCGATTGGGTGGGTAAAGGCGCCTTGAAGTCAGCGGGGCTCAGGGCGCCCAGATGACATGTGGACGGTCGCAGGGTAGTTAAGTGGTGGCGGTCAGCTGGCTGCGGCGGGTGAGCTCGGGGGCCGCCTGGCGCCGCCACGGTTCACTGCAGAACGGGTTAAAGTGCGGATTCCTGGGCTCCTGGGAGGCGTGTGGGGTTGGGATGCGCAGGCGCTTCGCGTGTCCACGGCCCCACGCTTCAGACACGTGGTTCCGGGGCCGAGCGTGTTAGTTGGCGTTAGTTGCAGAGTAAGCGGGTAGGCCAAGCTGCAGCGCCCCGTTAGCCCAAGCTGGGAAACTGGGGAGGCGCCCAAGGAGGCGGGCGGTGGCGGGGCTCACCTTGGCGGCCAGCATGTGCCACGCCTCGTCGCCCACCCGCACCATGCGGTAGTAGAGGGCGTCCCCGCTCTCCACGCAAGGCGAGCGGTCCAGGAGCCGGAAGCCGTGGCCGGGTTGGCAGGGGCCCGGGTGGCCCCCCAGCAGCCGGGCCCGGAGCCGAGCCCGCACCGCGCGGACCCCCTCCAGCTGCCGCGCCTCCAGCATGGTGCGCATGGCCTCGGGCCGGTGCAGGTCGTACCAGGGGGCGCCCAGCGAGGTGTCCAGGGAGCCGAAGCGCGGCTCTGCAGGGGGACAGGCTGGCCAAGCTTTGTCACTGGCCGCCTGGCTCTCGTCCACACTGTGGGACCCCAGGAAAGGCCTCCGAGGCTGCCCAGCCGGAGCCGGGGCAGGGCTGGTGCTGGGGACCCTGTGCATGGGCAGGGAGCGGGTCCTGCACAGCGTCTTCTTGGGCAGGGGCGGGGGCAGGGGCTGCGGGTCGGTCGGGGGGGGCCCAGGTGCCCGGGGACGGCAGGCCTTGGAGGGCAGCAGCTGGGCGCGGACCTCACCTGCGGGGAGGAGCACGGAAGGGGGTGAGGACCCTAGCACGGCCCCAGGCACCCGTCTCCACCCCTCGGCCGGGACTGCCCGGTCTGCAGAGTGAAGAGAATGCTAGTGGCCCGCGCCCCACGGGCTACGGAGGCCGCCCCCAATTCACAGAGGAGGGGACAGGAGTGATGCATCAGAGGCCGAGAAGTGTCCGGCCCACGCCCGGCAACCCCGGGTCCCTGCGTGGCGCTGGCCACCTGACCACACCTCTGTGAACTCTGGCTTCCTCATTTTTACACGCCATCATCCCAGCTTTTTTCCCCTTTTTAGCAGCGTTTTATGAAAGGTGGGGAACTGGCCGCTAGAAGGGAGCTCAGCTGCCCTCAGGCAGAGGGTCCCCCCGCCCCGCCGTCCCGCGTCCCCCAGCCGGGCCCCGGGGGCTCACCGAGGTTGCTGTAGGTGGGCTGAGTCGGCCAGGTGGGGGCGTCAGGCCCGGGGGTCCCAGTCGGTGGCTCGGGGCTGCTCATGCTGGCCGGCGTAGGGGCACGCACGTGGGGGTGGTGAGCAGGGCGGGGACCTAGGCACGAGTGGGGGGCAGTCTCCGTCTCCTTCCCGCTCTTGACCTGCTGGAGCCCTGGGTCGGCCCGTCGCCCTCTCTGGGCTCCCTTCCAGGCGGGGGAGGCAGGGAAGTCACCCCTCAACCTTTCAGGAAGGACCCTGTGCTTTTGTGACGTGGACAGAACAGAATGTCGAGGGTGAGGGTGGACCATGGGGGGTGGGGGGGCAGGACGGCACCCAGGGACCCGCGCAGGGGCACCTCCTTCCCAGAGCTCAGCAGCTGGGGCCCCCGCCCTGCCCCGCCCACCCTCCAGGTGCTGCCTCTGCCCACTCCCGGCCCCAGCACCCCCCGGGGGCCCTACCTGCAGGACTGGAGTGACCAGGGTGGGGGGTCCTCCGGGGAGCTGCCGCCCGGGGCCTGCCAGGCTGACCTGTGGCCCGCGGCCGCCCGGAAGCACCGTGCAACCGTCAGACCGCAGGGAGGGGGGTGCTCGCTGCATCACTTCCCCCCGCCTGCCCGCAGAGGACGCCTCCCTCGAAGATGGGAAGGGCATTCCAGGCAGAGGGCTCGCCGCCCGCCGCGGCCTTTGAGCTGGGGCGGGGGCTGTGACACGGGGACAGTCCCAGAGGTAACACCCGGGGGGGTCGGGGGGAGCCTCCGCATGCTGGGCTCCCCCCGGGGCCAGGGCAGGGAGCCCCGGGCACGCTGGGCAGCGAGACCACCACCAGGGCGCCTCTTTCCTGCGTGGCTTTCGTGGCTTTCCTTCCCCCTCTGCGGGGGGCGGGGATCGGAGAAGCCCCGGAGCCCGCTGCCCGCCGCCCGCCGCCCTCGCCGCCCCCCACCCACCGGGGCCTCCTGTGCCCTGGGACGTTGGTAGACGACAATTGCCACACGTGGAAAAGCAAGGACGGTGCACATCCAGGGGCCCCGACGCCCGCGCTCCAGCTGTGTCTGGGCTGGAGGCTCGCCGGGCCGGGCCGGGCCAAGGGCGTGAGGGGCGCCCCAGCTCCGAAGGGAGAAGCAGGAGCCGCCCGTGTGCACGGTCGCAGCGGCACGTTTGCATCGTAGCTGCAGCGTGTTTGGGGCTGGATTTCCCTCCCTGTGCCCCCTCTTTCCCTTCGGGGCGCTGAGCCCAGAGAGGGTAGGGAATCCATGCGCGGTCGCACAGCCGGCCCAGGCATGGTGACAGGTCCTGGGGCTGGTCGCGGGGCGCTCCGTGCCCACCAGGCCCTGGGCGGGGGGAACCAGGTTAAGCCACTTTGTGAACGTCTCCCACACCCCCCGCCCCCACCCTCCGGCCACATTTTGGGCAAAACTGACCTGCTGACCCCGTGGCGTTTCCAGCATGCGGTTCCCTAACTTGATCCCGTATCTTCTGTTTTCGGGTGTTCAGCTCCCCGAAAGGATAGAATTGACGCTCTCCGGCCTTAATCGGCAGGGCGCCCCATGCCTGGGTGGGTTTGGAGCCACGCGACGGGAGGCAGGGTGCGGGTTCCCAGAGGAGGGACGGATTCCACAAACCCCGGGCCCCAGGCGGGGCGGCAGGTGCCGGGACACGGCCTCCTCGCCGCCCACACGCCTGCTGGCCGCCGCCCTCGCTCTTCCCGTCGTGAGGCCCTTGGGGCTGCCCAGCCAGCTCCTGGCTCTGCCCGCGGTTGGCGGGGACGCATGCAGGGCAGGCACCCGGGCTCGGAATGGAAGGCGAGGCCAGAACACCCCACTCCGTGATCAAGGTAAAGGGCCTTTTCGTGTGATCTTTAGGGAACCTTGTTGGCTAACCGCGGCCGCGGGCCGCCCGGCTCTTTTTGTAAATGAAGTTTTATTAGAACCGGGCCGGGCAGGGTCATGGCAGGGCAGATCCTATTTTTTATTTAAAAGATGGGGGATCCCTGGGTGGCGCAGCGGTTTGGTGCCTGCCTTTGGCCCAGGGCGTGATCCTGGAGACCCAGGATCGAATCCCACGTCGGGCTCCTGGTGCATGGAGCCTGCTTCTCCCTCTGCCTATGTCTCTGCCTTTCTCTCTCTCTCTCTCTGTGACTATCATAAATAAAATAAAATAAAATAATTTTTAAAAAATAAATAAATAAATAAAAGATGGATGTTGGGCAGCCTCGGTGGCTCAGCGGTTTAGCGCCGCCTTCAGTCCAGGGCGTGATCCTGCAGTCCTGGGATCGAGTCCCGCATCGGGCTCCCGGCACGGAGCCTGCCTCTCCCTCTGCCTGTGTCTCTGCCTCTCTCTCTGTGTCTCTCATAAATAAATAAATAAAAATCTTTTAAAAAAGAAATAAAATAAAAGATGGATATTTTGTTCATTGTGGATCTGGGACGTGAATTAATTTTGTTTATGGAACGTTGACCTGGATGGCTGAGCTCCGGGCGTCTGCTCAAATTTTGTGCCTGCGGTGAGGGCCTCACTGCCCCCCGCCCCCCCAGCCTGGTCCCAGCCCAGCTGTGGTGGCCACCTGGCCAAGCGGGGGGTGGGGTGGGGTCCAGGCTGGGACCGGGGTGACACCTCCAGGGACTTCTGCACCTGGGATGAGGCAGGATGGTGGGCGGGTGGCACGTGGGGAGCCCCCACCTGCCTCGGGGTGGCCTGGCCCCAGATCTCCCAGGGGCCTCTGCGGGAGGGGAGAGCAGAGTGCACAGCTCACACCCGCTGGGCACCCCGCCGAGGCTCAGGAAGGGGACCGCCTCCCTCTCCGCGGGATCCGTGCATTAACGTGGGAGTCGCCCTGGGGCCCCGGGGGGTGGGCACCAGTCCCGCTGACCCACTGTAGACTTCCGAGCTCCAGAACTGTCAGGTAGTAAATCTCAGTTGTTTTAAACCATTAAGTTTCGTTACTGGAGTCACGGTGCGCGGCCCGGGGTCTCCCTGGAGGCGCAGAAACCCGGTCTGTGCCGCGGAGGAGCGTGGTGCGCGGCCACAGCTGGAGGACGCTGCACACCACTCCCGCTCCATCCCGCAGGGGACATCGAGGCAGGGATCTTCAGCGGCCACCCCCACCCCCACCTCCGGGCCGGGTGTGCCGACTGGACCCGTGTCCTGTGTTTCAGGGGGGACCCCATGGACACCCTCTGAGCAGCACCTCCTTGGTTTGGGTCCTTGGTTTGGAAGGAGGACCCCTCAGCCCCACCCCAAGCACAAGACGGGATTCAGGAAATCCTGGGCCTTGTACCTGGTTTGAACCAGGGAAGGCTCCTCCTGCCTTTGTTGTGGGAGGACCAGAGCCGGGGAGGCTCCTGGGATGGTGTAGAGATTATGCAAATAAGTAAATAAATCTTAAAGAAAAAAAAAAAAGCTGCCTTTGAGCCTCCAGAAGCAGGGAGACTGCTGGGACCCCCCCCACCCGCCGCCTGGAGTGGGGTGGGGAAGGACAGCGGGGAGACCCCACCTCCCCTCGGCTGGGGACTCTGGGCACATGCCCTCCATCCCCTGACCCCCCCGCTTTGCCCATCTGTAAAGTGAGATCCTAAGAGGCCCCAGCGCTCAGGCTGTCACCTGTGGGGAAGGAGTTAACACAGGAGCCGGGAACGGCACTCGGAACAGCATGGGCGCTCCCGACGTGCCACCTGTCAGGCCATCACCGCAAGTCCTTCTGCCCCCACCTGCCCCCTCTCCCCGGTGACTCAGGGCCAGCGCTGGGGCTGGAGTCAGACGGCCCCCTGCCCCCCACAGCCCCACTCCTCCCGTAAGAATTAACAACAACCACTTGAAGTCTGTTATTAAATCGGCTTCATTTTTATTGGATTCCAACCAAATACAGCAGGAGGGGCCTGGGGGGGTCCTGGTTCATGTCGGGATGGGGGTGGTCGGGGGGGTGGGAGATCCCAATACGCTGCCGTTCTGCAGGTCCCAACGCCGCTGAGAACACGCTCCTCCCGTCGCTGATGATGCTAAAGGCACTTGGATGTCATTTTGAGGGGCCCTTGGGGTTGTCATGGCAACCAAGGTCAGGAGGATGTAAAGGGAGAAAACCAGTCGGTTCTGCCCAACTCGGGTGGAGTCTGGGGTCGCCGGACGCCCCGTTCGGCCGTCGCCACGTCCCGCCACGAGTGGGGCCAAGGCAGGGGCGGCAGCTGCACGCTGTGGGAGCAGGACCAGCTGCGCAGCCCCGAGAACTTCGGCCTGAAGCCTGTGCTCCGAGCCCCCAGGGCTGACCCGGCTTCCTCTTTGGCTCATCTTGCAAAGACCTTGAAGGATCCAGGATCCAAGTCCACCACCAAGCCCGCCACGGGCCTGGGCTCCCCGTATGTGCAGCAGTGCCTTTGACCTGGGGCCTGTTTTACAGAGGAGGACGCCAGGGGGGTCCGGGGGGTCTTCGGCCCCGGCTAAGTGCACACCTGGGCGGGGAACAGACCTGGTTTCCTGCCTTCCTACAGGTCCTTAAGAATACAGTCCTAGGGGCAGCCCGGGTGGCGCAGTGGTTTAGCGCCGCCTTCAGCCCAGGGCGTGATCCTGGAGACTCGGGATCGAGTCCCACGTCGGGCTCCCTGCATGGAGCCTGCTTCTCCCTCTGCCTGTGTCTCTGCCCCCCCCCCCTCTCTCTCTGGTCTCTCATATATAAATAAATAAAATCTTAAAAAAAAATACAGTCCTAACCTCCTGGTGGATGGCCCACCCCCTACTAGTCAAGGGCTCCCACCCACACTATTTCCTGTGCCCCTTCCTCCAGTGATGGTCAGTCATCTGGCCCAAGTGGAGGGTGGGGGGCAGTCATCAGCCTGGGAGAGGCAGGGTCACGGATGGACCCTGTCTGGTGTCTGAGGATTTCTGTAAAACGTCAGCTGTGGTTGCTTACCCCTAGTGACGGGGGAACTCACTACCTGAAGGGTAACAGGGCAGTGACCTCAGGGAAGTTCTTTCTTAACCCGAGCTTCTGTGTGCCCGGCCCTAGTTCTTGCCACCTGCTCCCCAGAGCCCAGGTCCAGACCCCCTGCAGCTTGCACCCCGCCCCGGTCTTGTTCTCCCTTGCTGCCCTGTTAGTGCACTGAACAGGACCCCCGGGAAACCCCCCACACTCCCTGGCTTCTGTCTCCACATGCACAGTGGGTCACAGGGCTGGACACGGCAGGGCTGTACCGGGGCGCATCTGAGGCTGGCTCGGGGGT
Organism: Canis lupus baileyi; assembly: GCF_048164855.1. NCBI lineage: Eukaryota > Metazoa > Chordata > Mammalia > Carnivora > Canidae > Canis > Canis lupus. The sequence continues at coordinate 58,489,038 of NC_132856.1, read as the reverse complement.
GTGACTGAAGGTCACTCCACCTGCCTTGCTGGAGGGGGGACACCCCAGTAACCATGCTTCTGAGCCGGGGCCAGGGCGGCTGCCCCTCCGGTGTGGCGTGGGCAGAGGAAGGGAGTTTTTTGGGGGTGGTGGGGAAGCGGGGATGATGGCTTCTCCTAGTGGGTAGCCCGCCCTGCTGGGCCAGTGGGTCCTGGGGGGAGCCTGGGGGCGGGGCATGGGCTGGCATGCCGTGTGCTGGGCCCCCAGGGGGCATCACCTCCTTGGGAAGACCTCAGTCCAGCCCCTGAGATTCCCCTAGAGATGGCCAGTGGAGCAGGAGCTGGGCTTGAGCTCCGTGTGTCTCAGGTGTGATCTGTGCATGTCCCAGGTATGAGCTGTTTGTCCCCGGTGTGAGTTGTGCTCTCACGAGAGCCCTGGGTCCCCACGGTGAGCCCTGCAGCTTGGGGCACATGTTTAGCGTCAGCTGGGTCTAAGCTGTGTGTGTCTCGAGTGTGAACTGAATGTCCCGAGTGTGAGCTGGGTATGTCCCGGGTGTGAGCTGTGTGTTTCAGCTGTGGTCTGTGTGTCCCAGGTGTGAGCTGGGTGTGTCCTGAGTGTGAGTGGGTATGTCTCAGGTGTGAGTTGTGCTCTCACGAGAGCCCTGCACGCTTCAGGTGAGGTCTGCAGCCTGGGGCACCTGTTTAGGGTCAGCCGGGTGGAGGTGTGTGTGTTCTGTTTTGGAGCTGTGTGTCCAAGAGTGTGTCCTGGGTGTGACCACCTGTGTGCTGGATGTGAGGTGTGACCAGTGCAGGCTTTCGCGTGCCTCCCCTGGGGGCTGGGCGGCCCCCCACGTCCTGGATGCAGACCTCCGTCCCCGGGTGCACGCTGTGTGTGTGTGTGTGCGCCACGCCCCAGCCACGGGGTGCGAACCCCCCACGGTGAGGGCTCTGGGGTCTCTGAACTCGCACCACACTCCCACCGCACTCAGCTCAGCGACCACAGCAGGGGCAGGAAGACACAGTGAAACTTTTAGAAAATGCTTGAGAAACTATGCAAAAGATGCGTCCTGATGAAAAAACAGCCCCGTGCTCGGGTCTCTACAAAAAAAGGGGACGTTCGGCCGGGAGCGGCGCGGCCTCCAGGAGACGCACAGGTGCCCATCGGCCGGCGGTGGTGGGCGCGGGGTCAGATCATCTTCATGGTGAACTTGCGGGCGCCCCCCTGGCCGGTGGCGGCGGCGGGCCCGTCCACCTTGCGGAAGGAGTACTCCACCGAGAAGTTGTTCTTGTGCTGCCCGCGGCCGCGGCTCCACACGAAGAGCAGCAGGAAGCAGAAGAGGACGACGCCCAGGAAGGTGATGCAGCCCATGGCGGTGGACACCAGGATGGTGGTGAGGTCCAGCGGGAAGCGCACGGCCGCCTGCGTCTCGTTGCGGCCCTCGCTCGGGGTCCGGTTGGCGGCCGGCTCGGGCCGCACGGTCAGCGTGGCGAAGTAGGTGTCGTTGCCGCCCGCGTTGCTGGCCACGCACGTGTAGGTGCCGCTGTCCTGCGGGCGCGCGCCCTGGATCTCCAGCGTGCCCCCGGGCAGCACCCGCGTGCGCCCCGCGCTGGAGGCGGTCACCGCGCGGTGCCGCGGCGTCACCCAGGCCACGGTGGGCGCCGGCTCGCCCTCGGCGCGGCACTGGAAGCGCACGTCGTCGCCCGCGGCCGCCGTGACGCGCTGCAGCCGCCGCTCGCGGATCTTGGGTTTGCGGCACACGAAGTACTCGAAGAGCACCGAGTCGGGCAGGTTGCGCAGCGCGTCACCGCGGACCTCGGCCGGGGTGGCGCAGGCCGGCAGCCGCCCGTCGAAGTTGAGGGTCTTGCGGCGCTGCACGATCCACAGCAGGCGGCAGTCGCAGGCCAGCGGGTTCCCGTCCACGCGCAGCGTCTCCAGCGTGTTGACCGAGTGGAAGGTGTTCTCCTCCAGCGTGGACAGCAGGTTGTTGGAGAGGTTGAGCAGACGGATCTGCCGCAGCCCCAGGAAGGCCTGCGGCTCCACCACCGCCAGCAGGGCGCCCGCCAGGTGCAGCTCGCGCAGGCGCACCAGGTCTCGGAAGGAGCCGCGCGGCACCGTGCTGATGGGGTTGTGCGACAGGTTGAGGCAGGTGAGGTGGGCCTGGTGGCGGAGCGCGGCCGCGGGCACGGCCGTGATGTTGGTGTGTGTGACGGACAGCGAGGTCAGGTTGAGGCCCTGCAGGCTGCCCGCGGCCACCTCCTCCAGCAGCGGCCAGTTGTCGATCTCGAGGTGCAGCAGGCCCGGGAGCCTGCGGAAGTTCTGGTCCTCCAGGGCGGCGATGGCCAGGTGCCGCAGCCGCAGCGCGCCCAGGCCGCGCAGGTGGCCCAGGGACTCGCCCGACAGCGCCGTCAGGTTGCAGCGCTCCAGGGTCAGCTCCTCGAGCGCCAGCAGCCCCGCGAAGGCCCGGCGCGAGATGAACACCAGGTGGTTGTCGCCCACCTCCAGCCGGCGGAGGCTGCGCAGGTCCTGGAAGGTGTAGTCCAGCAGGATGACCAGCTTGTTCTCGCTCAGGTCCAGCAGCGTGAGGTTGTCCAGGCGTGTGAAGACCCCGGGCGGGATGAGCTTGAGCAGGTTCCCGCGCAGCCGCAGGACGCGCAGGCGCGGCAGGTTGGCGAAGGCGCCCGGCTCCACGTGCGCGATCACGTTCTCGCTCAGGTCCAGCTCCTCCAGCAGCGGCAGGGCGGCCAGGTCGCCGGGGTTCAGGCAGCGGATGCGGTTGCGGCTGAGCTCCAGCAGGCGCGTCTCGGCCGGGATGCCGTCGGGCACGGCGGTCAGCCGGCGCCGGGGACAGGCCACCGCGCGCGTCTGCGCCGTACACTCGCAGCGGGCCGGGCAGCCGCCGGCGGGGGGCGGGGCCGCGGGCAGGAGCAGGAGCTGCAGGCTCAGGACGCACAGCCAGCAGGTCATGGTGCGGAGCCTGGGCCTAGGGCCGCGCCACCATCCTCGTGGGCACCTGCGGTGGGGGGCAGCGTTAGCACCGGGGCCGCCGCCCGGCCCTCCCGGGCCGCTTGGCAGTGCGCGCAGGACGCATCTATCCCCCGAGGGCCCCCAGTCCCGCTCCGGGGCGCGTGCACCCTAGAGACCTGGACGCTCGCCCGCGCAAAGGCCTGGACACCCAGGTTCACCGCGGAGGCATGCCTAATGGCTGGAAAGTGGAAACTGCTCAAACGTGCATCCAAAGGACACACGCATGTCCACCACCCACGGGCACGTCCCTCCGGTACCAAGAGCAGCGAGGCGCCCACATGCGTAGGACCCTGAGGCCACCACGGGCAGGGAGGGAACCAGACACAGGAGGCCCCATGTTGTGACACGTCCAGGATGGGCTCGTCCATGGACAGGAAGGGGCCCGTGGGGGCGCGGGGCTGGGCAGGCTAGTGGGCGTGACCGCTGATGGGGACAGGGCTTTTTTGGGTCTGAGAATGTTCTGGAACCACGCAGGGCTGATAGTTACACAACCCTGCGAATACACTAACAGCCCCCGAGATGTACACTTTAAAAGGGCAAATTCTATGTTACGTGAACTTGATCTCACTTAAAAAAAACCACACGAGAGAGTGTTTATTGAACTGGAGGAGAACTTTACAATCACAGCGTACAATGTGGGGTCCGAGCCCTCCCAAACATGGATGAAGTGCCTCCTGTCGGCCCGGCTCTCAATACACAGGAGCGCAGGCAGCCGTAGACCCTGCCCTCCTGCGGCTGGCTACATCCTCTCGGTGGGGACAGGGCTGGTCCAAATATTCCCCCTGGCCAGCCCCCCACCCCCCGCCCCCCGCCCCGAGGCCTCACCGGGTCCCGCACCCATCTTGCCCTCCCTCCGTTCCCTGTTTGTGTGTCTGCACTGGGCCAACCACCACATGAGACCATGACCTAGCTCGGAGCCCTGGTCACGGTCTCCTCCCAGGGGCCGTAACCTCTCCAAGCCAAGCCCGTGGTCTCCATGGCCTGACCTCCGCAGAGCCTGGAAGTCAGGGTGGAAGGAGGTGCAGCTGCAGACCGGGGACGGTGACGTTTGAGCAGAAGGTAAGGCCACGTGAACACAGAGGCCGGCACTGAGCTGACGTGTCTATAAGCCGGGGAACGCCGGGGGTTGTGCGGAGCCACCAAAAGCTGGGAGAGGTAGAGAGGATCCTCCCTGGAGCCTTCGGAGGGGACGTGGCCCTGCAGGGCCTGGTTTCAGACTTCTGATGTCCACAGCGGGGAGAGAATTGATTTCTGTCGCCTTAAGCCACTCGGTTTGTGGTGTTTTGTTGTGATGCTCACAGGAGGCCAACGCAGACCCGGAGGATGGCCAGGGGAGCGTCCGTGGCGTCTGGGGAAGGGAGCTCCGGGCTGGGGAACAGCCAGTGCAAAGGCTCTGAGCAGGAGTGAGAGCCGGCCTCGGGTGTGGGTGGCCAGATGGCGTGTGGCATGGACGGTCCTTGGGCCTGCTGGTACCCCCCCCCCGCCTCCTTATTCCTCCCTCCACTGCTGGGCTGCAGCCCTGGTCCTGGGGGTGCAGGTGGGGGTGCGGGTGCGGACGGTGCAGCCAGACAGCAGCTGGAGGGGGCCGCCCACTAGCCGGCCATTTCCAGCACCTTAGCAGCTGCAGCCCCCCCAGCACCCGCCGGGGCCCACGAGCCCTGTTCCCGTGGGGACTCAGGCCATAGGCCCTCATCTGCTGAACATCTGTGCGGCCCGCTCCCGCCGTCCGGGACGCCGTGGGGAAGGAGTACCCATGGGGCCCCGAGGGCCCGCTTGCTTAATGCCGGAGATGAATTATGTAACCGGGGGGTGGGGAGGTGGGGGTGAATGCACTTTGCAGGACCCATCCGGTTCAGAGAAGGTCACAGGCGTCAGGTGGCCCTCAGCCACTCGCCGGTTGTTTTGACACAAAGGGGAGGCGTGGACGCAGAAGCACAGGGCAGGGGCCACGCGACGGCGGGTTGGAGGGTGCTGCTGGGGGCCGCAGGCAGCGAGGAGCAGCAGCAGCCACGGGGAGCCGGAGGACGTGAGGAAGGACCCGTCCCCAGAGACGTGAGGGGGAGCAGAGCCCTGCGGACCCTTGAACTTGGACTTCTGGCCGCCAGGACACGGTGGAATACGTCCCCGTGTATTCAAGCCGCTGCCTCTGTGCGGCCCTGTGACGGCTTCAGTGAGCAGCCGTGTGTCCTCGGCACGAGCGCGTGCAGGGGGCACACGGGCAGGGACGGGCAGCCTGGCTGCGGGGTCATCTGAAACCGGGAAAAACTGGCGCTAACCCGCCTACGTGTCCATCAGCAGGGGGTCGGCCGAATTCCGGGTTGCGTCCTGCTGCGGAGTCAAGGAGATGCGCGGGTGTCGGTAGAGGAAGACGGCGGAGGTCCGGTTATAAGGAGGGAAAACGGGACTAACCTAAGTGCTCATCAGGAGGGGATTAAAAAAAAAAACCCGTAATCCCTGGTCGCCATGGAATCTAGGAGATTTGAATGTACCCCCAAGGAAAGACCGCAGAGATGCAGTTAGGGGTTAGAAAATAATAATAAAACAAAATAAGATAAATCCGGATTGCCGGACAGCTACAATCCTATTTATGGCAAAATAAAATGAAACGGAACACCGGACTGGACTCTACATTGGGGCAGGCACATAAGTACGTGTGCAGGTGCCCCCCCCCGCCCCACACATGCCTGGGAATTCACGTAGCACACGGAACAGCCCCGCGAGCGAGCGGTGGTCAGCTGGGGCACAGGACGGGGGCGGAGCTGTCCCTAATTCTGACCCGGGCATCGCGGGGACACCAGCCCTTCCCCAGAGGCAAACTTCCTTCCGAGGCTGTGTTTCTAGGTCACGCTCCCCGCGCTGCTGCCCTTGCCCAGCACACGGACAGGCTGCGTCCCAGGAGGGGACAGGAGGGCCGAGGCGGGCGGCCCCCTGTTCGGCCGCCCATCTCACGTGTCTGGAAACCTCCTCCCTTCAACGTGTCCCTGGCCCTGAGGTTCGTCCCAGGTCCCTGGCCAGCCTGCGTGTTCCCTGTGGTCGAGGGGTAACCGTCCTTTCCCCACCCCAGGAACTGGGGTCAGGGCCTCGACAGCCAGATTCGGAGGGAGCTGGGGCCTCTCCGGCTTTGCTCCGAGTAGGGGGCGGGCGGCATGGGCCAGCCCCCAAACCCAGGCTCCTTGTGGGGACAGAGCTGCCTGGTCGGTTCTTTCTGGAGCAGAGAATTCCCCCCCTACTATATAATTAGGTCCCCAAGGCCCAGCACGACCTGCTCCATCCCCTCCCTGCCCCCCCCCCCCCCCCCCCCCCGCCTTCTCTCGCCCTCACCCACTCTGTTCCAGACACCAGGCCTCCTGGCTGTTCCTCCCACACGCTCGTCCAGGTCTTGCCCCAGGGCCTTTGCATGTGATGTTCCCTCTGCCCAGAACACCTTCCCCGCATGACTCCCTCCCCGACTCCATCGGAGTCTCGTCCCGTGTCACTTCCCTGGTGACTCTCTGTACTACAGTCCCCATCCTGGTCTATTTCTCTCCGTCTTTCTTTTATTTGTAAGTCATCTCTGCCCCCCAACGTGGGGCTCGTGGGGCTCGAGCTCACACCCCCAGGATCAGGCGACACGGGCTCCGCCGACTGAGCCCCCCAGGCGCCTCGGGGCTATGCTGACGCGGTTTTACAGAGTCCGCAGGACCTGCTTCCGCCACCTCGGAGAGCCTGTGGTGCTGCGTCCACTTGCTCGCCGCTGCCGCCCTCCACCCGACACCCCGTCCCACCGCCGCTGGGCACTCCAGGAAAGGGGGGGGGGCTCAGGGGCACCCGGGTGGGGGGCACAGCATCTGCCAAGGCCGGTTCAGGTGCGGCACTGCGGGCCCAGATGGGAACGTGGACTTTTTAAATTTTTTAAGCTGTGTTTACTTTGGAAAGAAATCTGACCAAACAGAAGCCGCAGAACACGGGGGAGGACGAGCCCGGGGAGGAAGGACAGGGCGACAAGAGGCCGGCCCGCGGGGGCCCCATACCGTGACGCGGTGACGCCGCAGCGGGGCTGGCAGGACGCTGGGCCGCAGCCTCCGGCCCTCGCCTGTCCCCGGACGCCCGAGCCACAGTCACCCGGGGATGGCAGCACGGCTGGCCCCCCGCACCCCGCGGCCGCTCTCGCAGTGACCCGGCGTGTCCCCTCCGGAACCCTCCCCAGCGCCGCCCTGTCATCCCCTCCGCAGGGGCCGGGGGCGCGGCGACGGATTCCTACCCTGTCTCTGCCCCTTCCCTGCTCCGGGCCGTGGCCTTGGGGGGTGGTGACGCCCACCCTATGCTCCAAACCCTCCCTCCCTGCCCGGGCAGGGGGTGCTCTCCTCCGGCTCCCCAACTAAGTACCAGCAACTACCATGATGAGCCTAGTTTTGTGTCTCGGGCAGTATGACGCCCCTGAGCTCCAGTCCCGGGGACCCCGCCGCATCCCCCGGCCTCTCCTGGGGGGCCTGCAGTGCCCCCGGCCCAGCCCCGGCCATGGGGAGCCGCCCCCGCTGCACCCCTCCTCCCGCACCCCCACCCCATCACACCCGGAGCGCCCTTCTCCTCCGGAGACCTGACTGGCGCCGGGCCTTCACGCGTGCACGTTTCCCGTTTCAAGTTTCTTACTTCAGTGCCTTTTGGCTCATTCATGGTGTTATGCAACCATCACCTCTATCTGATTCCAGAACATTCCATGAGCCCAAAAAATAGCCCCGTCCCTATCAGCAGTCATTCCCCGTCCCCTTCGAGGCCCCCCCCGAAGCCCCCTCGCCGTCCATGGAGGAGCCCGTCCTGCACGTGTCACACACGTGGACTCGCACACCGTGGGGTCCCCTGTGTCTGGTTCCCTCCCTGAGGTTCCCTCCCTCGCGTCGGGTGAGTGAGGGAACAAGAATCACGGAAATGAATACACCAAGTAGAGGGTTGGGGACAAGTGTGGGTGTGTGACGGCCTGACCTTTGTCTGGTGTGGCCCGGGGAGGCTGGGAGGCCTCTTGGAGCCGAGGCCTGAACGGTAGGCGGGGGGTCAGCCAGGAGAAACGGCGTTCCTGGTGGCGGGACCCGCAGATGCGACGTCCCCAACGTGGGAACAAGCCGGGTGCCTGAGGAGCAGGCGGGAGAGGCTGGGGGCCGTGCACGTGTCTGGGGGCGGGGGGTGGGGGCTGGGGACCGGGGCCCGGGGTCCGGGGGTGGGGGCTGGGGGGCTTGGGCCCCACCGAGGCGCCGGGAGCAGCGGCAGCCAGGAGGGCTTCCGAGCGAGAGCCTGAGGCGCGTCTGCTCCGCGCGGCCTGACCCCGTCACCCCGGGGGCCCATGTCCCAAGAGCGGCACCGCGCGCCCTGGGCTGGCGCCCCGCGAACCCCGCGACGGACCCGCGGATCCCGGAGCTCCTGGGGGCCGGCCGCGCGCCCGCCTGCCTCGGGCAGAGACTTCATGAGCCTCGGGTTCCTCTTCTGTCAAAGGGGCTCCCCCGCGGCCCTGAGGGCAGCCACCCCCAGGCTGACGGGGGGAGGGCAGCCCAGAAGTGCTTTGTGGAAAGGATCCTTCTGGAAGAGTCGGCCCTGGGTGCTGGCGGGGTCGGGAGCCTCGAGTCCTCCGCCCTGCTCTGCGCCCGGCCAGGGCTTCGCCTCCTTCACTCACTCGTCCGTCGGTCCGTCCGTCCGTCCAACAAGGGCTTCGCGGGCGCCTGCCGCGTGCCAGGTGCTGTTCTAGTTCTTGAGGCAAATGGCTTTGAACAAAAGAGACACACGCCCGCCTTTCTGTGGACGGGTGATAAGCGGGGAAGGCGTAGGGACAGGCCACCTGCAGGCCGCGCTACGGGAGATCGCGGCGGGCGCCCCGGGGAGCCCGTGTCCGCACCCTGGGACCTGTGTCTGTCCCCGAGTGGCCGTGAGGATTCTGTTTGCCGACGGAATTGAGGGTAACGATGAGCTGATCTCAAGATGGGGAGACTGTCCTGGATGTCTGGGGGGGTCCCCGCGTCCTCATCAGGTCCCCCCGAGAGGGAGGCAGACGGGGAAGCCCCAGAGACGGGCAGGCCCTGGGCTGCTGGCGTGAGGACGGAGGAGGGGCTGCGGGCCGGGGAGGGGGCGCCTCTGGACGTGGGACAAGGCGGAGGGGGTCTCCCTGGGGCCCCGGGGGGGGATGACCAGCCCTGCCCACACCTGGGTTTCAGGACTTCTGAGCCCAGAACCATCAGAGCATCAGAAATCTGTCCACCATGGCGGGACCTGGGGAACGGGGACCTCTCCTCCCCTCCCCCGCAAACTGTCCAGGGCTGATTCGCCACAAAGCTCTCAAGCCGGGGAGGAGGCAGAGTGTGGCGGGGGTACCCGGGCCCCTCTGCCTTGGACACAGGCGACCTGGCCAGACCCCTAGCGCTTTCCACCCATCTGCCCTATTCTGAGCGCCCTTTCTCCCAGGCCGGGCCACAGGGGACACATCCTCCTGCCCCTGCCAGGCCGGGGGGATGCTAAAGACGCCCTTGGGTGATGCCCAGCCAGGCCCCACCCCCGAGGCAGCAGCTGAACCCGCGGGGGTGGGGAAGCAGCGGAGGTGAGACATGGTGGGAGCTCGGCACCGGGACCCCCGTCGCCCCCACCACGACTGGGGCAGGAGGGCGCCCGGGAAGCTTGGTTTGGAGGGGCCTAGAAACATCCCCCGGTGAACCTTCTAGACAGACTCGGAAGGTGGGGGCCCAGCCACAGGCCTGCTTTCAGGGACGCGCTGCGGACCCTGCCCCCTCCCCCACTCGGAGCATCCTCCGTCCTAGATCCAGGCCCTCCTGGGCTTCCATCCGTGACAATTCATTAAGCCCTAATTAGCCTCCGTCTGCTGTTAGTCCCTTCACCCTTCGGGGGGCCAGGGGGCCTCCCGACCCACTTTCCCCGCCAGCGAACGCACGGGCGCTGTCAGCTGGCCTCTACCGGTGAGGCCTCTGGATCCAGAACCACTTTGTCCGTGCCCACCGCGAAGCGCGGGGCGGCTGCCCTCGAGCCCAGCCCTGGTGGTGGGAATAAAGCCCATTTGGAGAAAAGGAGACGGAGGGTCAGAGTGGTCCAGCTCGCCTCCCTACCGTCACTAAGCTCAAGAGTCAACGTTTGAACTTGGGTCTGACGCCAACCCCTTTCCGTGAAACTTCCAGAGCGCTACTGGAGGGCAGAGGGCGCCCGTCTGCGGCCCGGGATTGACAGGTGGGGGTGGTGGGTGGCTCGCTCGGGGCCCACCTGGGACAGGCTCTGCCTGGAGAGCTCCCCGGGAGGTGTCTACCTGGTGACTAGTGGTGACTCAGGGGTGCCCGGGAATGACAGCCCTGTGGGAAGCGCAGCAGAGCTGCTGCCGCTCGTCTGCTCTCCGTGCCCACTCAGCGACGCACCTTCCGATCCTGGGCTCCATCCGGGGGCGGCGAGGAGCAGCCACCCCCATTCTACGGAGGAGCAACTGAGGCGGGGAGGGAGAGGGCAGGGCGGCCGCCAGCCCGCACGCGTGGGGTCTCGTCAGCCTCAGCGCTGGGGGTCAGAGAGGGGTGTTCGCCTCGGGCTGCTGCGGGGTGGGGAGGAGGCCAGGGCGACGCAGGGTTAGCCCTTCCAAGCCCCCGCGTCTGGGCAGTCTCTGGCTGTCACCCCGTGTCGTCCAGGTGGAGCTGCGTCCAAGGGAGGAGCCCACGGGGTCGGCCCGGGGGGCTCTTGCAGCTGGGACCCTGCCTCGGCCGGCTGCTGCTTTGGCCCAGAGATGCCCAGGCCATGACCCTTCCCCCCGCTGGCTTACCACCTCACCCAGGCTGAGACCCTGTGTCCTCTGCCTCCTGCCACGCACATGCCACACACCTTCCCAGCCTCCACACTTCCTCCAGGGAGCCCTGCTGGATTGCTCCAGGTCTCACAGACCTGCAGGCCCAGAGGTCCCCCTGCCTGCAGCCGTGGCACACCAGATGCCCCCCTCTCACCCCCCACCCCCTGCCAGAAGCAAGAGGTCCTCGACCCTCTCTGTTCACATCTGGAATCACCAGGGTCTGCTTGTTCATAATGCAGTGTCTGGCGCCCAAACCCCAGAAGTGGGGAGCCAGGGTACCCGAGTCTTTTGTGCCCAGAGAACATGCTGAGGAAACCAGTTATTAAGGCGCTCTCCAAAGTAAGGAGCGGGTCTTTCCTTGGGCCCAGACCCAGGCACAAGGTGCTGTTCCCCCCCACCCCAACTTGTTGAATGGGGCTCAGTGGCCTCACTGGCCAGGCCCCAGAGGCCCAGGGGTCACCCAGGCCCACCCCAGGGGACGGAGAGACGCTTCCCACCCCATCTCTGGTGTTGCTTGGACACAGGCCCGCGGTGCAGAGGGCTCAGCCCTGCGCCCCCAAATACCTCCCCAGCAGGCTGAGCTGTCCCCAGCCCCAGGGATGGAGCCCATCCTGGTGTGGACCCCAGGCGCCCCCTTCTCCTCCCCGGCATCTCCACCTCCCGGCTGGGGCTGGACCCGACGCCGCGGGGATGAAGCCTTCATCCTCATCGTCCCCCACCCCCCAGACCCAGCCAGCGCTCCCTTCTTCCCCGTGGAAGGGGGCGCATCCTTCCAGCGGCCCCACTGCCCCACACAGACGCCCACCCCGCTCCCCGCTCCTCTGCGCCCCGGGGGAAGGGCGGGGGGACCCCCGCCTGGGGAGTGGCCCCCAAAGTTTCCAGGGGCAGCGCCGGGGGCCTGGCGGGGAGCCACGCGCCCAGGAGGGGCGCGCGGGGCGGGGGTCCCCGGGGCGGGGATGGGGCGCGGGTGGGGACTGCGGGGCGCGGGCGGAGCGGGGTCGCCGGCCGGCGCGGCCACTCACCTGGGCGGCTCCGCCGCGGACACGGGCGGGCTGCGGCGCGGGGGCCGCCCGGAGCCGACACGAGCCGCCGCCGCCGCCTCCCGGGCCGCCGTGCGCGCCCCCGCCGCGCGCCCCCGCCGCCCTCCCGGCTCCGGGCTCCGGGCTCCGGCTCCGGCTCCGGCTCCGGCTCTCGGCGCGGGGACGCGCGGGGCTGCGCTGGCCGTGCGCGCCGCCTGCTCGGGGCTGGGGTGCGCGGCGCCGGGGCCGCAGGTGTGCGGGGCGCGCGGGGCCACGTGCGCGCAGGTGCCGGGACGCGCGCGGTGGGGGGAGGGCCGGGGGCTGGGGGGGCTGGGGGGGCTGGAGGGGGCAGGGGCTGGGAGGGGGCTGGGAGGGGGCAGGGGGTCAGGGGCTGGGAGGGGGCAGGGGCTGGGAGAGGGGCTGGGGGGGCAGGGAGGGGGCAGGGGCTGGGAGGGGGGCTGGGACGGGGTGGGGGCTGGCAGGCCCCGGGGCAGGGACGGGTAGGCCCTGGGTGCGGGAGCAGAGATGGGGGCTGGAAGGGGGCGTGGCCGCAGGGACTGGGGGGGGCGGGCTCCCGAGGACCCCTGGGGCCGAAGCCTTGGTGGGTGCGTGGAGGCCTCGGTGCAGGGAAGGGGGGGGTCCGCTGGGCTGCTCCCGGCTCTGCCCCCCTCCTCCCTGCCCTGCCAGGCCCTCAGTCCTGGTCACCACCACCAGGCCCTTGCACACCTGCCTCAGCCCCTTCCCCGGGAAACCGCACCACCGTGCTCCTGAACCCACCAGGGCTCCTTGCCCTGGGGATCAAGTGTGAAGTCCGAGTGTGTTTGAGTGTGTTCCGGGCCCCACCGCCTGCCCCTTCCTCCCATCCCCCCACCCCAGGGCCAGCTCTTCCTCAAGCCTGCGCTGCTGCCAGCAGCCTCAGGGCCTCTGCATTTGCTCTGCCCTCTGCCTTCATCCCTCCTTGGCCAGTTTGCAGTCACTCGTGCGTGTGAGTGACCGGGCTTTCCCACCGTTGTGCCCTCACCCCGCGTGGCAGTCTGCAGAGTGCTCAGCGGATGTTTGCCGGAAGAATGAGCCTTTCTACCTGGACCTCCTGTGAATAGCGTGGGGACCCGTGGGTGCCCCTGAGCTCCGGAGGCGCCTCACCTGCTGCGAGGCGACTTGTCAGAACACACGCTAGAGTCACGGAGCGCAGGGTCCCTATTTCCATCTGCCAGGTGGGATACGGCGGGTCCCACGTGGAAGCAAGACAGGGCAGGAATGGGACTAGGAGTGGGGTGTCCTAGCCTCCAGGACAGGCCTGTCCCGCACCAGCCAGGGGTGAGCACGCTGTGGAGTCCGGCGGGCCCCGGGGGGTGGGGGGGCACCCTCACTCCCATCGGGCTGGGAACACCAGTGCTCAGCTCGTTTTAAACGCAGGCCCTTTGCTGCTCACTGCGCTCACGGTCCCATTTCACAGATGAGCAAATCGAGGCTGGGAGATGACATTGTCCCCAGGGAGGGCCGTGAGCGGAGGGCCCCGGGTGTGTAACCTTGTACTCTCCCACCCCCGGTCCTCCCTGCCCGCCGCATCCTCCCAGCTGCTTGGATGGCAGCTTGGCGTCCGCTCAGCCACCTGTGACTCAAGCAGGCTCTGTTCCCAGACTGTCGCGTTGGCTGGAGGCCCAGAAACTGCATCTCGGGAGGCCGCAGGCCAGGGCCCCCCGCAGGACGGGGGGTGGGGTGGCTCCCTTCCTGGCCACAGAGAGGTCCAGAAGGAGGATGTGGGCAGCCCTCCCGCGCGGCTCCCCACCCCCAGGAGCAGCCTGGGCCGCACAGACGAGTCATCGTGACGGGCCTGCCATGCAGCCTCGGGTGGTCACTTCCCTTCCCCGGGCTTCTGGGTGTCCCTTGTGACACCTGCCCCTCCCAACACCCACTTCCCAGGACCCCCGGAGGAGAGCGTTACTGAGCACCTATGGTGTGCCAGGCCGCGTGCTGGAGGGGGGAGACGCTCCGGGAAATGTGGGGGTTCACCGCAGCTGGCGGGGGAAGCAGGTTCATGAAATAATCATGAAGCGGGTGGAAATCTCAGCAGAGACACCCAGTGCCCAACCTGGGCGGGTGGGGGGCAGGGACGCTTCTGCGAGGAGGGGCGCTGGGGGCCAGCCCTGCAGGCAGACAGGTAGACGGGAACCACGGCCTGGGGTTTGGGGTTCGAATGGGGATCCTGCCCCCGCCAGGCTGCGGGGCGGGCAGGGAGGCCTCGGCGGCGGCGGCTCAGGACCCGCACGCGGCTGTTCCCTCTGCAGCGCCCTTAGACCCGTCCTCCCCGCCGCCCCTGGCTCCCGTCTCCGCCCCTTGCCTGCTCCGGGTGCTCTCCCCACTTAGATACTCTGTAATTTACTGATTTATCCTCTTTATCGTGGACGCTTCCTCCTTTGCTGCCGTGGCTCTGGGAACGGCGGGCGTCCAGTAGATACTGGTTGAAGGGCTGAGTGACCCAAGTGTTGTTCACGGCCGTGGACTGGCTCCCAGAGGTGGGGCTGCTGCTTCTTTTTTTTTTTTTTAATATTTTATTTATTTATTCATGAGAGACAGAGAGAGGCAGAGACACAGGCAGAGAGAGAAGCAGGCTCCCTGCGGGGGGCCCGACGTGGGACTCGATCCCGGGACCCCAGGGTCACGCCCTGAGCCGAAGGCGGATGCTCCACCGCTGAGCCACCCAGCTGCCCGAGGTGGGGTTTCTGAGTGGGAAGTGGCACCCCAGTTTTCCTCTCGGCACCTACCACTTCCTGCAACCACGGCTCGTCTTCTCCTTTCTGTTCGCGGTGTGTCCCAGGGCAGCGCCTGCAGAGTGCAGGGACCGTGCCTGTCTCACGCACTGCCGTGTCCCCAGAGCACACAGTGGGTGCTCAGCAAACAGCTAGAGCGTGCACGCTGGCCTCTGCTGCTCCTTTGCATCTAGCAGGGTGGGGGAGGTGCGCCCAGCATCCGCAGCAGGAGGGTGCCAGCGGGGGAAGGGCACCGTGTGGAATCCGGGTGGGTCAGGCCTCCCACGTGGTGGGCGGTAGCACCTGGTTGCCAGGGTGACGACCACCTGTGCTGGGGATGTTGCCGTGGAGGTGGACCACCCTGGAGGAGAGCACAGCTGCAGATGGGAAAGCCTTTGTGGGGGACATGGAGGTGGCGGCCTGCCCCGGGGGCTCCTGGAGCCCTGCTGTGTCCCTCTGGGTGGGGTGTGCCTGGGTCACGGGCTCACCCATCTCGTGCCCTGCTGCCTGGGAAAGCCAGCAGGAGCCCTTAGGTGGCAGTAATTGTTTCCAAAATTAAAATCCCTGGGGCGCCTGGGGGGGCTCAGCGGTGGAGCGCCTGCCTTTGGCTCAGGGAGTGACCCCTGGGTCCCGGGATCGAGTCCCTCATCGGGCTCCCCGCAGGGGGCCCGCTTCTCCCTCGGCCTGTGTCTCTGCCTCTCTCTCTGTGTCTCTCATGAATAAATAAAATCTTTTAAAAAATTAAATAAAATTAAAATCCCTTCTCCCCGTGCCTTCTCCCTCCAGCATGATGCGCAGGATTGGTGGTCGTGGCCGGGGAGGGAGGCTGTGGGGCGGGCGGCCTGGGAGCTGCAGGTGTGGCACCGGACGAACGGCTTCCCCTCTGCAGCTGGAGTGGAGTCATCGGTTGCCGAGAGGCCAGCGCGCAGGGACGGAGGCCTTGGGCCCCAGGTACCTACCTGTCCCCGCGGTGTGACCTCGAGCTGGGGACCTAACCTCTCTGGGCCGCGGTGGGGCCTCACCTGCAACGTGGGGATGACAGCGAGTCCCTCCAGGTTGTCAGAGGACGAACGGGGAGGTCGTACCTGCGAGACCGACTGCTCCAAGCTCAACGGCCAGGAGCGATTATCGGGTATGGTTTACGGGGTCAGCATTTCCGCACGCTGCGCACCGTGCACCTGGGATGCCGGGTCCCCAGGCGCAGCTCCGTGGTCGGGCTGGGGAGACAAAGGGGTCCCCGGTCCGGGCTGCAAGGCGAGTGTCACGGGAGGGTGGTCTGGAGTTGAGTCACGCGGCTCCGTGTGGCTGCCTCGGTGTCTACTCTGATTGGCTTGGTGGCCCCCGGGCGGGGGAGGGTTAGCCTGGCATCGGCCCCTCAGACAGGTGCACGCCCCGGGGGCGCATCTGGGGCACACCAAGTGCCTGCCCCTGCCATGACTCCCACGGCCCCCCTGGGATCAACAGGTTCCCCACCGCGGGGGGGTTTCCCCAGGGGCCCCCTAACTAGGACCCTGACGAGTCCACCAAAACCCCTGCTGTCCCTCAGCTGAAGCCCAGGGACCCCAAAACCCATGGACCCTAATAAAGGCACGTGCCCGGTCCTGCCGCTCTCACTGCCGGCACCCTGTCCGGCTCCCCCGGGCCCGGGGGCTCCTGAACTTCTCCGGTCCTTCCATGGAAACAGGCTCGCCATCCAGTGCCCCGGGGCTCTGCTGAAGAATTGTCGATTTAGGGGCACCTGGGTGGCCCAGCCGTTGAGCATCTGCCTTGGGCTCAGGGTGTGACCCTGGGGTCCTGGGATCGAGTCCTGCATCGGGCTCCCTGCGGGGAGCCTGCTTCTCCCTCTGCCCGTGTCTCTCATGAATAAATAAATAAAAATCTTTAAAAAAAAAAAAGAATTGTTGATTTAACAAAGTCACAACAAGGGGACAGTGCGACTGGAAATCTAAGAGCGAGGGAGCAAGAAAAGGTGAGTATGAAGAGGCGCTCGGGGGCGCCCGGTGGGCTCAGTCCATGGAGCGTGTGACTCTTCATCTCAGGGTTGTGAGTTTGAGCCCCACGTCGGGTATAGAGATGACTTTAATATATAAAATCTTAAAAAAGAAAAAAAGAGGTACTCAGGCTTTTTCTGAAGGGAAGTAGGGAGGCCCAGAGGATTCTAGGCAGGGGTGGGGTGGGGGACATGAGGATTGGCCTTGTGTGGCCACGTGGGAGGGATCTAAGCATGGAAACTTCGAGAAGCGTCCCCCTGCCGCAGGACATCCCACGCGGAGCATGTTCTCGTTTCAGAATGGAATTCAGCCTCCACCCTTAAAAACACACCCTCTGGGCAGCCCGGGTGGCTCAGCGGCTTAGCGTCGCCTTTAGCCCAGGGCGTGACCCTGGGGTCCCGGGATCGAGTCCCGCGTCGGGCTCCCCCCTGCTTGTCCCTGCCTGTGTCTCTGCCTCCCTCTGCCTCTCTGTGCTTCTCATTAATAAATAAATACAATTAAAAAAAAAAACCCACACACTCTGCTCTGCTACACGTGGAAATTAATAGCCTCCCCTGCAGATCCCAGTAGAACCGCTTGTGCACGATCACGGTTTGTTATGGAAATTTTATAAAAAAAAAAAGAAATTTTATTATTATTTTTCTTTTTTTTTAAATAGGCCCCCCTGCCCAATGTGGGGCTCGAACTCAGCGACCCCAAGATCAAGACTCCCATGCTCCATGGGCTGAGCCCACCGCGTGCCCCTGGAGATTCTCAAACACAAGCGAAAGCCGAGGGCGTCATACAGCGAACCCCCCACGAACCCATCGCCCGGGGGCCCTGGGGCTTCGTGAGTGCGCCTCAGGCTCCGCCGCAGTACACCCCTGACGTGTGTGATTCTGTCCACATCTAACATATCAGGACTTAAAAAAAAAAAAAACCCAAATCCAACAATTCCATTTTCATCCTTTACAAATTTTTTTAAAAGATTTATTTATTTATTTACAAGAGACACAGAGAGAGACAGAGACGCAGGGAGCCCGACGTGGGACTCGATCCCAGGACTCCAGGATCACACCCTGGGCCAAAGGCAGAAGCTCAACCGCTGAGCCACCCGGGCGTCCCTATTATTTGTTCCTTAAATGCTTCAGGATAGATTCTGAAGGGAGGCTTGTCAGCACCTGCTGATGGATGGGATGTGCAGGGAGGGAGGCACCCAGGGGGACCCCGAGGTTTGGGGCCTGAGCAGGTGGCGGGGGATGGTGGGAGCAGGGCGGGGTGTGGAAGGGGCAGGCAGCAGAGGCCCTGGGTGCACAGCGTCCCCTCCCCGAGAGCCAGAGCCGCCCCACGAGGCCTCACCGGGCAGTGCTCCGAAACCAGGAGGGGGATCCCAGTGAGGAGGCGGAGCGGGCAAGGAGGGCCAGAGGCCCTGGCCACGACCACGAACGGGAGAAAAGACGCGACACTGTGCTCCCAAGAAATCCCTGCCCGGGGAGGGGCTGCTGTGTCCCCCGTTAACAGATGGACAGAGACCAAGCCCGGGCCCGCCCTCGTACCCTCCCCTTCATCCGCTGCCCGCGAATCCTTCCTCGAAACCAGGCTCCGAGCCTCTGGTGACATCCGGGTCGGGCACGGATTGCCCTCAAGCCCCCCCCACCCGCTCCAGCAACTCATGTCTGGAGCGCGGGCAGGAGGTCACGGCGTGGTGAGCCACCCCCTGCGTGGGCAAGCCCTCACCCCCCCCCCCCGCCTCCCTTGTGCGGGGAGGCGGGGGGGGGGGGCGCGTTCCTCCCTTGTGGTCTCTCTCCCGCCTACCCGGGAACCTGCCGGCCCGGGAGCACTTGCGAGGGACCGATTTCCAGCCCTGAGCAAGAGAGGGACACTCGCTCCTTCCCACCGAAGCCGCACACAGGTGACCAGGAGTTTCTGGAAGGGTCAGAGAGCATTTCTGCAGGCGGGCCGTGGCTCCGGGTGCTGTCCCTGGAGACCGTGGGAGACCCCCACGTCCATCCCCAACGTCCCCCCCACCAGGATGCATCGGGAAACGCTGCCACCAGCTCCGGCCGGGCCACTTGGGCAGGAGGATGCTTACCCATTTTGCAACACGGCTTGGCCCCAGGATAAGCCGGAGGGCGAGGAGGTCTGGCCATAAAGGGGTGGTGTTCACTGTCACATGGGGCCACGTACGCACAGCCCCTCCGTCCTGCCTGCGTGGCCCCCGGGGGCGACCCCCACGGACACAGGGCCCCAGAGGAGGGACGGCACAACCCAAGCCCCAGCCGGCGCCGCTAGCCCCGGCCCCCCCAACCCGCCACCCAACACTTCCCGGGCCTGACGCAGACGTTCGATCTCGCCTGGAAGGCCGCCCGGGGGCCTCGCGCCCTCCGCCGTGACCCGGGGCTTCTGCACCTGCTCCGCCGGGCCGCCTGCCACCCCCGCACCTGCCGGGGACCTCAGACGGCCGAGCCTCCGGGAGGGCATGGAGGGCTGTGTCACTAGGCCAGCGAGCTGTGTGACAGGAGGGGAATCCCGTCCTCTTCCGATCGCCCACGAATGTGCACCCAGAGCCTCGGGAGGGCTGCGGGGCTCAGCCAGTGACGGGCCACGGGATGGGGGCCTGGAAGAGGGACAGCCCCAGGCCCAAAGGAGCTGCGCTCCCACCTCTCCCCAGTCATGGCCACGGCTGGCTGACAGGCCCGAGGCTTCCGGACGTTCCCAAGAAGACCACGGCCACCCCGTGGGCCCCCGTGGAGGGGCTGGGGAGCTCCCTCTCCCCCGGGAGCTACTCTCAGCTGCGCAGAGGCTCCGGCCTCTCCCGGGCCAGCCTATGGCCCGAGCAGGTCCTGCCTTGCACCATCTCCCGCAGGGACAGGATCTGGTTAATCCCCACATGCGGGACGAGGGGACCGCCGGACGGGCTCGGTTTGTAACGCTGGTAGAAACCCCTTTGAAAAAAAAAAAAAAAAGAAACCCCTTTGAAGGGCAAGAATAATCACCCCTGCCAACGGCAGTGCCCCAGTAAACCCAGAGCCCAGCGAGGCCTCCAGGCCTTAACATGCACATTCCTCCCGGCCCCAGGCCAGCGTCCCCCAGGACCCCATCCTGCCCCTCGCAAGCCGGTGGGGAGGCCTGGGGGGCCCGTCCCTACACTGGCTTAGCCCAGGTGCCTGGAGGCCCTGTGGGGCTCCCGGTCCCTGCATCTCCAGACACCCCGTCCCGCCGCAGGGCGTCCGGGACAGAGCACCCCCCTCAGGCGCTGCTCCTGCATTGAGCTCAGTGCCCCCCGGACAGTGCGGGTGACAGGCTCCGCCGCCGCCCCTCCCAGGACCAAGAGACTCCCCACGGGGACCGGGCTGTGGAGCTGCCCGCACCTCCCACCCGCTGCCCTTCCCGGGCTCCTAAGTCCTGGGGAGTGGAGGGGGGGGCTTCAGGAGCCCCCGGCGGGTGGATGTCCCACGCGGCACACAGTGGTCACGGAAGATGGGCGGTCTCCGGGTCCCTGCGGGGGTGTCAGAGGATGCCTGGGGCAGCAGGGGGCGGCAGGAGGCCGGCCCGGCAGCGCCCCACAAACAGCCGCTAAAGGAGCCGGCCCCTCCGCCTGCAAGCTCGCCCGTGTGCAAAGCCCCTTACGTCCGGGTCCTCGACTGAGTGCTCGCCCGTTTCACGGGCCAGGAGGCCTGGGAACAGGCATTGGCGGCCGTGGGGGGCTCCGGGTCCACGGCGGAGGGTCCCACGCTACTCGGCCCATCCGGGTCCTCTTGCTGGTGCTCGGCGGTCGGCGTGCGGTCCTTCCTTGGCGGCATGAGCAGGAGGGGATCGCTCCCTCCGAGCTCCTGGGCCCGGGGTGGGGAGGGCAGGGGGTTACTTCCTTTCCCTGTGCGCCCCCCTTGCGTGCCCCCCTCCCAGCCTTGCGCCCCAGCACAGGAGGGGAAGGCTGGGGGAGAGGCCGCGGGGGGTAGCCCAGCAGAACCAGGCGGTGCGCACCGGCCTACCCGCTACCAGAGCCACCGCGCCAGGCAGCTGGGGACCAGGTGGGGACGGGCAGCGCTGACCGCGAGCAGCATCGCCATCCTGCCCGCCTTCGGAAGTTTCCAGGCTCTGCCGTGGGGCGGTGTCCCGGGGATCTGGGGGGCCCTGGGCTCACGCTGGGGCCTGCCCCCCCGCCCCGCGTCTGCTGGGGGCGCCGGCACCGCCTCCCAGAGCAGGGCCTCGGCCGACAACAGCCAAGGCCTCTCGGTCCGCACCCGGAAGCCGTGGGCCGGGGTGACCGTGTGCACGTGGGGCAGGGCCAGGCCCTGTCCGCGGCCGCAGCGCCCACCGTGTGCCGAGGCCGGTGCGTGACCCGGCGGCCGGCTGAGGTGCGGAGGGTGGGGGTGGGATCAGTGTCGCCTGCCCGCCTGCCGCTGGCCTTGCCCTCGTTTCACCCCCTCCCTGCTCGGTTTCTCCCGTCTCCCCCTGCACCTCCCGGTTTCTGGCCTTCTCTTTCTCTGGCTCCTCGCAAAGTATTAACATTTCAATGTAATATTAAATATTAAATCTCTCCTTGTGAGACGTTGAAACATTAATAAGGGGCTGACACCCCCCTTCCAGCACCATCTTTAATTTCAGGGCAGCACCATCCCTCCGGATCTTTCTCTATACATTTAAAGGCACAGAAACAGGGGGCGCCTGGGGGGCTCCGTCGCTGAAGCATCTGCCCTCGGCTCGGGTCATGATCCTGGGTCCTGGGGTCGAGCCCTGTGTCGGGCGCCCTGCTCAGGGGGAGCCTGCTTCTCCCTCTGCCTCTGCCCCTCCCTCTGCTCGTGCTCTCTCTCTCGCTCTCAAATAAATAAATAAAATCTTAAAAAAAAACAAAAGCACAGAAACACGAGGTCTATCTCACCGCCATCGTCTAGAACAAATGGGGTCAGAGCACACGTATCTGCGCCCAACTGCTTCACTGTCAGCGAGTCTGAGGCCCGTCGTGCGTCACAAACACCCGAGCTCAGCGGCATCCGACTACTTTCCCTCGTGATTCTGGGGCCGGGCTGCACGTTCCTCTGCTGCTGTCATCTCGGCTGACTCAGGGGGCCTCTCAGCCCCGCGGGGGCGCCTGGGCCGGGCGTGTGCGACCCTCACACGGCCACGGGCGGTCGGCGCTGGCCTCGGTGCTCCCGCGAGGGCCCCTCGGGCTGGGTGCCGTCCACGTCATGGGGGGAGGGAGGCGGCTCTAAATTCCTAGTCGCCGCCACCACAGCCCTAATCATCAGAGCGAGTCCCCGGGATCTGAGGGGTGCAGACTCCCCCTGTGGCTGGGGACAGCTGCAGAGAACGGGTGGCCCTACTGCATCGAGTGGAGAGAGCTTCCTCTTTGTAGAGTCGCTTTACACTTGGGCAGAGGAAGCCGAGTTCGTAGCGGACCCCCCGGTAACGGGCAGCGAGGCTGTCTCGTCTTTCACAAACCAGGTCGAACGGACTGTCCAGGACGGTGTGGTTAAGTGGGACAGGCCCGTTTTGTCCCCCTTCCTGGGGAGCTGTCTGACCCCCAGGGGCGAGGCTCCCTCCTTCCAGGGCCCCAGAGCATCCTGTTCTCATTTTCAGACTTGAATGCAAAGCTCTGTGCTAACCGGGGCCCCACTCAGCTGCGGCCCCGCGTCCGGCCGGAGTCCGTACGTGATGCCTCTCCTTGAACTTACGCGATGGGACCTCAGAGAGGTGGGGACACTTCTGCTAAGCCACGCGGCCACCAGGGGAGGAGACTTGAGCCCTGGACTTTGTGGCTGTGGACAGCAGGTGTTGCCCTCACCGCTTGCTGAGGGGTGGGGGAGGGCGGGGGGTGGTGGGCAGCGCAGGGGTGTGTGACGGCGGGGCAGGGGGTGACCAGGCCGAGCCGCCCTGGGTGTGCAGAGGCTAGGGACTGGAGGCCAGGCAGCCCTGTTCTGGCCTCTGGCTGCCCCACCGGGCCCCACCCCGCCCCTGGGGTCCAGGCTTCTGGGCCAACTCCATAGTGACCAGAGCTGATGTTCCAGGTCTTGGACCCTCTACGGTGCAGGCCCCCGACTGTCACAAGGGCAGAGGCCCGGCCGGCAGGATGCCGGCACACTGGGTGTGCAGATTCTGGGTCACAGCCTTCCCCGGGGGCTGCCGCCCGCAGCTCGCCCAGCGCCTACCCCCTCCACTGTCCAGCTGCTGAGGATTTGGCTCCGGGATGAGGCCTCTGATTAGGGAGCTGCCGGAGGCGGTGGGGAGATGGGACGGGAGGGAGGAGAGGGGTGCACAGGAGAGGCCACGTGGCTGATACCGAGTTCCCAGCAGCAGCCTCAGAGCCCAGATCCCCACGATAAGCTGGAGGCCAGCTGGCTTCGGTTTCTCTGGTGGCAATGCCAGGCGGGTGGTACATGCGCCCATCCAGCCCCGACTGCTACTGGCCTCCTGCACGTCCCCCATGGGCAGTGAAGGGGTTACGGGGCCACAGCCCCTCTCTGCCCTCCTGGGTGACAAATCAGGGAGGGACACCCCCGTGGGGAGTCCTAACAAGCACCCCGAGTTTAGGAAGCAAGGGTCACGGAAGACGAGACATGGACAGGCACTCCTGAGGATGACCTGGAGCTGGCCAGTGAGGGTGGGGGTCTGGAAGGGCCCTCAGGGAGCCGCTGGGGCGGGACTGAGGGGAGGGGAGAAGCCGTGGGGGCCCGGCCAACACGACCATCTGGCTGTTCTGTTCTTGTGTGGCCATGGCCATAAGCAGCGCATGACCCAGAAGGCCCTGGCTCTAGGGGCCCATGCCAGCTCGGGTCAGGAGGCACTGTAAGGACAGAGCAGAGGCAGGGGCGGGCCTCTGGGGTCTTCCCGCTGAGGTGTGTGGCCCATCCACTCTCCTGGACCCACAGGCTGGCCTGGGGGGCCCACACCTGCTATGATGCTCCAGGGGGCTCCAGGCATCTCTGAGCCCCCAAGGCCCAGAGCACACTGTGTTCAGGGCTCAACAACTCTGCTGGACCGAATCCCAATCTCTGGGAGCAGGTCCTGCCAAAAAAACCAAGGCTAAAAGCAAGATTCTGGGGCTCCAGAACATTTGAGGTTTGCAGTTTTATTAAGAAAACAAAAACATAACCCATACAAAAAGGAGAGTTCTGTTCCTATGGTGGCACGCAGTGTGGGCACGGGGGGGGGGGGGGGGGGGGGGGGGGGGGGGCTCCGAGTCCTCCAACAGCCCAGCCCGAGTCTCTGCGCCCGCTAGGCGTCCTGCTGCTGGATGAAGGGGTTGGGGATGGCCTCCATGCCGTCCTGAGGGCAGATGAGCACCACGGATGTGCCCCTGCACACCACCAGGCCCAGCTGGCGGGTGTCCTCTGTCAGCTTGTACTGGTCGTCGGGGTCTGCAGAGCAAGAGGGAGGGGCAGGAGTAAGACGGCCCCCAGGTGGCTCCGGGACCTGAGGGATGGCGGTGTGCTAGATGGGGGTGGGGCGTGTGGCTCTAAGGACCTTGCCGGCTGGGGCAGCAGGCTAAGTGCCTCACCCTACTCCCAAAGGAGAACTTGGTGTGGGAGATGCTGGGTCATGATGCTAATTGGGGACCCCGGCACCTGAGCCAGCAGAGGTCCTGGGACCACGTTATGACATGCAGCTGGAATAAAAATCAGTCTGGCGCCGCTTGTCCCAGGTCCACAAGCAGTTAGGGGTGGGATAGGAGGTCCCCATGGCAATGACAGTAGCTGAAAACAGCGATTGCTTTTGCAGGATGTTGGGGGATGGCCAGGTGGTCCAGTGCGCCAGAGGCCAGGTCTGGGGTACAGCTCTTCCCCAACAGATGGTGCAGCAGTAACCAGTGTTCTGGGCCTGATCCCTCCTGGAACCCACTAGGGGGGCTGTCCTGGGGCTGAGACAAGAAGGCGTGGGCTCCCGGGGCCACATGGGCCAGCGCACACCAAAGTGACTGGCTTGCTTCCTCTTGCGGGGTTTTCCCAACGGACCCACATGGTGGGGCTGTCCTCTCATGAAGGAAGACATCTGGCCCAGGAGGCGGGGGCGGTGGGGGGGTGCAGCATGGTGAGCCCATCTGACCTCTAGTGGACCCAGATGGGGAGGGGAGAAAGAGGGCACACAGGAGGCCTGATGGCGCTGGCTGTTGAGCTGCGGCCACGCTTCTCCCACAAAGAGGCCTCTCCAGCAGCCCTGCTGACGTCGCCAGAGTAACACAGACAGTCCCCTGCCTCCCTCCTAGGTCTGGGCGTCTCCTGAATGCCTCCCGAGAGAATGTGCCGGCAGATGGGCAGGCGCTGCGGAGGGTCCGGGGACTTGGGGTGACAGGGACACGCAGGGACATCAGGGGACAAGGGAGACCGGCTCTCTGGTTCGTGAGCACCGCGTCGGTCATGTAGGGGTGGCTTGGGGGGGTGTGGGGCAGGAGAAAGGTCCCGCAGGTAGCTGCTGCACCCCGGGGCCGTGCTCACCTCTCATGTACTCCACGGTGCCGTCAAGCACGAGATTGAGGAGTGGGTCGAACCCCTTCAAGATGCCGCTGGCTTGGAGGAACACCCAGAAGAGAAATGGAAAGGAGTAATGAGCAGTGGTTCTGGGGACAGGTGCACAGAGGTGGGGGCACTCCCCCCCTGGCAGGGGGCTCAACCCCAGCACGGTGCAGACGTGGGGAGTGGCCTCTCCAGGGAAGGGGAGCCACAAGGACCCCAAACCACCCCCACCAGAAAGTGGTCGCAAACGTCTCCTGCAAAGGGCCAGCGACTGGCCACCTCTCCACAGTGTAGGCCACACGCTCTCCGTGGCAACCACGTGCTCGGCCTGGGGGAGGGGGACAGCCAGGCGACTTGCAGACACTTGGATACACAAACGTGCAATTATGGCTTCAGTTTCTCAGATATTTGAAATCGTAAAAACCGTTCTCAGCTCACGAGCCATACGGAAACCAGCAGTGGCGCGCATGCGCAGAGGAGCGGCGCCTACACGGCCAGAGGGACGCGCCCCAAAGCCCTGCCCCTCCGGCCTTCAGGCCTCCCGGCCCAGGCACAGCTGGCGAAGCAGGGGTGCCCCCACCACGCTCCACCGCGCCGCTGTAGTGTCTGCGGGGAGTACGGGGCTGGGCGGGACCGACGGCTCTGCGCACCACGGCGTGGGGGCCCAACCCGGCCTGCTGCGCTCCTGTGAGCAGCTTCACCGGCTCAGGGCGCCTTCACGCCTCCAGCCGTGACCGAGATCGCCTGGCTCTGTGCCTTCCTCTCTCCCCGACTGACCTCCCCTCCGCCCGCAAGACAAAGGTCCCGAGGACACTTCCCCGACGAGCTTATGGGCAGCGGGCACTGTGGCCGCACCTGCGGGTCTGCCCTCCTCCGTGGGGCACGAGCAGAGTTCTAAAATGGGGCTGACCCCGGTGACCACCCAGTGGAACCCCTCCCCTCAAGTGTGGGAGGGAACCTGTGAATAGGACGGGATGCCACTCCTGCCATTAGGTTACAGGAGGATAAAGACGAAGGAACGGGCACGTGTGATTACGGTCCCAGAATCAGTGCCCTCTCAGCTCACCTAAAGAGATTCTGCTCGGCCGGCCTGACCTAATCAGATGAGCTCAGGGGAACAGGAACTGTGTCAAAAAATTCAAAGCATGAGAGGGATCTTCCCACTGGCCTTGAGGGAGCAAACTGCCATGCTGTGGACAGTGCTGTGGCCAGGGCCGGCGGGCAGCCTCTAGGACACCTGTAGCAGAGCTCGGGGACCCTGGTCCTACAGGGGTAGGACCCTCGCAGGGGACCAAACCCTGCCCACAACCAACAGGGCGTCTGAGACACTCCTTTAGTGCAACCTGAGCCCCTGAGCCCAAGGCACCCAGACTCCTCCTGACAAACACCACAAGATAATAAATTCATGTTGCGTAAGCTGCTAACGTGGTGGCAACTTGCTAAACAGTGTAGAAAACCCATATGAGCACCCTGAGAAACGAGAGCTGTGTCTCCTTCACGGGTCCCAGAGCCAGCACGGCGCAGACAGAGCAAACATCTGTTCGGGTTCAAGTTCTCACCACTGCTGGCTACCTAGACTTGCAGGCACCGCGCTGTTAACCACGCCGATGCTACCCAATCGTCCACATCTCCGGGAGAAGGGATCTGGGTCACTGTCTCATGAAACACAATGAAAGCAAAGAGGCAGCTGAAGAAATGAAATGTTGCTCAAGTGCTTGCTTGTGTCAGAAACCACATCGAAGGTGCCTCCAACCCTGTGATCCTCACCACCGCCCGGTGAGGTGGGGGGAGTGAAGAAATGGAGCCCTGGGGGGGCGGGGTGAGCTGCCCGAAGTCCCACAGCCAGTGCGCCAAAGAGCTGCGGCTCTGACTCCAGCTGCCTGGCGCTAGGACCCCAGAGGCCACACTGCCTACACGCACCAGCAACACTGGGCCCAGCTCCTGCCCTCCTCACTATTCCAGGGGGAAGATGCAGAGGTCGGTGTCGTGTTTACCGCGTAAAGCGGGGAACGGTGACAGACGGTACCAGGAGCTGACACCAAAGGCGTGGGGCCCAGGGTGGAGGATCAGGGAAGGCTTCCTGGAGCAAGAATCCTGAGCTGAGAGCAGAAAAATGACTGTGGAGTTAACCTGGAGTTAGAAAGAGAGACTCCCAACGGCGTCACTCGTGCCAAGCCCCGGCCACCCCACCGCGGCCTCATACCTAACCTGGCCGCACCTGCAGCTCTCCCAGGAATGCAATCTCCACCAGTCAGCCTGGAACTTCCAGGTCAGCCCTCCCGAGCTAGTCTTCCTGAAAGAACCCCCAGCATCCCCCAGAGGAGGGGGACCCTGCCGGAAGCGATCCAGCGTCTGCTCCTGCACCCTCTGCCTACGAAACCCTCTGGGGCTCTGCGCCGTCTCCTAGGTGGGGTGCTCCCTGGCTCGTGAATAGTGGGAGAAAGCTCCCGAGATCTTTGAAATTCATTCACCCAGCGAAGCCTTGTGTTTTAAGCCTGGTAAGAGCCCGGCAGGCGGGTGCACGTCACAGCCTGGTGGCAGCTGAGAGCTCCGCAAGGCTGCCCCTTCCCCGGGAGGGACAGGGCGGCCCAGAGGAGGGCCCACCTGTGTTTAACAGGCCCCTCTGGACCATCCTTGACACCGGGCCGCGGCTCGGCAAGGGAGATGCCTGGTTGGGGTGCCCAAGCTAAGGCATGTCCTGGCATCTGGCGGCATCCGGGGGTTGGCTGCTCCCCTCCCCCCAGCGCCCCGACAGCCCCGAACAATCTGGCTGGCGTCAGGGTCACGAGTGCGGAGCCCAAGGAGCCGGGGCGGGGGTCAGTGACCAGCGGGGACCAGCGGGGGCGGCTGCCTCGGAGCGAGGACCCCGCCTGCGCCTCGGCCGCTTCGGGGTGTCTGCAGCTCCTCCCGTGCCTCAGTTTCCCCGCGTGCACGGCGTCGGACGGAGGCCGTCGCGAGTCCTCCCAGCAAAGCGCTCCGGCCTGCGCCCGGGCATCCGCCACCCTGCTCGCCTCCCGGAGCCGTCGACGGGGAGCGGGCGGCGGGGCGGGCGGCGGGCGGCGGGGGGCGGGGGGGTCTCACCTTCGCGGCCTCCCTGAAACTTCACCCGAATCGTCTTGTCGATGTACTTCGACAAGTCCAAGATGCTCTCTTTTTTCTTCTTCTCTTTGTCCTGCGGGGGAAGCAGAGCGCGTGAGGCGCAGAGCGCGGCCGGGTCCCACGCCGCCCGCCCAGCCGGCCGCGCCGCGCGCTCACCGCCATCTTGCCGCCGCGCGCCGCTCTGCGCAGGCGCCGCCGCGCGCCCTTTGACCCCGCCCCCGTGCGCAGGCGCGGAGCGCACACGGCGCAGGCGCGGCGGGGCGCGCCGGAGCGTTGCTGGGAAACATCTGCCGACGCCTGCGGCTCGACCCGGCTGACATGGCGGCGGCGGCGGCGCTGGCGCGGCTCGCGGTGGCCTTCCTGCTCCTCGCGACCCAGGTGAGGCTGCGTCGGCCCCGCCGGCCCCGCCGGCTGCGGCGCCCGGTCCCTCCGCCCCGGGCCCCGCGCCCCGCGGGAGCCCCGCCCGGCCTGGCCTGGGGGCCAGCCTCGGGTCTGCTCGCCCCCCGCGCGGTGGCCCGCGGGCCGGGAGCCGGGCCGTGACCTTGCGGGCCGGCCCCCCCCGGAGCCCTCCCCAGCCGCAGCGTCGCCCAGTTGCGCCTGGGTCTGAAGTCCGGGAGGCCCCCCGGCTCCCCAGGCCCTGCTCCGTCCCGAGGCCCCCGGCCGCCGCCGGGGACGCCCCCCGCCTGGCCCCCAGCCTCAGTTTCCCCTTCCGCGCGAGGTTAGCGCCCACCCGCGTGGTTGCGGTAAGCCGTCCGGCGTGGCCCCCGGTTCCCCACAGGGAGCGGCCGAGAGCCCGCGTCCCGAGTGGGGTCCAACCGCCGCCCCGTGTTCTGTTGCGTGACCTTGGGCAAGGGAGGCCCCAGCTTCGGGCGTCAGTTGCTCATCTGCAAAAGGAAGACGTCAGTGAGGACTCGGCGGTGATGCTCATGGGGTGACAGCTGCAGCGTGCTCCTCCTCGGGCAGCTGGGGTCAGAGGTCTCCGGGCCAGCGGGGAGCCTGCTGCCAGCCGGGGGGGTGGACATCCTCCTAAGCGCACTTTGTATTTGCAGGTCCTCCCTCCCCGGTTCCCTGGGTGATGCAGCTCAGGGAGCGGTGTCCCATTAACCTTGAGCTGCCCGCCGCAGGCCCCCATCTCTCTCCTGTAGCCTCCGGTGGCCACTTGCGTCTCACACACCCCCCAGTCCATGGGCGGCACAGCAGGAGGGATGTCTCTGAAAGTGTGTCAGGTCTGGTTGCATCCAGATGAGAGCCGCCCCTCGGCTTCCAGCGCGTGTGGGAGGCCTCTGTGGTTGGGCGGCTTGGGACGCTTCCCCTCCTGTTCCTAGTTTGCTGAAGGCGCTCCGCCTCCGTCTGGTCTTCCCCGTTTCCCCGGAATGCCCCTGGTCATCCTTCCTAGTTCTTCCCTGCCCCCACCCCCCTCCGGAGAGGCTCCCTGGGAGGCCCCGTCCCCCGCTGTTTGCCAGGCCCTGCTCCATCATCTTCCTCAGCACTCTCTCGGCAAGTTGAGGGCGGGGACGTTTTGAATGAGAGCAAAGTGAGAAGTGGACGCAGGGTAACGGGAGCACCGTGGAGGGACGGACCCAGTTTGCTTGGGAAGGCGTTTCAGAAGCAGTGGCACCTAAGGGGTGTTCTGGAGGGTGAAGAGGAGTTGCCAGGTCCAGATGGCAGAGGGAGGGTGTTGCTGGTGACGAGCAGCGTGAGCAGGGGTGAGAGCTGATGACTTATTTTGAGCAGGGGGAGAGTCCCCTCTGGCTGGCGTGTAGGGTGGTTTAATGGTTACGACCTGAGAAAGATGACACCCCAAAGGAGACCCTTCAGGTGTACTTGAGGGAGGCTGGGATTTCCTCTTCGGCTGAAGGGGGTTGTGCAGTAGGCGAGGCTCCGAGGCCAAGGGTGAGGGGCAGGCCAAGCTGTGGCCTCCCTGGGCTGGGGGCCGGGCGGGGCGGTCAGGGGCAGGTGTGGAAGGCTCACGGTGCTCAGGTGTCTGGACTTTCTTCCCGGCAGGCTGAGGGTTTTGAACTTTGCCCTGTGCGTGAGCAGAGGACAGCGTCCAGGTGTGCAGTGAGAGCGCTCGTGCTGACCCTTCATGGACCAGGGCCTGGGTCTGTGTGTTTGTTTGCCCCAAGATAGGACAGATGGCATTGTGGTGGGTGGGTGTGCTTGTTTGTGGAAGTTTGGGTCTTGGTGCCTGGGAATAGGACCAGCTTTCCACTGCGTGGGACGCTGCTTGCGGGCAGCCCTAAATTCATTTGCTACCATTTTGTGACCCTGGATGAGGAATCCCCTAAATGTACACATTTCCCTGGTACATAAAGGCTGGAGGGGGGGCTGTTACTCAGCAGATCTGAAGTAATGTCAGTGCCCTCACCTCCTCCTTCCTCTCTTCTCCCCCTCCTGCACCTGCCCCCCCCACTCCTCCTCCACTTCTCCCCTCTGCCCTCTGCCACCTGTCCCCCCCACTTCTCCGCCTGCTCCCTCTACTACCTGCCTTCCCCTCCTCCACCTGTTCCTCCTCTGGCTCAACATCTCTTTCCAAACTTCCTGGGTTTTCACTTCTCCATCTTCTTAGGGAACTTAGCAAGTCTTCGAAGGATGACTGCTTCTAGCCGGGACCCAGGAGCTTTTCTCAAACCCCCAGATGTGGAATGCCTTCATGGTCACCCCAGAGTGGGGTTTCTCTAGAAGTTCCTGAACCTGCTTGGTGATTGTGATGTGTCAGAAAATGGCCTGTCTGGTAATCCCAGAGATTTCTGGCTCCCCAGATGGGGACGGGCCATGCTAGACTGACGGGCATGTGCAGCCTTGGGTCCTTTTGAAGAACTTCTGGTTCCTTTAACTCCGTGGGGAGGAAACTGTATTCTGGCATTTGACGTGTGTATGGGCTGATTTCCTGGCAGGAAGCGGGTTGTGCAGATTGTGGGGAGAGGTCCATGAGGTGGGCTTCTGTGCTTTCAAATGACCTTTTAAAAGAGAAGCAGCTTCTACTCATTCCCGTTTTACACAAATGACACTTTTTCATCCACAACCTGGACCGCACAGAACAGGGGTCAGCAAGCGTGTCTGTAAAAGGCCAGACAGCGATTATTCCTGTCTTTGTGGGCCACACGGTCTCCCTTGCAACCTTGCAGCTCTGCAGTGGTAGCTGAGACCAGCCAGAAGCCCTGCATGCAGAATGGGGCAGCTGTGTTCCAATAAATCTTTATTTAGATGCACAGGTGGGGTACATGAGGCCTGTGGGTTGAGGGATCTTATATTCCCCACATTCATCTATGGTAAGGAGGTGCCGGGGGGTTCTGAGCATGGGGTGACTCATTAGAAGGCACAGCACTTAGAGCCAGGTTGAGGGGTGCCCTTGGGAGACAGTTTGGCAGGGAGAAAGGAAGAGAGGGCTCCTTTTTTTTTTTTTAAGATTTTTTTCATTTATGAGAGAGAGAGAGAGAGAGAGATTGAGGCACAGGCACAGGCAGAGGGAGAAGCAGGCTCCATGCAGGGAGCCCGATGCGGGACTCAATCCAGGGTCTCCAGGACCACACCCTGAGCAGAAGGCAGGCGCTAAACCACTGAGCCACTCGGGGATCCCCAGGAAGAGAGGGCTCCTAATACTGCCCCTGATGGAGGAAATGACACGTGAGGCGCATGGAGGTTGTCCAGGGCAGGTGGGGGTAGAGCACAGCCTTAGCGAGGGGCTCTGAGACCTCGGGTCAGCCTCGGGCAGCCCCCAGCCCTGCCTTCAGGAACCTGGTTCCTGGGAGCTCAGCACCCGTAAGCACGGCTTCTCCGCGCACCCCCAGCCGTCCGCGTGGCATTCAGTGCCTCACTCGAGGCGCCAGGCCGAAGCGTCAGATCAGCGGTGCCAGTTGGAAGCGTGGTGCTCAGGGACCCCAGAGCAGGGCAAGACGTGCACTCGGTGCCCGCTGTTAGCCTCCGGGCTGTGTGTTCGGGTGCCCTGGGGTCTCCTTGCTGCCGCCACCACAAGGTGCCCAGGGCCGGGGCGAGAAGCTCCTGGAGCAGCTGGGGCCTTGCTGTGCTTCCACCGAGGGTCTAGCCAAACGGAAGCCCGTCAGTGCCCCCTCCTGGTGCTGGGAGCCGTGAGGCATCGGGACCCTGGGCCCCGATGGCCAGGGGTGTGCCTTGCGGTGCCGGCTGGACCCCATCACGCATCTGATGTCAGACAAGCGGCTATAGGCATTTCTCTTTGGCAGATTCTAGGGGTTCCAAGGAGTAGAATTTTCTATCTCGGTCTGGAGGCGTTTGCAGCCTAAGGGGAGCCCGAGGTGTGTGGGGCCCCCTGGGGTGCGCTGGCCGGACTAACGCCCTCAGCTCCTAGCACCCGGCTGCTCTCCTGAGACCCGTCCGCACTCAGCAGGCCCCAGGAGCTGCTCAGACTTGGGGCGAGCCCGGCCGGGGGCAGAGCAGCCAAGACCTGGGCCCCAGATGCTGTGTGACCTGCCATGGACAAAGTCCTCCTGAGACTGGGAGGTGTGCTTGTGGGGGGCTCTGCGGCCCGGCCGGAGCCCAGCATAGGGGAGGGGGCGGGAGAGGGCCACCTGCACGCCGGCCCGCCCGCAGCCCGGCAGCCGCTCCAGGGGAGGGCACAGTGGCCCCCACGGGAGACGTAGGTGAGCAGGGAGTGGGGCGGCTTTGTGGGAAATGATGGTTTTTCACGTAGATTAAGCTGATGTTCGGCAGGAAGAAGGCGAGTCCGCCCCTTCCGTCCCAGGCGCCGGCCCCGCACTGACCTTGAGGGGTGTCGGGGTTTCGGGGACTCTGGCTCCTGCCCCTGTGCCTTGCTTTGCGTCCACACAGAGCTTGCTGGGTCCGCGTGATGCTCCGGGCACGGCCCTTCCCCAGCCTGCTGCCCGGCGGGGCGTGGAAGGGCGACCACGACCCTGGCTGCCAGCTCCTCCTTCCTCCTCCTCGGAATCCTGGGCCCAGAAGCCGGGCGGCGGCCGCGGAGACGGGCTCTGCTGGGTCGGGGTCGTGCGGGGGGTGCTGGCCGCGCCCTGGTGGCGTCCCCAGGACTCTTCTCTGTCGCCGAGTCTCAGAGTGCCCAGCCCCAAGGAAGCTCCCCCTTCAGACTTCCTGCCACGCCCCGAGTGGGGGGTCAGCCCGGACCCAGATCCCACTGGCCTGTGCCCTGGGCTCCGAGGCCCCCCTGGAAAGTGAGGTGTGGCACGAGGGGCCTGGAGCCGGCTGGCCTCACCAGCCAGTGGCCAGTGGGTGGTTATTCCAGGAGCCTGTGGGTCAAGGGCAACCCCAAACCTGCTGGGGTGCAGGAAGTTCGTGCCTCGTCCTGTGGCCCTGGCCTCTGGCCACCACCCAGGGCCTGGGGATGGATCTCCTGGCTCACCGTGTCCCCATCGGGACAGAGCCGCAGGGTTTTCATTCTGCCCGTCCTGTCGATCCTGGGAGGGCCCAGTGGGGAGGTGCTGTCCTGCCATGGGAGCTGCGGGGAGGGGACCTGGCAGGACCCCAGTCCGCACCCGTCTCCCTGGGAAGCTCGGCCCTGCGCTTGCTGCCCTGCCGTGTTTTCTCCACCAGAAGATGTGTATGGTGGTGTCCCTTCTGTCCTGTAGGAGGAGGGAAACCAGCCCAACCCCTGGGCGTGGTGGGGTGTCCTTGTTTGCCTCGGACCCTGCTGCTCCTGGGGCGTCCAGCCCCGTGCCCAGCTCTCCAACTGCTGCCTTGTCGCTCCAGGTAGCCTGTGAGTACGGCATGGTGCACGTGGTCTCCGAGACAGGGGGCCCCAGAGGCAAAGACTACTGCATCCTCTACAACCCGCAGTGGGCCCACCTGCCACACGACCTCAGCAAAGCGGTGAGTGCCCGCTGGGGCCCTTCCCTGTGGGGGTCGGCGGGCCTGGAGGGGCTCTGGGGTACGCCCTCCACACTTGGGGTCGGCTCTGTCCTGCTGACTGACTGCACCCTCTGCTCCCCAGCCTGGTCTCTGGAGGGGCTCTAGAAGTCTCATCCTGCAGGGACCCCCTTGGAGGACAGAGCAAGGGCCTCAGCTGGGAAGTCATTGGGGTGGGGGGGAGGGGGCTTCTGGTCCTCCTAACCTCTCTGGGCCTTGGCTTCCTTGGTCAGAATCAAAAGATGTCCAGGTATTGTTGAGCGGCCCCCACCAGGGGTCACTGGCCAAGCCCCCCGTGCTGGGCTGGGGCTGACTGGCTGACGGGTCCTGCAGGGATGAGGGGTGGGGCTGGGCTGGCGGGTGATTGTCCCCCTGTGGCCACCACTCCCACCTGCCATGGAGGCTGGGAGGGTTGCCAACGGACTCCCCCTCCCCGCCCCCCATTAGCCTTGCACTTGGGTGTGTGCACGGGCTCGTGCGGATGTGTGTGTAGGCGACCCCCCCACGGACTCTTCTAGATCAGCTGGTGTAAGCGCCACCTTCTCCAGTCTCTCCTACAGCTGCGGGACTGGACGGCCTCTGTGCTCTGCTCCCCGCCCGACCTCCCCACCAAAGGCTTCAGCAACCAGATCCCGCTGGTGGCGCGGGGAAACTGCACCTTCTATGAGAAAGTGCGGCTGGCACAGGGCGGCGGGGCGCGCGGGCTGCTCATCGTCAGCAAGGAGACACTGGTATGGCCTCGTGGCCGTGCACTCAGGCCTCTTGGGGTGGGGGGCGTATCCCAGAGTGGTCCTGGGGGCTCTGGGGATGCTGGATCCCGTCCTCGTCCTCCGGGGCCTCGGGGCGGAGCTCTGGGGGGTGACTCCTGAGGAGCAGGTGGCTGCCCAGGGTGGGCTGGCTCCTAAGCGACTTGTCCCCAGGCCTGCAAGTGAAGAGAGCTTTTCCTCCCTCAGCAGAGGGACAGACAGACACACACACAGCCCCTTGGCGCCCTCCAAAAGGGCTGGCTCTGCAGGCCGTGGGGTCGGGGTGGGCCTTGGTAAGCCACGACGTCCCTCCTGCATTCCTCGGCCCCCAGGTCCCCCCAGGAGGCAACAAGACACAGTATGAGGAGATTGGCATTCCCGTGGCCCTGCTCAGCTACAAAGACATGCTGGACATTTTCAAGGTGGGGTCTGCTGCCTCCTCCGGCCTGCAGCTGGTCCAGGGCCGTGAGTCCATGGTGGGCAGGGGACCCAGGAGCGAGGCCGCCCACTGGGGCTGGCGGGTGTTTGGTTCTTGCCACCACCGGTCACCAGCCTCCTGTGACAGGGCAGGCGGTGCCACCGAGCGGCGGGGACGGAGAACCGGCCCCAGAGGTCAGAGCGCCCAGGCTCCCGGGCCAGGCTGGCCGGCCCTGCTTGCGCCCGGCCCTGTCTGACCAGAGGCCTGTGTTCACCACGGTTTGGGGAGCCAGGTCAGGGGCTGGCAGCTTCCAGACACGAGCAGAAGGGGAATATTCAGTGTTTGTGGAAGCGTCTGCACGTTTCCATCCTGACTGCAGCCTTCACAGCTCTCCCGAGAGAACCACTGGGCCCACTAGATGCTTCCCAGGCCACCTGCACGCTCCCACAGGCACACACGCGCGTCCAGTTTTAGGGCTGGGTCCCCCACATGCAGGGGCCCCTCCGCCTGACCTCGTGGGAAGCTAGATCCACCAGAGTTGGTTTCTTTGGGGTGGGAGTGGCGGGTGAAGGCATGGGGCTCGGAGGCCCCCCGGACAGGCTCTCTGTGGGCCCCGCTCCACGTGTGGGCGGGCCTCGGCTCTCTGGGGTGACGGGGGGCAGGGGACAGTGGCCCCAACCCTGAGCTCTGGTGCATTCTCTGATGCAGAATTTTGGCCGAGCAGTGAGGGCAGCGCTGTACGCCCCCAACGAGCCCATGCTGGACTACAACATGGTCATCATCTTCGTCATGGCCGTTGGCACCGTCGCGCTCGGGGGCTACTGGGCTGGGAGCCGGGATGTGAAGAAGTGAGTGCCCAGCACAGGGGGGTCCACGGGTGGCCCAGTGCTGGATGAGGGGCTCCGGTCGCTGTGCATCAGGGCGGCCGTCCCAGCTTGGCTCTCGGGGCTGGGGGCGCACTTCCCGGCCCCTCAGCACCCGCTCTCGTGAGGTCCCTGGGGCCGAGGCAGGCTCTGGTTGAGGGCACGGCCGGGACATGCAGTGGGTGTGGAGGGGGTGCCCCTCGGCCCTGCCTCTCCATCCCCGTTCCCGGGCCCTGGGCGCCTGGGTGCTGCGCCGGCCAGGAGGGTGTTCCCTGGACTCATCTGTGCCTCCCCAGGAGGTACATGAAACACAAGCGGGACGATGGGCCCGAGAAGCAGGAGGATGAGGCGGTGGACGTGACCCCCGTCATGATCTGTGTCTTCGTGGTCATGTGCTGCTCCATGCTGGTGTTGCTCTACTACTTCTACGACCAACTCGGTGCGTCCCCTGGCTCACCCTGGGGAAACTGAGGCCCAGGTCCCCAGTCCACCGTAGTAGGGGAGCCTAGCGAACTGTGGGCGGGAAGCCCTTCCTCAGGGTGGGACGGGGGACCCCAGGCGGCCCCCTCCTCAGTGCCTGCCCTCCCCACAGTCTATGTGATCATCGGGATCTTCTGTCTGTCGTCGTCCACGGGCCTCTATAGCTGCCTGGCACCGTTGGTCCAGAGGCTGCCTTTCGGCAGGTGCAGGTAAGCCCCCCTGCCGGGCCCCTGCCCGGCCCTGCACCCACGGCTCTGCTCACTCACACCCCACCCCGCTGCCTTTCCTTGGCCCGCCCCCACTGGTTTCCGGCCTCCGGCCCCTGAAGCTCTTAAGTGTTGCTTCCATGGGGCCACGCACCCCCGTCCTGTGGCCAGTCAGGCTGGGCTCCTGGCCTGGGGGGCAGGGCGAGCGGGGAAGTGGCTGTGGTTCCCCGGCCTCCGTCTCCCCACGTCCCGTTCAGCCCAGGCCCCGTGGGGACGGCGTGGATGCCTGTCGGTCCTGGGCGGGGGTGCAGGGCGGGGTCACATGGCCGCACGCACTGGTGGTCCAGGCCGGGGCTGGGGGTGGCTCACCTGCCAGACGCCCGGTCTGGTTCTCACGGGCCGGTGGCCAACGCCGAAAGTCAGACGGGTGCCCGTGGGGTGAGCTGCTGCCCCGGGGTCCGCGGCAGGGGCCGCCACCCAGCAGCGCCCACCCCCGCTCCGTTCTGCTCTGCCCTTGGGGGTCCCTTCTGGAAACACCGTAAGGGGGAGGAGGGAGGAGTGTTAACAGGGAAGGGGCAGTGGAGGGAGGGGCAGGGCAGGGTGGCCCTTCCTCAGCAGAGCCCGGGTGTGGGGGCAGGGGCTGCGATGACGCCCCTGATGGCCCCCCCAGGGTCCCCGACAACAGCCTGCCCTACTTCCACAAGCGCCCTCGGGTCAGCATGCTGCTGCTCGCACTGCTCTGCCTGGCCGTCAGCGTGGTGTGGGGAATCTTCCGGAACGAGGACCAGTGAGTGCCACCCCCTCCGCGGGCTGTCCTCAGACGCTCCCTGTCCCCGCCCGGGCTGCGAGCGAGGGCCGTGTGGGGCCGCCCGCATCTCGTGTCACTGGGTTTGTCCCGCTGCCACGTGAGCGGCGGTGATGGGCGTCTGGGCCCGGGATGCCGCAGACTCTCCCGGCCCCGGGTACCCCGAGCGGGGCCCTCCGGGCGCCTGGGTGGGACCTGCTGCCCCGCTGCCCCCGCCGCTGCCCCTGCCGTGGCGCCCAGGGCGCCGGGTGGTGCCGGGAGGCCGCCGCGCCGCCGCCCGCCCCTCACGCCATCTGGCGCTCCCTCTGAGCCTTTGCAGAGGCAGTTAACCGTTCTTGGCTGCGCTGCCGTTTGGAGCCGCGACAGATTTAATTGGCAGAAGGAAAACGTGAAAATATTTTGAGTCCTTTGTACACAAAGAGAACTCGAGCTCTCACAGCTAGATTCCAGCCAGGAGACTTGCTCCGGTCTATAAACTCAGAGCGGGCCGCGTTCCCGCCGCGTCCGGGCGCCCACTGGCGGCTGCGAATCTTCTCTTTGTTCTTCACGGCTGCCCCAGCTGGGAGGGGTTT
Organism: Canis lupus baileyi; assembly: GCF_048164855.1. Classification (NCBI taxonomy): domain Eukaryota; kingdom Metazoa; phylum Chordata; class Mammalia; order Carnivora; family Canidae; genus Canis; species Canis lupus. The sequence goes on along the minus strand of NC_132856.1, from coordinate 58,451,012 downwards.
TCGTCCCGGTTTGATGAGTGACCCGGGGCAGGCGGGGGCGGCCGGGGCAAGCCTGCGCGATGCATGTGGCCCCGTGGTGGTGGCTCCCTGGTGGTGCTGGGGTCACGCACTTGCCTCTGCGTCCCCTCCGCCTTCCAGGGGCCCAGAGGTTGGATGTGGAATCTGACTGGGCGAGAGTTTTGCTTTTGTAAATTGTCCAAAAAATATTTTTGAAGAGAAATTTGAGTCCAGCAGCTGCACGATGCCCCCGTGCCACCCTGTGATGTGGGTGCAAGAGCTGCCCCGGTGTCGGGGTGGGGGGTCGCTGCAGCCCTGCCCCTGCCACTTGCTGCCCCCCTGTGCCCAGCGCCGCGAGGGGCCCGGCCCGGACAGCTCGGGCAACTCAGCAGCTGAGGTGGCCGAGGAAGGAGCGGCTGGCGGGTCGTGGCTCTTGGCGGAGTCCCTGCCCAGCGGGTGACCGCTGCTCTGCCTTCCAGGTGGGCCTGGGTCCTTCAGGACGCGCTGGGCGTTGCCTTCTGTCTCTACATGTTGAAAACCATCCGTCTCCCCACTTTCAAGGTGAGGGTCCCGAGGATGTGGGCCCACTGGCTGGGGGTGGGGTGTGCAGATGGGACCGTGCCGTGGGCGGGCGGCGTCCCTGGCCGTCCCTGGGCAGCGTGGTCTGGGTGCCTCCGTCCCTCCTGTTGCCTCTCACGTGGCGGCCCTGCCAGTGACCACCAGGCTGTGAGGATGCCCGGCACCCTGGCCCTGGGGGCGCTGCAGGCCAGGGCTCCTCCCGGGGCTGGCCGCTGTGCCGCGGTTAACTTGCTGCGGGGTGAGCGCACGCATGGACGAGCGGGTGTGGGCAGCCGGCCGAGGCCACTGGACGGGACTGAGAAGTACGCGGGAAGACGTGACGGGCTCATCACCCCACACCCACAGCGACGGGGTGCACGGTGTGTGTCGCTGAGCCCCGCGCCTCCCGGCGTCCCTGTCCCAGGAACCTAACAGCCTGGCCTGGAGCAGCTTCCAGGGCTCGTCTCCTGTGGTCCCGGGGACGGGACTGGATTTGCTCAGTTCCCCCACCCGGCTCTGTCCCAGTGGGCCCACCTGAGCCCCGGGGGGGTGTGCGGGGTGGGACACGACCTGGGGGTCAGTGCGCCCGGGGCTCTCTGGCCCGCCGCCTGGCCCATCAGGATGTCGTCCGCCCCCCCCCCAGGCCTGCACGCTGCTGCTGCTGGTGCTCTTTGTCTACGACGTCTTCTTTGTGTTCATCACGCCCTTCCTGACCAAGGTGGGCGCCCCTGCCCGTGCCCCGCTGCTGCACCCCCTGCTCCCGTGCCCCCTCCCTGACTCGTCCTCCCCTTTGTTAGAGCGGGAACAGTATCATGGTGGAGGTGGCGACCGGGCCCTCGGACTCGGCCACCCACGAGAAGGTAGGGAGTGGGCCCGTGGCCGAGGCACTGCCCCGAGGTGAGTGGTGGGCTTGGCCAGGTCCCCGAGACGGCTGCCTCTCTGCCCCCCCAGCTCCCCATGGTCCTGAAGGTGCCCAGACTCAACGCCTCGCCACTGGCCCTGTGTGACCGGCCCTTCTCCCTGCTGGGCTTCGGGGACATCCTGGTGCCAGGTACTGGGGGGGGGGGCACACTGGGGTGGGGGGTCCTTGGGAGCAGGGGAGCTGGGCAGCCCCCCGGGCTCCCATGTTGCTGCGGTTGCACCTGCGGCGACCCCTCCTCCGAGCCCTGAGCCGCCTCCGCGGGGCCCTCCTGAAGGAGCAGCCGCTGTTGCCGGTGGTGTCACGGGCTCGGGCCTGGCATCCGGCCCACGGCCTTTCTCCTGCAGGGCTGCTCGTGGCGTACTGCCACAGGTTCGACATCCAGGTGCAGTCGTCCAGGGTCTACTTCGTGGCCTGCACTGTGGGTAAGCGCCCTCGAGGCCGGCCCCAGGCGTGGGCTCGCATCGCGCCCTTCCTTGCGCCTCCCCACGACTCTCCTTCCACATCTTTCCGTTTTTGTCCTTGTCTCCTGCTTATTACCTTGATGGCCAAAGCCATTTACACAGAAGTGACCCTTCCCCTGGAGCCCCGGTTGCTCCTAACGTTTCCCAAACCTCTTGGCTTGCCTGCCTCTGGTCAGCGCCTCGGGAGGGGCCGCGAGTTGGCCCGATGGCGCTTGTCCCTGCGCACGCGGGCCCCCCTCCCCTTCCCAGGCCAGAGGCGCTGTGACTCCTCATCTGCCCCCGGGAGGGGGAGTGTGCACAGGCCCCACAGCCAGCCCAGCGGACAGGAGGCCCCAGGGCCACCCAGCTGACCATCAGGCTGTTGCCGTCTGTCCCCCACTCGCCATCCCTGAGCCTCCTCCTGGTGCAGTTGTGGGGGTTTTGTGTGCGAGAACCGGCCGTTGAGATCGTTTCTGTGGTCCTCGACCTTGAAACTGCCGACCTTTTATAGGCAGCCAGCCTTTATCCCTCCGTAGTTTGCTTCTGTCGAGCCGCTTCTTTAGGACGCGGGGTAAGTGATGACTAGAGATTTCTCCGCACCGCCCTTCCACTGGGGCACCCGAGGTGAGGGTCGGACAGGAGCCACGGGCGGAAGCAGGCGCTGGAGACCGGCTTGTAGCTGCTTCCCGAGGTGTTTGCAGGTTGCGGTTGCAGGACCAGGACGAGGAGCGGCTGCGTCCTGCCCACGGGGTGGCACCTGCCGACGCCGGGCTGTGTGTGCGTCAGCACTCGTGCCGCCCAGGGAGCAGGCCGCGGACCCCTCAGCCCGCAGAGCCTCTCCAGCTGTTTCACGAGAGCGGGAACGTCCTTCTGAACGATCACAGTTCCCTTATCGAAGCTCAGATTTTTCTGATTTTGTTCACGTGTTGCTCTTACTTAGAATCACCTTTCTAACGAGCTGCCTCTGCGGGCCCAGACCCCGGGTGCACCTGCCACCTGGCCCCTCCCCTGGGCTGCCCTGTTGCTCCTGCCCGATGCCTTGTGGGCGCTCTTGCCCTCCCGCCTGCCTGACCACCCCAGTGGGGCGGGCGGAGCGTGCGTCCTGGAAGAAGCCAGTGGGTCTGTGCGTGTGCGGAGGCACCGACTCCCCCGAGCGCTCCTCGGTGACACTGCCTCCCTGACCCCGTGCCCTTGCGTTGCTGTCCACCGGCATTCCTGTGACGGGCAGGTGTGGGGCTGCCGGTGTGGGGCTGCGGGGCCGCCGCCGAGGTAACACCATGCCCGTCTCTCTCCAGCTTATGGCATCGGCCTCCTGGTGACGTTCATGGCGTTGGCCCTGATGCAGCGCGGCCAGCCCGCCCTCCTCTACCTGGTGCCCTGCACACTGATCACAAGCTGCGCCCTGGCGCTCTGGCGCAGGGAGCTGGGCATGTTCTGGACGGGCAGCGGCTTTGCGGTGAATACCAGTTTGCTATGACTGTCTGCGAGCAGTAATAACCTAATAAGCCCTAACTAGAATTAAAGTTGAGTAAAACCTCCTAGTTTCACCACTAAGCCCCACAGCCTGTGTCCCATGGTCAGCGTTCCCTGTTCCCAGAAGGTCTTGCTTTGGTGTCGTGTCCATGTGGCCTGGATGGCTCAGAGCTGTCCAGCGGAGGGGACGTGCTTGTGGCCGTCTCGGGCGAGGCTCGAGGACGGTGCTAGCAGCCCTTTCTAAGGGAGCCAGCCCCAAGGGGCAGTAGCACCGTCTGATTGGACGTTGGCTTCTGGCCGTTTCCGCCATCGGGAATGCCTTGCCGAGGCTGGGGGGCCGCCGGAGCTCTCCTTGCGGCGCGGGGTGCAGCCGTCCTCGGGCCCGGGTGGAGGAGGGCAGGGAGGCCTGAGAGCGGGCGTGTCCCCACAGAGCTGCTCGGCTCAGCACGCTGCCCGCACGGGCGGCTCCCGGCTCTGTGGCTGCTACTGGTGTGGTGACAGGAGAGGGGGGCGAGGAGGTCCTTCTTAACGTAGCATAGAGCACTCAAAGTGAAGGGACACGGTCACGTGTGACCGTGCCCCAGGGACGGCACTGGCCTGCGGTGCAGGGGTGCGGCTGCCTCCCTCTGCCCCAGTGAACCCGGGAGCTCGAAGGGCCCTTGGCATCTCCGAGCGTGACCCGCGGCCCCCAGGGCAGTGCCCATTGAGCGTGGCGTGACTGTGTCAAGTTTGATGGAAGTTGAGATGCGTGTCCTCTGCGTCCCGGCGATGCTCAACAGCGTGGGGCTCCAGGTCACCCCGAATAATTAACCAGATGACGTGACCCGATCACGGGCCTTGCGCCCTCCCCCTGGGCCCTCGGGGAAGCTTCACAGCCCACCACCCTCACAGGGTCTCAGTCCCGAGGAACATTGGCCTCGCTGCGGAGCAGGTGGCTTGGTTCTGGGAGGTTCAGGAGGTGGGGCCCAGCTGGAGATGTTGGCGTCGGGGTTTCTGCCCGGGTAGCCGTCCTGTGGCCCGTCTGCTGCTGGGACCCCAGGGACGGTGACCCCTCCTCTGCCCCAGGCTGCCCCCCCCCGAGGCTCCCTGGCCCCGTCCCTCACCTGACTGGGGCTTCTTCTCTTACAGAAGGATCTACCTCAGTCTCCTTGGGCTCCGTCTTCAGCTGACAGCCCGCAGCCTCGAAAGGATTCAGACACTGGCCTCTCCCAGCCGCCTCCAGGTGAAGAACTGGCCAAATGCCCCCTGCCCCACGGGCAGCCCCCGGAGTTGTCTGTGCCCGAGGAGACCGGGGCCGGAGCATCCCCCCAGGAGCCTGTGAGCCCAGAGGGCCACGCCCCTGAGCCCACGAGCGTGGTAGGCACCTCGGCCTAGGAGATGGCGCAGACTCGAGGGCCTCGCTGCTGCCCCTCTGCACCGAGAGACCCTGACGCAGGACCTGCCCGGCCCCCCAACTTGGTGCTCCGGTCTGGCCGACGCCCCCGCTCTTCCTCCTTGAGCCCAGCCCAGCTGCACCCCGGACCCTCTCCAGCCCTGCTCCCAGCTCGCGTGGCTGCCACGAGTCCCCTCGTGCCCCCACCCCAGCCGACGAGGTCACCGTCACGCGAGTGCCCAGCTCCATGGTCTTGCCATCGACTCAGTTTCCTCGGAAAGGGCAAGAAGCTCCACCTACGACCGCCCACGGCTGCAGATCCGCCCACATTTGGTGCTTCTCACGCTGCCGCTTCCCTCAGGTTCTCGCCGGCGCTGTGCCTGGGCCAGAGGGCAGGGTCTGCCTCCCTGAGGTTGCAGCCTTCCCACGGACGCTGGCCAGCAAGAGCCTCTGCAGTCCGGGTGGTCTGCACCCCCACGTCCGCACTCAGGCCACGCTCAGGCTGCAGGCTGGCTGGCCGGGGTCAGACCTGCGTTTGGCCCAGCAGGGGCCGCAGGCAGCGCCCGCCCCAGCGGGAACGCACGGTGGGCCCCCCGCCTCTTCCATCAGCCCGGACCTGCGCTCCAGCTTCTCCGCCTGCTAATTAACGGCCACGACTTGTTGAACTCGGGGTAGTGTTGCCTCTTGGGTGTGAGTCTCTGGGACCACCCTGGTTGGGGCAGCTGGGCGCCAGGCCGCACCCTGCACAGCGGCTGTGGCTTTCCTGTGGGCTCCATTTTACCTTTCAGCTTAGAGGGACTCGGGGGCGGGGGGAGCCCACCCTTCTCACGGCATCTGCACGTCTCCACCCCACCCCAGCCCGGCCTCTGGGAACAACACCGGCCAGGCGAGCGCACTTACGATTTAAACCCTGGGAGCTTCTGGAATGTGGAGAATATTCTGGAACTGGCATTTTGTCTTCTACCTCACTGACAGGGTTCTCCGAACGTCACGATGGAAATGCTGCAGTAGGACTGGCCTCAGGTCAGTGGCCCCCATGCCGTGGCACACGCCTGTCCATGCAGCCTCCAGACTCGAGCTCGGAAAGATGTTTCCACTGACGTGAAATGAAGGCACAGACACCACCACCACCACCCTTCCCCCTGCCATGCGGTCCCAGCTCTGTCCCCGTCTGTCTGCTCTCAGTTATAGACAGTAGGCTCGGGGTCAGCCATGATCCATTCCAAAAAATACCAGCGCCAGACAGACTCACAGCCTTTGTTAGCCATGCTGCTCTACGGAGAAATGATGTTGATTCAAAAAAAGAAAAAAAGTCTTCCGCCTGTTTTATGTGTGTCCCTTAAAAAAACAGGTGACCTGGGTTCTGGAAGACCAGCTGGACCTGCCGGCCCCCCTGAGAGCCCCCAACTTGGAGGCCAGGCCGGGACACAGGGTCTCAGCGGACCCGTTCCCACATCGACCCGCGCGTTACTCTAAGCCATTTTGTACGACAGCGTAGAGCCAGGATCTCTCCGTTTTCCGTGTTTGACAAACAAACATCAAGGGATTCGAAGGCGGATGTTCGCTCCTGAAGTTTCCATTTGCAGTCTTTGCCTCGCTTCTGTTTGAATCTTACAATTAAACACAGCTTTTGATAGTTGCCGCTCAGCCCTCGTCTTTTCTGCGGCGGGGCACGTGCCCCAAGGTGTGGGAGCCAGTCTACGCCGCCTGCCGCAGAGCGCTCAGCTGGGCTGTGATGAAGCCAGCGGCCGTGCGGGGCCGGGGTGCTGAATCACACGGCGTTTGAGAGTGGAAGGAAGCCTGGCGGGAGCTCCGTCTGCCCCCGTGTCTCGGGTACCGCTAGCTCCTCCGTGATTATCTGAGATGCGCGGTGGGGAGTCGCCTGTTGCGGGCTCGCGGATGTCGTGTGAAAAGCCGGCTGGCCGGTGTCCAGGGTCTTCCAGGCCACCCGGTCACTGCCACAACTCGTCGGCCCTACTGCTGCAGCCCAGATGTCACAGCGAATGGCAAATGGGCGTGGCCACGGCCAACACTGCCGGCCGCGGGGATGTTGGGTTCCGTGTGGTTTTCACAGGTTGTGAAATAGCTTCCTCTTATTCTTCAAGGGGTCAAAAAGGTGAAGCCTTTTCTTAGCGAGGGCCTGCAGAGGTCGGCAGCCCCCCGGCCCCTGGCCCTGCCGCCCATGGTGTCGGGTGGCGGCCACCAACCTCTCGTCCACGGGAGAGAAGGCCAGGCTCCAAGGCCACTCCACCTGGCTGCGTGGGGCCGGCCGACACTCAGAGACGTAGCGACTCCTCCCAGGCAGCCCTGGGCCCAGGTGCTCGGGTGGTGCCGGGCCCTGGTGGGCGCACGCCTTGGCCCGGCGGCCCCCCTCCCCCTGGACTGGCGGTGGGCTCAGCGGGTGCCCAGGGGAGGGCCCCACGCGCTGGTTTTCACAGCGGGGGTGGGAGCAGGAGTCGGTGCTGGGGGGGCCGTGTTCCTGCTCTGCAGCGGGCACAGCTGCGCGCCGGCGTGTGAGCTCCGGGCTCGGAACGGTGCTGTGAGGTGTTCTTTTACGAGCTCCAGAGCTTACTTGTTTTTCCTTAAGCGTTCATCCCGTCCATCTTCGTCCAGTGCCTACTGTGTGCCAGGCCCCCGGCCCCACCTGCGCCAGGTGGCTGAGCCTGGGGAGGGAGGACAGGCCACAAGTCCATGCCTGCCTCTGTCTTCGGGGACAGTATGCATCAGGGGAGGCCACCTGGAGGAGGCGGGTGGGGCCTTTAGTGAGGAGATGAGTGTGGGTGGTGGGAGGGCCAGGGGTCGCTGGCCACGTGGGGAAGGTGTGGCCGGTGTCACCCAGAGGTGAGGGGGCAAGAGTCCTAGAAAGGTCCCAGCGCTGGCTGCCCTGGGGAGAGGAGGCCGGCTGCTCCCCACTGTCCTGGCTCAAGCAGGGGCGTGGCAGCGGGAAGAGCCCACAGCTCTGGAGTCCTGGCCTACATGCTGGCACCCAGTGACCTTGGTCGTGTCACTGGCGTCCCTCTGGGGCTGTAACTGCATCTTCAGCCAAGAGGTGTGACAGCTGCTCCTGCAGGGCCTCCCTACACGCACTCAGGAAATGGGACCACGCTGTGGGCAGCTGGGACCGGAGGGATCGCTCCCTCTCCAGCACTGTGCTCGGCTCCCCAAGGCTCACAGTGCTTCCCACAAGAGTAAGGTCGCACTTAGGGCATGAGGACGTTGCCACCAATGGTGGTAAAACAGCTGGTCCCTGAAGACAGTTCAAAAACTCCCCAAAGTGAGCAAAGATGATGGTTCTGACGAAGGGCGTGTTCTCCTGGGCCAGGGCGGGGAAGCAAGCAGGGGGAGGCTGGGGGGCCGCGGGCTGTGGAGGCTGCGTCCCAGCAGAGGCCGGGCCACTGCCCCAGCCCGACCATGAGAAGCACGCCGACCCCCGACTGCGCCCCGCATCAGGTTGGAGGCCCCCCAAACCCGCCGCCCCAAGGGCCCCGGGCACAGAACGTGTGTCAGGGACACCAGGAATCTGAATAAAGTGTGGATGTTGGTTAACAATAACGGGTCCTGTCGGTTCATTGGTTGTGACCCTGTGGCACTAACGTTAGGGTGGGAACCGGGCGGAGCTCGGGGGGCCCAGGGACCATCCTCAGCCTTCCCTGTACATCTAAAGCTGTTCCACAGCAAGTTTATTTTTTAAACTATCCGGTTATTCACACACACCCCTCGGGGAGCTGTCTGCCCGGCGTCGGCCCCTGCCCCTGCCCCGCGGCCTTGGCCTCCCCTGACACCTGTGCGGAGGCACCTGTGCGGGGGCACCTGTGTGGCTCCGAGGGCCCCGCCCCCACCCGCCCCGCCCCGCCAGGTGCCGCCCCCGGCCCCGCCCCGGCTCCCTGGTGCCCGCGGCTCCGGCTCCCGCTCCAGCTCCGCAGGTGGCTCCGCTGGCGGCCTCGGCGGGTCGCGGAGGTGAGTCGGGGTCTCCGGAAGGGGCGGGGGCGGCCGCAGCCGCTGTGGAGCGGAGCCCAGGGGCGCGCGTTCCGGCCCCGGATGCTCCATCCCCGACGGGGCCGGGAGCCTGTGGGGGGAGCCTGGGGGCGGCGCAGCGCGGGGAGCACGGGGAGCAGAGCCCGTGAGGGCTGCGGGGCCGGCCCGGAGCCCCTCTGCTTCCCCCGCCCTCCGCCAGCATCCGAGTGCCCGGGAGCACAGATGGCGGGGTGCCGGGGTCCCCGACAGGGAAGGGTGCCTGCCGAGGGGGCCTCTGACTCCACGATGCCACCAACACAGGCTGTCGTCAGGGCTGTGCGGCGGGTGGGGAGCACGGCTGGGCGGACCCTCCGCCACCCCCATGTCAGGGCCACCCTGACCGCCCTGGGCCCCCTGGGGTGGGGGCGCGGTGTCTGGCGGTGCCGGAAGCTTTGGGGACTGTGTCCGCATCAAGCACAAGCCCTCCAGCCCGAGTACGTGCTGGGTTTTGGAGGGAAAGACTCCGGGAACCCGCAGGTAAGTGGATTCGTGTTTTCTGCATCCCGGCGGCAGGACGTGGCCACGCACACCCCACGGCCCCGGGCAGGTGCGGGTGTGCGGGATGGTGCATCTGTGTCACCGTGCGACCGTAGGTGTGAGGGTGCAAGGCAATAGCGCGTGACTGTGCATGGTCGTGCCACCGGGTGTGTGTCACGTGTGAGGTTGTGTGTGTCTGCATTTGCAATTGCACTGGGAGCCTGTGTGAGCTCCTGCTGGCCGTTGTCCGAGCTTGTGCACAGGGTAGGGGGTGGGAACTCCTCCTGATGGGTTCCCCTGTCTGGAGGATGGGGCGCCACCACCCCCACGCACGCAGATCTGGCTGGGGCACAACAGGAGGCCCCGCGAGCACGCTGCGGGCCCCTTGTCCCACCAAATGAGAAGTCATGCCCCTGGCGCTGGTCCGACGGCAGCGCCTACTTGAAGCCAGTGAACCCCGCAGCTCGTTCTGGCGCCGAGCCCCAGGCTGGCGAGCGTGCACGTGTGTGTGTGTGTGTGTGTGTGTGTTGTGCAAAGTCCACACAGTCTGCAGAATTGTGAACGCCCAGGGTGTGCAGCACTGAGCTGGAGGGTCTTCAGACAGGGTGCTGGGCGGCCCTCTGCTCAGGCTGGTGCCTCCTCGTGGGAACCGCCTGCCTCGAGTGGCTGGAAGACAGGAAACCACTCCTGTGACCACGGCTGTCCGTGGAGAGCCTGAAGCGGTGGCCGAGCCGAGGCCCCGGGAGGCACCCAGAGGGAGAGGCGGGTGCGTTGCCCGTCCTGGAGGAGCACAGAGGCAGGGGAGGTGGGTGCCCATGTCTGGGCTTCCTTCTCATGCGCGTGGGCCCAGGAAGGAGAAACGGGCAGGGTGCATGTGGACGCGGCTGTGGGGTTCTGTGACATGGGCTCTCACGGGGCCAGGTTGGGGTGGCTGGGGCCCCGGGAGCTGAGCCTGCACCCTGGCATGGGCGTCAAGCTCCTGGTGCCGTCTCCGCGGCTCACCTGCCCCACCTGGACAGCAGGGTCCTGGGATGGGGGGCAGTGGCCCACTTCATGACAAGGAGCCACCAGCAAAGTGGAGGAAATCCCTGGAATGTTAAGGACTGTGTGTGTATGGAAGAAAGGAGGGGAGGCAGAGACGCAGAGAGGAGACAGGGAGTCTGTCCGAGCCTCAGTTTCTTCATCTAGAAGATGGGCGTCCTCATGCCGCCGCTCCCCTGCCGGGGGTCCCTGGGAGGCCCAGGCCAGTGTCAGGCCTGGCTGCTCCTCTCTTCCTAAGCTCACCCCGTTCCCAGAAGTAGAGACGGGGACACGGCTGTTCCCAGCCTTGTGGTTTAACATCCGTGCCTCTAAATGCGGAGGATAACACAGTCTGGGGCGCTGGCTCATGCCTGCCTTCGGCTCTGTCGCTTCCCCTGCTTTACCTCTCCTCGTTAAAAACCACGATCTTGGAATAATTTCAGTTGCAAAGACGGCGCGGAGGGTCCGCAGGCGCGCCGCACCCAGCTTCCCCCGTGGGAAGGCCCTCGGGAGTGCAGCGCCAGGGCGCAGAGCACAGGTGGCGTGGCCACGGCGCTCTCGGTGGCCTTGTTCAGGGCCCCCCAGCGCTCGGGGCTCCAGCCTGGGACCCCCCAACCCGGCATTTTAGGACCTGTATCAACTTTACATCACACAAGCTGTAAGTCGTGGGAGGTTTCTTTTTTTAATCAGCGAGTCTTTATCCGCTTTCCCGGGTATCACCCGCGTGTATCAGCTCCCCCCGCCAGCGCCCTACGGGGTCCCCCCCCCCCCGTTCCCCTGTGGTCTTACTAATGAAGAGAGGACATGATATCATCACTGCAGATAGTTTTCTCACAAACACCTCTTCCCATGAAAACCTAACAAAAAGTCCACAGATAAAAAGGGGGGAAAGAAGAGCCGGAGCTTATTAAATTTCCCACAGGCTCGCTGAGCGATTTATTTCACGAAGTGGGGGCGGCAGGCGGGGAGGGGTGTGGCCCCAGGAGCGGCTGCGGGGGAACGAGGGATGCTGCGGTCCACAGGCTGGAGCTGGAATGCGAGGGTCCGGGTGCCGGGGGCATCTCTTGAGGGCCGGGGGAGGGGGGCAGAGAGGAGGGTCCGAGGTGGGGAGCCCTTGGGGCTTCACCTCCGTGGACGGTTGACCGCGGTGGACCCGGCGCTCCCTTCCTCCCGGAGGCTGGACCCGCACTTCGGTGCAAGCGGCCGCGGCCGGAGGGAGCACTTGCAGCGGGCAGGTGGCCCTGCAGAAAGGATGAGGGGCCAAGGGGCATGAGGAGCAGGCCGGACGGGCCACCGACAGCAAACCTTGGTGCCAGGGGGCGGACAACACCCCACAGGCGGGGGCCTGCACGGGAGCGAATGGATGCTGCGTGGCAAACTGTTCTAGAAGTGAGCAAATCAAAACGTGTCGGGGCGCCTGGCGGGCTCAGGTGGAGCGTGTGACTCTTGATCCTGGAGCCGTGAGTTCGAGCCGCACGCTGGGGCTAGGGTGTACTTTAAAACAAACAAACAAGCAAACAAACAAGCAAACACAAACCAACAACATACACACTATTATCCCATCGTTTCTGTGGGTAATTCGTTCGGGGAGTCCGGCTCGGGGTCTCCGGTGACAGTAGCAGCGGGGAAGTCAGCCCGCGTGGCCGCGTGTAAAACGCCTTCCGCCACCCGCTAGCGGAGACACAGCTGGAGCATCCTCACGGCAGGCGGCCTGTGACTCAGCCTGCGGCAGCCACGCACCCCACACCCTCCGCGGCTGCTCCCCCCCAAGGGCCGAGGCTTCGGTCCGCCTGCTAGGAGCGAGACGTCGAGGCCGGCTGGCGCCGAGGGAGGAGGACGGGCCCCACCGGGAGCCGACGGGCGCGGGCTGGGGCCGTGCGTCGAAGAAATGGGACAGTGCACCTAACTGTCGTTCAGCGCGGCGCCCGCCCCGTGGGAAATGCTGTTTCCTCGCTGGTGGCGTCTTCCCAGCCGATCTGCGGTCCTCTGAGGAGCGACCTCCCAGCCGTTGCCGTGGGCCCGGCCTGTGGAGCGAGAGGACTGTTCGCTCGGCCAGGATTGGGTTAAAGATTGAAGAGAACGCGCCAGGTGTTCTTCCCTGGCTTCCACGTCTCCCAGAGGGACCCAGGGAAGTCCAGGCTCGGCACCTTGGCAGAAGCCGGCCTGCACTGCCTTGCCGGGGGTGCAGCTTGCACAATCCAGGAGGAAACAGATAAAGTGGGGACGTGGAAGGGCGAGTGGAGGCATCTGCCGTGAGGGTATAGATCAGCGTGGCAGGCGGCAGGCACAGCAGATGCAAAGGCCCTGGGGCAGGATCGTGCCTTGCGTGATTGAGGAGAGAGGAGCTGGAGCAAGGGAGGAAGGAGGAGCTGAGGACAGACAGCGGGTAGTGGTGGGATCAGGTCTCGCGGGCATCTTGCCCTAAAGTGAAAGCCGTGGGCAGGATTGAGCAGAGGGGACACGGCCCGACTCAGCTTTGAGCTGCTGTGCACGGAGGCAGCAAGCTCTGTGACCAGGCCTGGGTGGTGCCCGGCAGGCGTGGGCCAGTTCTGGATACTTTCCGGGGCAAGCAGTGGGAGGACAGCACTTCCAGGCACTCGGATGGTGCCGAGGGGTCATGTGGACCCCAGGGGTTAGGGTCTGAGTGACACAAACTGGGAGGTGCTGCCCGAGGCGGGGAGGCTGTGGGGGAGCTGGTGTGCAGGGGCTGAGAGAGCTATAGGGTTCAGTGACGTGCATCAGATCTGAGCAGCTCCCCTGCCCTCGAATCGCCACAAATGTGGGGCTTGGAACAGCTGGCACTTAGCACCTTCCCGTTTCTGCGGGTCCAGGGTCTGGGCACGGCTTAGTGGGGCCCCGAGCTCAGGGTCATGTGAAGCCACCATCCGAGTGCTGGCTGGGCCACGTTCTCAACTGAAGGCCAGACCGCAGAAGGCCCTGCTTCCAGGCTCACTGGGGTCGCCGGCAGATGAGGGAGGGCCTGGCTTTGGCAGCTGGCCAGCTGGTGGCCATGCTCGGCTCCTAGGGGACATCTGGGCTTCTCCTCGATGGCCACGTAGTTCATTAGGCCGTGAGGGGGTCGTTAGCTCCAGGCTGCTAAGACGGAGCCTTACATCATGCAGTAGTCACGGCAGGGACAGGCCTGCAGCCTTCGACTGGGCAGAAGAAGCAAGTCACTCCGGGGTTGAGGGGGGACAAGGCTGCCCAGGGCTCTGAACACCAGGCGCTAAGGGCCCGCCGGGTCACCCTGGGTCACCCAGAAGGAGGTCCTGGGAGCCAGCTGGACCCAAGTCTGCAATTCAGTAGATGAGTGTGGCTGGGAGACGTCAGGGATGTTATTAAAACCGCAAGACTGGATGGCATCGCGGAGGGGAGGGCACGTACCTACAGGGAGGCCACGAGGACACTCATTAAATCTTCTTTAAATGGTCTATTTAAAAAAAAATTTTTTTTTAGTCACTGCAACACACAGTAGAAAACAAAAGGAGGTGAGTGACAATGAATAAATACGTACAGGGAAGGAAACCCACCCCAGACAGACGGGCAGGAGGACTCTCAGTGACTGCAGGAAATAACGTTGTAGTGCAATGTCCCCAAATATCAAGTGAACGCAGGGGAATTCCCGACAAGCAACATATCAATCTTTTATTTTTTTTTTGAGATTTTTATTTATTTATTCATGAGAGACACACAGAGAGAGGCAGAGACACAGGCAGAAGGATAAGCAGGCTCCATGCAGGGAACCCAATGCAGGACTCGATCCCAGGACCCCGGGGTCACACACTGAGCCAAAGGCAGATGCTCCATCGCTGGGCCCCCCAGGTGCCCCCATATCAACATTTTAACAAAGATGAGCCTCGACAGGCCTGGGAGGCGGGTCGGGGAGATGGTCCTGCAGGTGTAAGTCCGGGTCCTGTCTTCGGGTCCGATGTCAATGTGCTGTTCATGGATTCTTTTGTTTTGGTGTTGATGTTTATATTTTTAAAAGATTGTGTGAAAATATTGATCTTGACTGAGGTTTAGGTGTCCCTCTTAAACTTTGCCTTGGAGGCCAGCACCCCGATCGTTTCACCCAAGGCCCTGGGCTGGGTATCCTCCCTGAAAGCTGTGCGCCCACAGCTCACGCCCTCTTTTTGAAAACAGTCATTGGCAAGGGTTAGAGTAGCATTAAGGACACGCTGGCCCTAAGCCGAGACTCTCCGTGGCATCATCGGGAGGCTGGAGGCGGTTGTCCCTGCCTTGTTCCCAGCATGGCTCAGCTTGCAATGTCTTCTTGCTCAGCACTCCCTTGGGGAGCCCCGAAAGGCTCCAGACCCTCCTGGCAGGTGCAGACGGAGAGTAGGGTGGCCAGGTGTCCTGATTTCAGCTTATGACTACAACAGTCCCAGGTGACCTGAGATGACTGGTCACCCCAAACGGGAGTGACTTGCCCAGTGTCACCCCATCACTGCTGAGCTGGGACGAGTGTCAGGCCTTTCGCCTCTGGCCTGGGCCAAAGAATGCTCTGAGCTGGATGCCGGTCAAGCCACAGGGTCCAGTTGGAGACGCCAGAGTTCGCGGCTCCCAACTCCGTTCTGCGTGCTCTGGGCTGTTGTCGTGCGTCCCAGAGACCCTTTGCTCTTCCTTCCCTCTATCGTGGTGCACACTGCAGACCTTAGAGCCGGTGCAGGTCTTTCTTGAAGCTTCTACCAATCATTCCCGTAACTGGGAACAGCAAGTCTCTTGCCTGCTCATTCCTCTTATTTTACAACTGCACACTCACTCTTTAGATCTGTCTGGGGTGTTCTCATGTATCTCTTGAGCGCAGGTGGTAACTTATCCTCCGTTTCTTAAAAAAAAAAAAAAAAAGCTCTGCCTCATCCTGTCAAGGGGTTTCTCTCAGCTCAAGATCACTGTGTGAGCCAGCAATCGCCGTCTTGTGTTCTCTTATTTTCTCTTAATCAGCTATCTTCCCTCGTTGCACTCAGCTTTTGTCATCCATTCTCTTCCACCCCCAATCTTCGCAAAAAATAAAAAAATAAAATACATTCTAGAAGATATCTTGTAGTCTGAGATTAAGGGTGTGAAGGTTCTTCTGGAACCTTCTCTCTTAAGTAAGCTGCCCACTTGTGTAAGATAGCTTGTCTCCATTACATCTCAGTGGAAACTGAGATCTATCTAAACAGGCAGATTTGGTTTTTGGCAGATTTGTTTTTTAAGTCCTAAATGAAAATAAATAAAGTCCTAGTGAACTTCACATCTTGGCCAGAAGCCTACTTCAATTTCGAAATATGAGTGTTTGGGGTAAGTTGGGTTTTATTTTATTTTTTTAAAAGATTGATTATTTATTTATGAGAGAGAGACACAGGCAGAGGGAGAAGCAGGCTCCATGCAAGGAGCCCGACATGGGACTCGATCTCGGGTCTCCAGGATCCCACCCTGGGCCGAAGGCAGCGCTAAACCGCCGAGCCACTGGGGCTGCCTGAAAGTTGGGTTTTAAAGTGACTCAACTTTATGACTGGAGACTGACGATGATTAGCCTCTCATCAGTCTGGCCTTCTGCGTTTGTTTCTCAGCATGAAATGGAATATAAAGCAATCCAGAGAGGCTACTTGGGGGTCTTTAGCCGACTTTTTGCAAAGCTGATATAGGCACACTGACAATTTATTCCTTGGCAAATTGTCAGCTTTTCCCTCAAGCAACAAATGCCTTGTCTGTCCCAACTGTTTGCAGAGGCTTTACAGAAGGTGCATGTGTGTCCTCAAGGAGTTGACGGGGGTCTAGAAAGTTCTCTAGACTGTGTCCATATAGTACTTTATAATCACTTCCCAGCCAGGCTGTTGTTTCCACGGCCTTACTGCTCTCTACTCCGTGGAGCATTGAGCCAGCACCGAACACCCCTCTTTCTGGAATTCACACTCACAAGGACAGGCACAAACTCCTGCTCTATCCGTTCCTTGCTGACTTCCCGCAACAGTTTTTCTTTAATTGCAGTAAGGTACACGCAACATAAAATTCACCACGGTAACCATCTCTAAGTGCATAGCTCAGGGCACCCACTCCCACCACTGTCTCCAGAACCTTCCATCTCCCCACACGGACCCCCCACCCCCTGCCCTGGCTCCCACCATCTCCTCTCTGTCTCTGGGGACCTCCTGGGAGTGGGGTCCTGCAGGATTTGTCTTACTGTGACCGGCTTATTTCCAAGCAGAGTCCTCAGTCCATCCATGTTGTAGCAGGTGTTAGAATTTCCCTCCCTTTTAGGGTTGACTACTACCCTATCGTATGGGTAGGCCACATTTGCTCATCTCTTCATCCACCAGTGGACACTTTGGTTACCGTGAATAATGCTGCTGTGAACATGGGTGTGCGAGCATCTGTTTTCGATTTTCTGAGTGTGTACCTTGGACACACTGGGTCTGGCTCCTCTCACTGAGCCCGGTGTCCTCAGGGTCCATCTTTGTGGTGGCAGGTGTCAAGATTCTCTTGGGAGCAGAATAAACAGCTGGAGGTTGGAGCGAGGGTCAGTGAGTGAAGTGTTGGGGAGGAGAGTCAGGCCCACGACTGTGGACTTGGTGCTGAGGGTGGCACGGAGCTCCTGAAGGCCGGGGAGTAGCACCGTCCTATTGTACAGACCAGAGTCTCTTCCCCTCGGCTCTGCGGACATTTGGGGCGGGTCACTCTCTACGGGGCATCCTGGGCACTGTGTGAGGGGGGTGTGGAGCAGCATCTCTCACTCCCACCCCCAGTGCCAAGAGTACCGTCAGTTGTGACAGCCACAAACATCCCTGAGCATGTGCTCAGTGTCCCCTGGAGGCAGAATCACCCCGAGGGAGCCCCTGGTCTAGGGAGGTATCTCTAGTTGCACGAAAGATGGGCAGCCCGGGGCAGGCCTGGAGCAGCAGGAGCCACCAGCCCAGGGAAGGGGCGAAGGTATAGGAGCAGGAACGGGTGGGTGTGATCCCTGGAGAGGAGGAAGGGGGTGGAGTGGGCTGCTTTGGAGGTGACCAACAAGGAGGGGGAGGGGGGTGCAGAGTCATGGAAGGCTGAGGTGGGAGTGGGTGCTGGTCCAGAGCAGCAGACAGGGGGAGTGGTTCCCGGAACGCAGGGAAGGGAGGAGTGAGCAGCTTTGCCGGGGTAAGACGCACCCAGCTTGGGACATGCTGAGGTGTCAGTAGAGATGTCTCCAAGTGTCCATTCCCACACGGAGCCCCAGAACTGGAAACTTCTATGTACAGGTTGCTGCTGAATAAATGATCATGGGTGCTGTGGACTGTCCTAGGGGCGGCCCCTGGGAAAGGAGCCACGGAGAACGGGGTGGGAGAGGGCGAGGGCCTGCAGGTAGTGATGAGAAGGGGCTTTTGCATGGCTCTGGCGTGAGTGTAACAAATGGTTTGACACACTTTGCTCTGTGGCCACTTACATGGTGCCGTCGAGATGTGGCCGGCAGAGGAGCCAGTTAGTGGGGACACAAAGACCTCCGGGGAGGCCCCTGGTCAGTTGGGGGGGTGCTGGGGAGGGAGTTTCCTCTCCTGACCACCAGCTGGTGGAGGCCGCATGTCTGAGAGTCTGCAAAGGCCCTGGGGGAACGGGCACCCCCAAGTGTGGGGAGGTGGCAACGTCGGGAACTCCAAAGGCCCTGACGTCGTGTTGGCTCCAGTGTTGTCGTTGTTTGGGTTTTTACCACCCACAGCGGAAGAGGTGGGTGAACAGCATTTTCTTCAGTGTCCTTGCAGACGTGGCTGCTCCTGCTGTGGTGCGTCCATGAGGCCTGACTCCCGATCTCCTGAGGGCAGCAACTCCATCCCGCGCCAGTTCACGCAAAGACCGGCTCCGTTGCCCGGGGAACCCAGAGGACGTGGCCCGTCACCCCGTCTTGTCCCTTGAAATTCTTCCCTGGGTGCCCCTCACGTCCACTGCTCTCCTCCTCCAGGGCACTGCCCTCCTGCTCCTCCTGTGGCCAGGCGGGGTCGCGGCCAGGGGTCCCAAGCCTGCCACCGGCAGTTGAGGAACCCCACTTCCTCCCGGTCATTATTAGTTCAACTGGTCGTGATCCTGTTGTTTCTGGTCTAGAAAAAGGGCGATTTCGTACAATCGAGACTCAGGGAAGACGCTTGGTTGGCTGGCTTGCCTCAGTCACGTACAGCCCCTCGGGCCAACCGCGGCCAGGAGTGACGGGTGGGCGCTGTGGCCGGCGGCCCGGGGTTTGGTGCGGACCTGGCACTGATGGGGGTGCGCACGAGAGCCATGACTGGCGGGCGGCCGGGCGGCCCGGTGGTTGGGGCGACACGCTTGGGGTGAACCTTCCCCGAAGAAAGCGATCTGGGAAGATGCCCCACGCGTCGTCGGAAACGAGAACTAAGGGACAAAGGCGATCACTGGCTATAAGCAGACCCGAAGAGGTTAACTACCTTGCTGGGGCCCCTCGCGACGGCCAGCGACCCCCCCACTAGAGAGCACCTGGGGCAAGGGCAGGCTGGCTCTCAGGGTGTTTTCCTACGAGGGCGTCCAACGTCCTGAACCAACAGCGAGCGTCTCTCCTGGGTCAGCATCGTCCACAAAAGGCCTGCACTGGCTTCCTGCTGCCGCCGGCACGGTGCGGGTCTCCCAGTGTTGAACCTCGGGGGGGCAGGGCTGGTCCCCCCCACTACCCCCGGGGCCCATGGGGACCCGCCTAGTCCCATCCAGAGGTGCTCCCTGCCCGGCCGGAGGCCCCTCCTCCGTCCTCACCACCAGCAGTGCGGGGTTGCCGGCTGGGGCTCCCCCCTCGGGAGGACCTGGTGAGGACACCGGGCCCCCGGGGGCCGTGACTTGCTCCCACCTGCGAGATCCCTTTAATGTGCGAGGGGACATATCCAGGGTCCAGGGGACTAGGACGGGCACACGGTCGGGGCCATTATTCCACCTGCCGTAGGGTCGGCACAAAATGCCGTTTCTGTGGAAGCGCCGGAGACACCGCCAGACTGTTTGGAGCAAACAGTCGCCGCCTTCTCTGAGCCTCGCTTGGTTCCAAGGCAGATCTCGTAGCCTGCCTGGTTTCTGCGCTGCAGCGCCCCGCCGATGCCGACCGGGTGAGGTTCCCCGCGGGCTGCAGGGGCCGGAGTGCGGCCAGCAGGCGCGGCTCTCCCGGCTGTCCCGGTCTGCCCGAGGCCGGCTCCCGGCTCGCCGCATCCTGGGTGTCTCCGCGTGGACCACAGGTCCAGCGTGTCCCACTCTTCCCCACGGTGCTTGGCTTCCTCCTCCCTCCTCCGGTGCGTGCGTGCGTCCTCCTCGCTCTCCTCCCCTCCCTCCCTGCCTTCCTTGTGGTAAAACACACACGACATAAAATTCACCGTCTTGACCGTCTCTGAGCACAAAGCTAGGGGCACGAAGCACACGCACCCCGCCCTGCACCCACCCCCACCCTCCGTCTCCAGAACTTCCATCTCTCCACAGGGACCACCCCCCCACCCCTGGCTCCCACCACCTCCTCTGTCTCTGTGCACGGGCCTCCTCTGGGGACCTCCTGGGAGGGGGGTCCTGCAGGAGGCGTCCTTCTGGGTCTGGGTCCCCTCCCTGAGCCCGGTGTCCTCGGGGTCTGTCCACGTGGGGGCAGGTGTCGGGCCCCTTCCTCCCCGGGGCTGGGTCATATCCCGGGTGTGGACGGGCCACACCTTGTGTATCCTTCATCCACTGATGGACCCTTGGGCCATTGGACACCTGGACACATGTCTTGGCCGTTGTGGCTGCTGCTGCTGTGAACACAGGTGTGCAAGAGCCTCACGACACTGCCCTCAGCCCCCCTGGGTGTGCACCTAGGAATGGACCTGCCGGTTCCCCTGGTCGCTCTGTGTGATAATCCTACGTGATTCCTACGGCAATTGTATTTGTTTGAGGAGCCACCAAACTGATTTTCCCCGGTGAGCGCCCTGCCTTCCATTCCCACAAGACTTTTGATTCCACACCCTCACCAGCCCTTGTGTGGCTTTAGGTAGTAGCCATCCTAGTGGGTGTGAAACCTCTCTCTAGTTCTTCCCTTGTCACGAGCGTACGGCCAACTCTAAAGCGAGGCTAAGACCACCCACGCACCTGATAACAGCCTGCAAGTTTGGGGGTGTTTTGCAGTGAACCGCTAACCCTCAGATTTCATATGTTGAAGCCCAAACCCCCAATACCTCGCAATAATCATTTGGAAATAGGGTTTTTATGGAGATGATCAAATTAAGATGAGGTCATGACAGGGGGCCCTAGTCCTGTACTACTTGTGTCCTTAAAAAAAGGACACTCGGACAGACAGGCCACAGGGAGAATGTCCTGTGCAGATGGAGGCAGAGACGAGGCAACGCGTCTACAGGCCAAGGGCCACCATCATCGCTGTGACCAGCAGAGTCTAGGAGAGAGCCTGGGGCAGGTTTCCTCCTGGTGGCCCCAGAAGGGACGAGCCTGGCCTCCAGAGGTGGGAGGGAATAAATCTCTGCTGTTGGAGCCACTCAGCCCGCGAGCCCTGCTGCGACGGTTGGGAGGCTCCGGCAGGCAGGTCCCCCACACCACTCTTGGGAGTGACAATTCCGTAGAATGACTCAACTCACCAAAAGCTGCTGAGGTCACCGTTATTGCTCAGAGGGATTAGCATTCCGGATTCAGATCGGCCGGGGCAAGGCCAGCCCACGCGGCTCCAGCGGGGCGCCGCAGCCCCCACAGCTGATGAGCAGCCCACGTTGATTCCTCACGGTCGTGGAGGCTGGAGTCCGAGTCCGAGGCGCCGGCAGCTTCCACGTCTAGAGTCCTCTCCCGGAGCGGGGGCCGGGAGCTCTCTGGGGCTCTCGTGAAGGTACCATCCCGCTCGTGGGGGCTGCACCCTATGACCTAATCCCGTCCCGGAGCCCCCCTCCTTGCACCATCACCTCGGGAGCATGGTTTCAGCATATGGATCTGGGTGCGCACAGGCATGAGCCCCCGGGAGCAACACCCGGCATGAGGTCTCCACTGTCCTCCCCGTCCTCTCCCTCTCAGGGCACGTGTGGCGACATGCATGGTGTTTCGCCAATCTGGTGGCCCCCCTCACTTCCAGTTTCGGGGTCCAGAGTTTTTAGTAGGACTTCGCTGCATGACCCATTCACTGATGGCCCATACGGTTGATCTCGGCCTCCAAGGGATCACCTCCCAGAAACTGAGGGCAAAGTCTGGGATTCCTTTTAAGCAATCCTAAATTTTACCTATATATCCTCTTAACGAGCTCCCTTTATGCTTTTGAATTCCCACTCTGTTCTCTTCTGGCCAGATTTGCCTTCTCAGATGCTTCTTTAGGAAAAATTAAGAGAAGGGAAAACAAGGCACGCTGGCCCCACAAGCACTCCACGGGCCACGGGTACATAGAAGGGGTTTTGCTTGGGACAATAAAACCCAAAATGTGGCCTTTTCTTCCAAGGACACCAGGACCCCGACCTTGGTGGAGTGGATGCTGTGTGTGGGCTAGGAACAGCAATCCGTGTTTTCCAGGTGGGATCAGTTGGACCCTGGGGACCACAGCATCCTAGGTGGCGTCTGCCCAGCCGCGTGGCTTGATGTAACACTGATGGTGACCGCTAAGGACAGCTTTGGCTGCACCCGGTATTTCAACATAAAGCATATTCACTATCGTTCAGTTCTAAATGTTTTATTTAGGGGTACCTGGGTAGCTCAGCCAGTTAAGTGTCCAACCCTTGATTTCTCCTAAATATTTTATTTAATTACCTGTAAGTTCCTCCTGGAATTATTAATTTTCTAAAAGTAACTTTATTTTATTTTTTTAAAGATTTTATTTATTTATTCATAGAAACAGAGAGAGAGAGAGAGAGAGAGAGAGAGAGAGAGGGGCAGAGACACAGGCAGAGGGAGAAGCAGGCTCCATGCAGGGAGCCCGACACGGGACTCGATGCCGGGACTCCAGGATCACACCCTGGGCCAAAGGCAGGCACGAAACCGCCGAGCCACCCAGGGCTCCCCCCTTTTATTGTTTATAAGAGACTACTTAAAACACCCTAGCTGGCTTAAAACAAAAAACAAAACTTAAGCTCACAAATTCTTCTAAAGTTTAGTATATTTGTACTTTTTCTTTCTCTGCTTTTCTCTCTTTTCTCCTGCATTTTATTTTATTTTTTTAAGATTTTATTTATTTATTCATGAGAGACCGAGAGAGAGAGAGAGAGAGAGAGAGTGAGAGAGAGAGGCAGAGACAAAGGCAGAGGGGGAAGCAGGCTCCCTGCAGAGCCTGACATGGGACTCAATCCTGGGTCTCCAAGATCACACCCTGGGCCGAAGGCGGTGCTGGGCCACCAGGGCTGCCCTTTCCTGCATTTTATATCTTTCTCACTCTACTTTTTGGAAGCTAAGCATTTCAGTTCTATTATTGAAGCTGCTCTTAAAAGTTTATCATGCATCCTTTGTTTAACGAAGTGTGAAATTAAACACGAATCTCCCCTTTTTCCTCTGAGCCTTAGAGTCTTTCAACTGTACTCATCCCTCCATCTTTTTAAAATATATATATATTTTTAAAGATTTTATCTATTTTTTGATGAGAGACGCAGAGACACAGGCAGAGGGAGAAGCAGGCTCCATGGAGGGAGCCCGATGGGGGACTCGATCCTGGGACCCCGGGATCACGCCCTGAGTTGAAGGCAGACACTCAACCGCTGAGCCACCCGGACGCCCCGAGTAGGCAGCATTCTCAGAGGTTCCGAGGATTTCTGCTCTCTAGCACACGCCCTGCATACCCCCTCCCCCTGAGTGAGAAGGACCGCTGAGTATCAATCACTCCTGTGATTAGGTCACATTAGATGAGCAAGGCTCCCATTGTTGCCTTATGTTCTGTGCAACTCCATCCCAGCACACTGCAGTGAGTTTCCCCCACTGGCCCTGATAAAGTGGCCACAGTGTTGTCAGGGGCCTGGGAGCGAAGACCAGCCCTTGGTCAACAGCCAGCAAGGAAGTTAGGGCCTCAGCCCCACAGCTGCAAGGAAACAAATTCTGCCGACGGTAGGGAGCTCAGGAGCAGATGCTTCCCCGGCTGAGCCTCTGGATGAGAACGCAGCCTGGCTAACACCCGGCTCGCAGCCTCCTGAGGCCCGAGCAGAGGACCCCACTAGGACCACAGAAGCTGCAAGACAATGACTGTGTGTTGTTCTAAGCTGCTGCGCCTGTGGTAACGCGCTGAACAGCTGGAGCTGATACGCGCTTTCTCTGCGTTGGCCCTTATTTTACCCCTCCTGCTACAGGGCTTTCTGCGTTTTGTCCTCGCTGTGTGGAAACCTGTTCCTTCCATGGGCACTTACTGAATTCCTGCTTATCCTTCAGAACTCAGATAACACATCCCTCCCCCAGGAAACCCTTCCTCACCCCCTGTCTAGATCAAAGCTCCTTTCTACACAGACACAAAACCCCAGGGGTACATCTTTATTTTCAAGCCTTAATTGTAGCTCTAATTTTAATTTATTTGGGTCTCTGCCATCAAGATTTAAACTCTCTGAGCTCAGAGAATCTCATCTATCTCATTCAGGGCTGGGTACTCAGCACAGAGCATCCAGGCCTGGCCCGTCATAAATATCAGATGGGCAGAAAGCTGAATGAATAGTGCTTCTATATTCGATGCTAAATAGCATTGGGCCCCTTCTGTGCCCTAATGACAGTGATGACAAGACAATTCGGAGAACACAGGAATCCTTAGAAAACCCACGGCTTGGTGCGGGGGGGGGGGGGGGGGGGGGCGGGGGGTAGCCAGGGCAGCTGGGGCTGAATGAATATAGTGTGTGTGTTTGGTTGGGGGAGTGTCAATGAGCTCATACACTAAACTTGAGTTTCCAGCCCTAATCACAGAGGTGAATCTTGGTGTCTTTGTCCCTAAAACATTTCATCAAGTGATTCTTAGAGATTCCCTGGCTCCTCAGAAGGCAATTCAGCTCAAGTGTAAGAATAAAGGGGTAAGTGTTATACAGCCTCACTCCCGGCCACCCCCGCGCATCTCCCCTTTCTCATCAGCTCCAGATGGTGGCGGTGAGGCATGGAGTGGCCGTTCCCATCGGGGACGCACTCTCTTGCAGATGGAATATTTTGGCTGGGCCCCAGCACAGGGTTTCAGACTTTAACAATGAACATACAGCACAGTCACATAAATTTGAATCTCAAATAAACAGCAAATACTCTTTTTTTTTAGTATAAATATGCCCTAATGTTGCACAAAATACGAGAGACCGTATTAGCGAGGCTCTTCAGAGAAACAGAGCCAACAGGAAGGAGCGGGGCACGTTAAGGAACTGGCTCACACGGCCACGGGGGCTGGCAAGTCGGCAACCAGCAGTCAGACTGAGCCCCAGGGCAGGGCTGGTACTGCAGCTCAAGTCCCCAAGGCCATCCGGAGCCACATGTCCTTTCCTCCGAAGGCCTTCAACTGATTGCATGCGGCCCATCCACAACAGGGAGGGTCATCTTCTCTACTTAAAGGTCTATTAATTTGAAAGTCAGTTGCATCTAAAAATCAGCTTCAGGGCAACATCTACCATAGTGTTTGACCAGAAAACCCGTTACCATAGCCCAGCGGAAACGTGGACATTAACGACGCCGGGGACAGAGTCATGCCCCAGAGCATGTTTTGCTCACCTGAAACTCGGCGTACCTGGGTGCCCAGCACTCTTCCCGACGCCAGCCGCCTTTTGTGCCCACGGGCCCCCGAAGGAGCTCTGCGGCCTCTCGGAGCCATCGGCTGCCTCCTGCACCAACCTCGTCTCTGCAGGATCCTGGTGCCCGAGACCAGAGCCCCGCGGGGGAGGCGCGGAGGCAGCGGGCGCAGGGGCCCTGCAGGCGGCACCCCGGGCTGGGCTCGCGGCCCGCCTGCTGTCCCAGAACCCGGCGTCGCTGGGGGAAAGGCGGGCCGGCAGGCCGCACTCTGCCCACCCGGCAGGCGGGAGCTGGAGGCCCGCGGCGAGGCCGCAGCTGCTCTTCCCGCCCCTCGGCCTCCCCAGGGGACCGAAGGACCCGCAGGCCTCGGCCTCGGCTGCGGCGGACGCGCGAGAAGGCCTCCAGGGCCCTCGGCGGGGTCTCTCGCGAGACTGCGTTCGAGGGGCGGCCTACGGGGACCCCAGCTCGGGTCTCTCGCGAGACTCAGATTGAGGGGCGGCCTAGGAGGACCCCCACTCGGGTCTCTCGCGAGACTGCGCTTGAGGGGCGGCCTAGGAGGACCCCACTGGGATCTCTCGCGAGACCGAGATCGAGGGGCGGCCTAGGAGGACCCCAGCTCGGGTCTCTCGCGAGACCGAGATCGAGGGGCGGCCTAGGAGGACCCCCACTCGGATCTCTCGCGAGACCGAGATCGAGGGGCGGCCTAGGAGGACCCCAGCTCGGGTCTCTCGTGAGACTCAGATTGAGGGGCGGCCTAGGAGGACCCCCCACTCGGGTCTCTCGCGAGACTGCGCTTGAGGGGCGGCCTAGGAGGACCCCACTGGGATCTCTCGCGAGACCGAGATCGAGGGGCGGCCTAGGAGGACCCCACTCGGGTCTCTCGCGAGACCGAGATCGAGGGGCGGCCTAGGAGGACCCCACTGGGATCTCTCGCGAGACCGAGATCGAGGGGCGGCCTAGGAGGACCCCACTGGGATCTCTCGCGAGACCGAGATCGAGGGGCGGCCTAGGAGGACCCCACTGGGATCTCTCGCGAGACCGAGATCGAGGGGCGGCCTAGGAGGACCCCACTCGGGTCTCTCGCGAGACCGAGATCGAGGGGCGGCCTAGGGGGAACCCCAGCTCGGGTCTCTCGCGACACTGCACTCGACGGGCGCGTTGGACTCGTGAACAGAGAAGCACGTGGCTCCTCCCGGTCCTCAAAGAGCTGAGGCCCTCAGACCGGGCGTCCTGGCGGCGGAGGGGGCGGAGGCCGGTCCCTCCGGCGGATGCTGGCGGCCGCGGGTGGTCACGTGGAGTCCAGGCCACGACGAACGCCGCGGGCACCAGAGCTGGCGCGGGCCCGGCTCCACTGGGGCCCGAGACGTCCCCGTCCCGGGCAGGGGGCACCTGGTGGAGGCCGCGGGGCGGGGGTGACCCTGGGTCCCCGGGGCCTCCCAGAGACGGGCAGACCCCGCGCTGCGGGCGGTGAGGACGGAGGGGGCGCCTCTGGGAGGTGGGGGCGGGGGGACCGGGCGACCAGCACTACCCGCGCGTGGGCTTGAGGGCGTCCGAGCCGATGTGGTTCCTCCCGCGCTAGGTGAGCCGTGACGGTGACCGGGGCCGCAGGGAGGTGGAGCGTCGCGCCTGGCGGGTCACGGAGCCACGCCGAACCCGCGTGTATGACAGGCGCCCAGCCCCCCTGCACCTGCGACACCCCTGCTTAGGGGCGGGAGGCGTCCTCCAGCTGACCCTGTCTTTCCACCCTTTCTTGCAGCGTCCGGGTCGTCTGCTCCGTGTCTGGGAGCCATGGAGCCCATCGCTGGGGACCTGCAGCTCGTGCCTGGGGCACCAAAGGAAGTCCCGGCTGCGGGCTGCCGCGTGGCCCTCTCTGCCCTGGCGGCCGCCAGCGTTGTGATGGTCACCCTGGGAGTCCTCGTGGGTAAGCGGCCGTGGGCTTGCACGGGTTCAGGCACTAGGTGGCCTACACGAAAATGCTTAGAAGTGGCTTGGTGGTATCCGCGTTAGGATCCCAGGACCAAAGGGCTGAGCAAGCAAGCATGGAATTGAATCTCAGGCCACCAGGAGAGAAGGGAGGCAGGCCAGGAGCCTGGGTGGCAGTCTGGGGCGGATGGGTGCGAGGATGGGCCAGGTATTCACGTTTTCCACAAACCGTGTTCTCCCAGGAAGTTCTCACCATGGAGTGAGAAAGGAGGCAAGTAGGAACAGTGAAGTGAACTCCTTTGGATATTGAGAAATTTGAAAAGTACTCATACTTTTCAAATTGTAAGAAGTGAACAACGGGGCGCCTGCTTGGCTTGGTTGTTAGGCATCCGACTGTTGATTTCAGCTCAGGCCTGGATCTCAGGGTCCTGCGATTGAGCCCCAGGTCAGGATCCACACTAGGTGTGGAGTCTTCTTCAGATTCTCTCTTCCTTTGCTGCCCCACCCCACCCCCCGCCCAAGCGAACAGTGGTCTGTGTTCCTGCGATTCACAGTGGCCTCTGTTTCCTATTTGCTCCCAGTAGAAAGTCACCTTATTTACGGTGAACCGTACAAAACTGTGGTCTCTCTGTAGAATGTGGGGTTGCAGATGTAAAAATAAACAGGAAGCTCTTTTTATACTTTAAGAAGAGGATCCCAAGATGCTAGTTGAAAAAGTAGGGAGAGGGGATGCCTGGGTCGCTCAGTGATTGGGCGTCTGCCTTCGGCTCAGGGCATGATCCTGGAGTCCTGGGATCAAGTCCCATGTCGGGCTCCCTGCATGGAGCCTCTTCCTCTGCCTGTGTCTCTGCCTCTCTCTCTGTAGAGCCTCTCATGAATAAATAGATAAAATCTTAAAAAAAAAAAAAAAAGAAAAAAGGAAAGAGTAGGGAGAGATGCTGAATAGCAAGAAAGGGAAACGTGTTTGCCTGTGTGCATAAATTGTTTCTGGAGGGAGTTTTGGAGCCTAACTGGTTACCTCTGGGGAGGACAGCATGCAGTCAAGCACAGGAGGGAGATTTGTCACCAGATTCGCCTTTTGCTGGCTTCTGATTTCGAACCACGTGGAGCCATTACACCTATTGACCATGTTGTCTGCTTGTAAGTTATAAAACCCATCACCGCAGCTGGCCACGGCCTACCTTGATTTTCCATGTGACAACTCTGTGGCACCAGCAACTGTGAGTGGTTTGCAGCCTGACAGGTCTCCACGCAGAGACATGTTTCCGTAGATGATACCTAGGGCTGTCTCGTGAGAATTCACTAGGTGACAGCAGGGTCTGCATACCTCTTGGGGCTTGTCCATTTCCTTCCACTGCATGTCCTGGATTTGCCGTAATGTTTGTGGAGAGTGTAGATGGACATTCCCCGTGAGACCGTGGATATCCTTAGCCACCACACACAGCAGCTCTTCCCCTGTTGCCTGCCTTGTTGCTACTGGGGATGGCAGCCCTGAGCCCTGGGGGCTGGTTACAGTTAAAGCAGTTAACAAATATTATTGAAAAGTCAATTCCTTGGGACACCTGGGCGGCTCAGTTAGTTGAGTGTCAGACTCTTTTTTATTTTAAAGATTTATTTATTCATGAGAGACACAGAGAGAGAGAGAGAGGGAGGCAAAGACACAGGCAGAGGGAGAAGCAGGCCCCATGTAGGGAGCCCGACATGGGACTCGATCCCAGGACTCCAGGATCACACCCTGGCCCAAAGGCAGGCGCCAAACCGCTGAGCCACCCAGGGATCCGAGGGTCAGACTCTTGATCTCAGCTCAAGTCTTGATCTTAGGGCTGTGAGCTCAAACCCCACGCTGGGCTTCATGCTGGGTGTGGGGCCTACTTTAAAAAAAGCCAGTTTCTCATCCCCACCAGCCACCTTCCTGGGCAGCTGGTGGATACCACACTGGACAGCACACATCTAGAACATTCTGTCATTACAGGACATTCTGGGCAGCGCTGCTCTGGAACAGGCTGGCTCTCAGGTGCTAAGCTTTCTACAGTTTGTGTGTGTGTGTGTGTGTGAGAAAGTCCCCTTTTTGTCATGAAGTAATGATAATAAGTGACAGAGAGAAAACATTCTTCTCTGATAGACAATAAGTTGGCAATCCTACGTGGATTTCTTTGGTTTTTATATGTAGTACACATGTATATTTCTTACCTATTTTATTTTTGTATTTGTGGAACATCTGGAGTCCCTCACAGCCGGGGGTGACCGACAGGCCCCCTAACAGCAGTGGGAGTCAAATGCAGGAAAGTCCGTGCCGTGTGAGTGTGTGTGTCCTCATCTGACGGGGAGGCATCCTAGAAGGGGCATCCTGGAAGCCCACACGCATTGAGATTAA
Organism: Canis lupus baileyi; assembly: GCF_048164855.1. NCBI lineage: Eukaryota > Metazoa > Chordata > Mammalia > Carnivora > Canidae > Canis > Canis lupus. Next base: position 58,421,835 of record NC_132856.1, on the reverse strand, counting down.
TACAAATAAAATCCTCATCAGGACCCATGAAACTTAAGGAAGGCTTTAAAAAACATTTACAAGTTTTTTAAACTTGTAAATAATTTGTTTTTATTATTTTCTTAAAGATGTTATGTATTTATTCATGAGAGACAGAGAGAGGCAGAGACACAGGCACAAGGAGAAGCAGGCTCCCTGCAGGGAGCCCAACGTGTGACTGGATCCTTAGTCTCCAGGCTCAGGCCCTGGGCCAAAGGCTGCACTAAACCGCTGAGCCACCCGGGCTGCCCTAAACTTATAAATAATTTAAAGTTAAAACGTATCCCCTTCCCATACAGCTCAAAATTTTAATTGGTGGTGGTAGCCTTGAGGGAAGCTGGGGGTCAGACACACGGGACCTTCCTGCTATTCCTGAGCTTTCTGTGAGTCTGTCATTATTGCAGAGGGAAAACAGGCTTAGTTGGGGGTACCCAGCTGACTCAGCCCGTGGAGCAAGCGACCTTCGATCCCAGGATCGTGAATTCAAGCCCCATGTTGGGGGTAGTGATTGCTTTGGAAAAGAAAAAGAAAGAGAAGGTTTAGAGTACAGAGCATAAACATAAATACCTTGATTCACACAACAGAGTGGTCATTTTTATTTTTTTGTTAACTTTAACTTTTTAAAAAAATATTTTATTTATTTATTCATGAGAGATACACAGAGAGAGAGAGGCAGAGACACAGGCAGAGGGAGAAGCAGGCTCCATGCAGGGAGCCAGATGTGGGACTCGATCCCAGGACCCCAGGATCACGCCCTGAGCTGAAGGCAGACACTCAACCACTGAGCCACTCAGGTGCCCCAACTTTAACTTTTTAAAAGATTTTATTTGTTTGAGGGAGAGCGAGCGCAGAAGCAGGGGGAGTAGCAAGCAGAGGGAGAGGAAGAAACAGGCTCCCCCATGAGCAGGGAGTCTAATGTGAGGCTTGATCTCGGGACCTGAGATCATGACCTGAGCCGAAGGTAGATGCTTTACCAACTAAACCACTGAGACGCCCCAGGGTGCTCATTTTTGAATACAAGCTATGTTTAGAATTGACTTAGCATATTCAACTGTATTGCTTTCAGTAGAGGAGAGGAAAAGGGAGAAGCAGACTCCCAACTGAGCAGGGAGTCGGGATGTGGGACTCAATCCTGGGACCCTGAGGTCATGGCCCGAGCCAAAGGCAGATGCCTCCCCGACTGAGCCACCCAGGCACCCCTATCATCTATTTTTTTTTAACTGAGGCAGAGCAGGCCCGCAGCGCTACGTCTGCGGCAGGGGTACAGCACCGTGGGTGGACAAGTCTCTGGGTTGTGTTGGGCTTGTCGCGCGTGTGGCTGCCGGCCCGCACCACGCACACCGCGGGCTGTGCCCCGCTGCCTCCGCACCCGCCCCTCTGGCAGCCGTCAGTTTGTTCTGTTTACAACTCTGAGTCTTTGCTGTTGTGTTCTTTTGACACAGTACTTCCAACGGTTGGAAATCTGTGTTCTTTCGAGGGTGGCATCATGGGACTGTGGTCCCAGAGTCCTGATGCCTCCTGGTTGGGATCAGGCCCCTGTGGCATTTTGTGTGAATTGCTCCAAATTGGAGGAAGGGTCTCCTCCTGAGGCCATTTAGCCGTTCATGGCTGAAGCCAGCTTCAGGCCCTGAGCCAGGCACACCTGGTGAGCAGGAGCTGGTCCTGTCAGAAAGCCTGGGGACATCTGGGTGCCTTCAGAGGGTGACCATAGGGTCGGTCATCGAGCCAAGAACATGTGTGAGAAGTGAAAGGGGGCCCTGTTGATGACCATTCAGGCTCCCCGCCGGAAGTCAGCCCACCACCTGTTTGTTGGGGTGATGGCTCCGGGGTGGCTGGGGACATTGAGGCTGACTTAAGTGCACCCTGACCCCGAAGTTGGGCTCTCTCACGGGGCCCTGGTCTTGTCCGCAGCTTCCCTCTCTACACAGGGGGTCGACGTGGAGCACACGGCTGAGCTGCAGGGGGTCCGGTATGCCCGCAGCCTGCAGCGAGAGACCTCCGAGTACTACCGCGTGCTGACGCCCGCTCTGGAAAGGCTGGTGAGGGCGGCCACGGGCTGTGACCAGGCGAGCAGAGCCGGGGGAGGCCCGGGCAGGCGCTGAGGCAGAGAAGAGGGCACACGGGGCACGGAGCACGAGGCCGCTGGGGCCGGCGCTGGTGGGCCCTGAACACGGGGGAGTGGCAGCAGTGGCGTCTGCCCCTGCTGGGCTTGGGGCACTTTGACAGGTTATAAGTTGTGGTGGGATCAGAACCCTCACACCGCTGCGGGGGACCTGACGGAGGGCAGCTGCTGTGGAAGCCGGCAGGCAGCCGGGCAGGTCAGGCGTGACTTCCATATGATCCAGCGATTCCACCCAAGAGAAAAGAAAGTTCATGTCCGTGCAGCCCACACACCTGTGTCCACAGCCGCAGGGTTCATGAGAGCCAAAAGGTGGAAACACTCAAATGCCCGTTGATGGGTGAATGAACAAACACAGGAAGTCCATCCACACTCGGGCACGTCCCTCGGCCACGAAGAGGAGTGCGGCCCCCCTACCTGCTGCCCTGGGGACGGACCCTGAGCCCAGGACACTCGGGGAGGGAACCAGACACAGGAGGCCCCACGGGGTGGGGGGGAGTCCATGTGTGTGACACGTGCAGGACGGGCTCCTGCATGGACGAGGAGAGGGCTCGTGGTTGTCAGGGGCTGCCGGAGGGGGGTGGGCTGTGTGTGACTGCTCATGGGGAGACGGGGTTGCTTTTGGGCTGACGGAATGTTCAAAAATTGGTTGTGGTGACGCCTGCACAACCCTGTGACGGCACTAAAACCCATCCGGTTGTATGTTTTTAAAAGCTGTGTTTAAAGGTGGGTGAGTTTTATCTCAAGTTGAGAAAATATTTTAAATTTCGTTCCAAGAGAAGGAGGAGGGATCACTAGGTGAGAATTCATATTTTGAAAAGAGCACTCTGCCTGTGGCCTGGAGGCTGTAAGATAAGACGTGAGAAAAGCAGGGCAGCGCTTAGGAGTCCCCACCACCCAGACAGGGGTCAGCACGCTTTTCCTCTAAGGCCAGACAGGCTTCTCCGGCTCAGCGGCTCAGCAGGTGCCACAGAGGACTGTAAGTGAGTGCTTGTGGCTCTGTGCCAATAAAACTTTATTTGTGGACGCTGAAATACACATTTCAAATAACGTGTGTGTAACATGAAATACTATTTTTTAAAATTTTTTATTTATGATAGAGAGAGAGAGGCAGAGACACAGGCAGAGGGAGAAGCAGGCTCCATGCACCAGGACCCCGGCGTGGGATTCTGTCCCGGGTCTCCAGGATCGCGCCCTGGGCCAAAGGCAGGCGCTAAACCACTGCGCCACCCAGGGATCCCTGAAATACTATTTTTCTTTTGACTTTCTCCAGCCACTTAAAGACATAAAAACCATTCGTAGTTTGTGAACTGTATAAAAACAGGCCAGGACTTGAATTCAGCCTGTGGGTGTTAGCTTGCTGACCTCGGTCCCATACCCTAAAGCACTGACCGAAAGAAATAACAACACAAGCCCTGTGCATAATTTAAAATGTTTTTAGCAGCTACATTAAGGAAAAGAAAGCAGGTAAGTTTAATTTTAATAACATATTGAATTTAACCAAGAACATTGAAAATATTTCATGCCCTCGACATAAAGTAGGTATTAATGAGACAATTCATTCCTTTTTTTTATTTTTTCGTATTGAGTCTTCAAAACCCAGTGCGTTTTGCCCTCACATCTACGGATGCTAAATTTTCGTCAGGAACACAATCAATACGTAGATTCCATAACATTTACATACCTGAGTTGCTCCAACTATACTTAAGAGTCTTCTGGTAACTGGAGTATCTTTTAAAATTTAAGTATGAATTATGTGAAATGTGAAGACCAGTTCCTCTGATCCCAGCCATGTGTGACCAGTGGCTGGCACGTGGGGCAGGGCAGGTGTAGAACACTGGCCAAAATTTGTGGACTGTTCTGTGGGCCAGTGCAAGCCTGAATGTGGGCAATAGGGACATGGACTCAGAAAGTGGAAGTAAGAGAAACAGAGGGACTCCTGGGAGGGAGAACTCTGTATCCTGTGCTTCAGGGAGTGGGAGTCGTGACCATGAGGTTTAACAGCCAAGCTAGAACACTGACCATGAACAGGGATGCCATTTCATAACTGCCCTGGGAGAGCAGGTAAATTGGGACATCTTGTCACCCTAGGTACAGGTCACGTGAGGTGCCAGGCAGCTCTCGGGAACCCCCAGCCTTGGTGCTGCTGGGGACAGCATCCAGAACAATACTCATCCCAGTTCCCAGGACAGGAGCCTTTCAGTGCTAAACCTGAAACAGCCCCAGGAGAAGTGGACAGTGGACGGTCACTCAACAGCACACGAAGGATAAGCAAGTTCCTAATAGCATCGATTTACACAAAGCAGGATTTTCTTAATGTAAAATCCATGTAAAATAAAATTAATTATTTTTTAAAGTTTTATTTAAGTGATCTTTGCACCCAATGTGGGGCACAAACTCATGACCCTGAAATCAAGAATCACATGCTTGGGGCACCTGGGTGGCTCAGTTGGTTAAGAGTCTACCTTTGACTCGGGTCATGATCTCCAGGTCCTGAGATCCAGGCCCACGTTGGGATCCCTGCTCACTGAGAAGTCTACTTCTCCCTCTACCTCTGCCGCTTCCCCTGCTTGTGCTCTTGCTCTGTCAAATAAAATCTTAAAAAATAATAATAATAATTCAGTGGCATTTAGTATATTCAACAATTCTTGCAACCATTATCTCTGTAGTTTCAGAACATTCCATCACCCCTAAAGCAAATCCATCCCCATCAGCCATCAGTCCCTAGCACCCACGAGCCCTGTCCCCATCAGTGGACAAGCCCGTCCTGGACGTGTCACACAAATGGAATCACAGTGTGGCCTCCTGTGTCTGGTTCCCTCCCTGAGCGTCGTGGGCTTAGGGTCTGTCCCTGGGGCAGCGCGTGTAGGCACCTCACCATCATGTGGATGGACATTTTATTCATCCATCTGCTGATATGGCAGTTTTTCATCCAAATAACCTCAAAGTGCCCTTGTCATTTACATGGCTCTGTGACTGCTGGGTGTACTGAGAGTGAGAGGGGTGCTTTTCTTTGCCCCCCAGCTCTGGATGTACACAGCAGGTCCCAGCAGGGCAGGTGCCTAATCTGTGTGCTGGTCTTGTCTATGTTGCAGTTTGTAAGCAGCTTTCAGGAGACAGAGTTGGAGGCCAGCTGTGTGGGCTGCACTGTGCTGGGTTACAGGTGAGTCGGAGTCTCCTTCAGGTGAAGGAATCCTAGTAGACACCCAAGAGATCCCACAAGATTCCAGCAGGAGCCCTTCTTCTCCAAAGACTTCTCTCCTGCCTGCAGGGATGGGAATTCCAGTGTCTTGGTTCATTTCCGGCTACACTTCCTGCTGCAAGCCCTGCAGTCACTGAGTCTGGGCCTGGAGGAGGAGCTGTTGCAGCAGGGACTCCGAGCAAGGCTGCAGGGGCATGGTATCCCCCTGGCTGCCCACGGCACCATTGTGTCTGCTGAGCTCAGAGGCAAGTAGGCAGCAGACACTGAAAGAATTAGGAGGAGGTAGCTGTAGGAGAGGAGGCCGTGGAAGGTTGCATTAAAGTTTAGGTTTTCAATAGTTGCTCCCTCCCATGAAAAGTAAACCCATACACAGTGCTTTACCCTCAGTGGTACAGAGCGGGTGACAGCAAACTGCAGGTGGCCAGAGTGTAAATGCTTTTGTCTTTGCAGCCCACTGGATGGATCTCTGTTGAGACCACTCCACTACGCTACTGTAACGGGAAGGTTAAAGACAGCACATAAACAAATGGGGACGTTTATGTATTGATAAAACTTTATTCACAAAATCAGATGCTGGGTTGTATTTGGCCCACAGCCATTGTTTGCCAGTCCTGGTACAGGAATAAGAGTAAAAGCTAAACCGCAAAATCTGATGATGCAGGTTCTATATCACGTACCAGAAACTGCACATAAAGTCTGATGATGCAGTGCATTGTGATCTGAGAGCCAGACAGGAGTTCAGTTGTGTCATCAGGTCAAAGATCGATCGCCTTGACATTTGCTCCGCAAGACATTTATGGTCCTTCCCCTCCCCCAACTCTGACATGCTGGGTGGGGGTTAGTAACCTCTCTGTCAATGCTATCTCATTGAATTCTCCTCAGTTTCATGCCTGCATAATCCACTGAGGTGACCACTGGCCCCATGTGGCTCTTGAGCACATGTCATGCAGCCAGTGAGGCTGAACAAGAGGTGGTTTCATTTGATTTCATCTTAAATTGATTTAAGTTAGAACTTAAGTGGCTCCCGTGGTAGACGGAGCAGCTCTTAGCTTTGCGATCCAATGTTTTCAAAGAACTAGTGCAGCTCTCGGCTTTGCAATCCAGTGTTTTCAAACAACTACAGAACTCGCTGAATAAGCTTATATCTCTTGTCTGTTTCACTGCAGGAAGCCAGAAAGGCCCATTGACGGAAAGAGACTTAAAATCAGGTATGTCTTACCCTCTCCCCTGGAGCTCCCTGCCCTCCGCAGAGTTTCTCTGATTGTAGTCCTGTGGAGAGGTTCCCAAGACTTCATTCCAGTACACAAAGAAATCCCTCAAATGCAGTAAATGCTACTTTTGCACACCAGCCTCCTCCAGAGGGCTGGGAGGGAATAGATTCAAAGTCCTGTGTGGACAAAGGATTTAAAGATGAGACACTTTGAATTACACGTGGCCAAACATGAATGAGAGAAAACATTACTGATCTTTTTTGGAAAGTGGTGGGAATCTGCTGTTAAAAGAGAGTTTAGAAAATAAGAGTGAGTACCACAGAGTCCTCAACTAGGAGTGATCCAGGCCCCAGGGGACGCTGGGCAGTGTCTGGGGACATCTGTGATTATAAGGAGTTGGGACTCCTGGCCTCAAGTGGGTAGGACTAGGACCCCACAGAGAGCAGTCTGGCCCCAGAAGTGAAGTGTATATTTAAATGGTTAACATGGTAAATTTTATATCGTATATGTTTTACCACAACTTGAAAAGTTCAGTTTCACCCGTATCTTTTAAAAACTATGGGAAAAAAATAATAAAAAAATAAAAAATAAAAACTATGGGTATTGGGATCCCTGGGTTGCTCAGTGGTTTAGCACCTGCCTTTGTCCCAGGGCATGGTCCTGGAGTCCTGGGATTGAGTCCTGCATCGGGCTCCCTGCAGGGAGCCTGCTTCTCCCTCTGCCTGTGTCTCTGCCTCTGTGTGTGTGTGTGTGTGTCTCTCATAAATAAATAAATAAAATATTAAAAAAAAACTACGAGTACTAGAAAATGTGGAAATTCACATGGTGCAACTCTATTTCTATTGCATAGCTCTGGCCTTTGTGCAGATCGACATTCTTGTGTTCCATCTCTGTACTAATTCTGAGGAAATTATTTCAGAAATGTTCAGGGCTAAAAAAGTAAAAAAAAAAGAGAGGTTTTCCATGCTCTAGAGACTCTTGGTGCAGCCAGGAGAGATGGAGCGGGGATCAAGAACTTGGTTCATTTCTGCCCTCAGGTCACTGTCCAGGGAACACCTTTTCCTGCCGGAACAGCCAGTGTGTGACCAAAGTGAACCCGGAGTGTGATGACAGAGTGGACTGCTCTGATGGATCTGATGAGGCCCACTGTGGTCAGTCTCCTATCTGGATGGTCTCTGGGCCATGTCCCCTTTCCAGGGTCAGCTTCTGGTTCTGTTCTCTCGCCCACTGTGCACATTACACGTGTGCACATTACTGGAGCTGGGCTGAGAAAAGGAGAGGGCACTCATGATATGGCTGAAAAGACAGATCCTCGCCAAACTATGAGAAGCCTCAAATGCCAGGAACTGGAGCTCTGTCCTATATGCAATGAGATTTGAGCAAGGGAGTCTTACAATTAAAATGCTGTAAGAGTAGCCAACATTCTCTAGCAGTGCTAGCCCATGCAATAAGGTAAGAGCAATAGTTTAAGTGTGGAAAGGAAGAAAGAAAACCATCACAGTTTGTACTGGATCTGATTGTTTATATAAATGAATAAATTGACTAGCCAGCTATTAGAAAATAAGACAGTTCAATGCTGAGGGGAGAATAAGACGAACAACACATAAAAACTATTGCTTTGCTTTATACAACCAACAACAGATTAGAACATAGAAGGCAAAGAACCCCACTCGTGATCAATAGCAACAAAAGATGAGTGTGTGGAGCGTGTAATGTAAAATTATAAAGCTTCATTGAAGGCTATAAATTGAACTAAGCCAAGACCCAGCATTCCAGGAAAAGACGTATGTATAAGAATTTTGAAACTTGCAACATACATGGTGAAGGAGACATTTGTCGCATGTGGCACTTGGATGTGAGGAGTGATGTGTGGAGGCTGGTTGAGATTGGGGGCTGTGGTTGGGGTCCGCAAGGCCCCCTCAGGGTCAGGGATTCCCTTGAAGGACTCGTAGAAGTCAGGTGTTCTATGTATGGTTATGGCTTCTTCAAAGGAAAAGGCGCAGAGGGCAGAGTGGGCGAGACCAGGAGTGAGCAAGTGTCCCGCTGCCCTCTCACAGTGGAGTCACGTGGACAGCCCTGAACTCACTGTCCCAGCAGCAGCATGGACTGCACACTCCCAAGTGTTCCCAACCAGGGCAGCTCGCCGAGCCTCACTGTCCGGTGTTTGTCCTGGGGGTTAGTCACGTGGCTGTGTAGCCTCGGCACAGCTCACTTCATGTAGGAGAGACCCGGGGCTGTCGTAAAGGGAGTGGCCTAAACAGCAGACACGTCCTCGGTCATGATGCAGGGGCTGGAAGCCCAAGATCAAGGTGTCCGAAGGTCTGATTCCTTCAGAGCTGGTGGAGAACCTGTTTCCTGCTTCTCTCCCAGCTTCTGGGGTTTGTTGGATGCCTAGTATTTCTTGGCTTGTACAAGTGTCACCCAGATGTCTGCTGGCATGTTCACAAGGCATTCTCCCTGTGTGCAGGTCTGTGCCCAGACTTCCCCTTTATATGAGAGCACCAGTAATTGGATTTAGGGCCCTGCCTTCTGGGGCTCCTGGTTGGTGACCTCTGTCTTGCAGACTGCGGTCTACAGCCTGGTTGGAAGACGGCAGGCCGGATCGTGGGGGGCATGGAAGCATCTCCTGGGGAGTTCCCGTGGCAAGTCAGCCTTCGAGAAAACAACGAACACTTCTGTGGGGCTGCTGTCGTCAGGGCCAGGTGGCTGGTGTCTGCGGCCCACTGCTTCAACGAGTGAGCCCCGTGCCCCTTGGCCCCACCTGCCTTCCCACTGTTGGAGGGCCACCTTCCAGCATCCTCAGAGCCCCTTGGAGCTCTTTTCTCTTTTCCTTTTTTAAGTATATTTTTTTAAGATTTTATTTGAGAGAAAGAGGGAGAAGAAGAGGGAGAGAGAATCTGAAGCAGACTCTGCCCTGAACGCAGAGCCCAACGTGGGGCTCAGTCCCACAACTGGGAGTTCATGACGAGCCAAGAGTCGGACACGTAACTGACTGAGCCACCTAGGCGCCCGTCTTTTCATTGTTGAATCTGAGAGAGGGCGGGCTTTGTGGAACAGAACCGAGCCTTGTCCCGTGTTCCTGCTGGGAAGCGTGCTGTTCCGTGGACTGGGTGCGGGGCCCGTGAGACACATCAGCTGTAGGGCCAGCGTTAGGGTGAAGAGAGCGAGGTACTCACCTGGGAGGGGGACGTGTAGGGGCGGCCTCCAAAAAACAGTCGTCGTGACAAGTAATACTTTCATGTCATGTTGAAAAAAAAAATCAAAATGAGTGCAAAGAAATAAAAAGATCCACAATGAACAGAATAGCCAGTTCTGAAATGGAGACCAGGTCAGCCAGGCCGGGCGAGTGGGGCCCGGGCAGGCCGGATCCCCGCTTGGGGCAGAGGTCAGTGCTCTGTTCATCGTGGGCCTTCTGCGTTCGTTCAGGTGTTCGCCGCAAGGCGTGAAGATCCCATGTATCACGAGGGCTGGGGTTTGGGGCGCCCCCTTACCATTTCGTACCCAGGTCTGTAGCTTAAAGTGTTGGTCGTTGGTGCAGGATGGATTTCTTCTGCGCGTATGTTTGTTCTTGACAATGTTGCATGGAGATACCAGTTGCGATGACTGGGTTTCGGGGCGCCCCCTTGACCTTTGCCCCCCCAGACGGGTGCCTCCCTTGCCTCTTGCTGCTGCCCGTCCCACGGGTGGGCCTCTGAGCTGTGGTCTGTCTGTCCTGCAGGTTCCAGGACCCGAGAGAGTGGGTGGCCTATGCGGGCACGACCTACCTCAGCGGCGCGGAAGCCAGCACGGTGCGGGCACGCGTGGCCCGCATCATCCCGCACCCGTCGTACAACCCGGACACGGCCGACTTCGACGTGGCGGTGCTGCAGCTGGACGGCCCCCTCCCCTTCGGCAGGCACGTCCAGCCCGTGTGCCTCCCCGCCGCCACGCACGTCTTCCCGGCGCGGAGGAAGTGCCTGATCTCGGGCTGGGGCTACCTCAGGGAGGACTTCCGTAAGTCCCCGCCGTCCCGGGTTCAGTGTTTGCGAGCGCCGCCGCCTCGAGGTGTGTGCAGCCCCGGACACGCGGGGCCGCGCTTGCAGCCGGGGCCGAACCGGGCAGTGCGCCCAGTTACTGTACCAGCTCAGACCGGGACCCGGTGTCTCTTCCTGGTGTGTTCGCTGCCACGTGGTTTGCATTTTTGTGCTTTCTGACGGTGATTTCTGAAGGGGCCCCCAGGTTTGGGGACAGCTTTGCTCTCTAAAGGGTCTGGAGATCCGACGCGGCTGACCTCCCTCGCAGGGCCCACCGCCTGTGTTCTGGGGTTTTCTCAGGTGTTTCTGCCTGACATGAAGGAAAAAAATGCTGGGTGATTTTTACACCTTCTGAAAAGGAAAGGATTGGCCCCATGGACCTGATTAGGAGGGAAGACAATCCCGACACATCCGAGCCTCCTCAGTTCACTGAGCACCGGTCCAAGGACTGGGCAGGAAGCAGGGCAGCCTCCCCACGAGGGGCTCAGCCCAGACCAGCGCCATCCAAGAGCGCTTTCCTTGGAGCGGTCATGCTTTCCATTTGTGTCACCTGCGGTAGGAGCCACCAGCCCCCTGCAGCGTGGCCTGTGCAGCTGAGAATCTGAGCTGTACATTTTATTTCATTTTAACACACTTATGTCTGCAATTAAGTAGCCACATGGGGCCTGACGGCTGCCATACCGGACAGCACAGCTCTGGAGGGAAGGTGGTGATGAGCACAGTGGAGGAGAGTGAGGTAGGGATGGAGGGTGGGGGCTGCAGCTTTAAATGGGTGGTCAGGAGGGGCTTCTTGACAAAGGAGATGAGGGAGGAATGCAGGCAGGTTCTGTAGGGTCAACATTCTAGGCAGCTGGAACAGCATGCCCAAAGCCCTGGCGTCAGCAGTCCAGACTTGGACTTTTAGTTTGAGCTGAGGGAAGAGGGGGGTCACCCCAGAAGATTCGAGGAGACAGACAACATAATCTGATTTAATGTTGAGCAAAGATGGCACTGGCTGTTGGGCTAAGAAAAGATTTCAGCTCAGTAGGACGGAACAGCCAAGGCAGATGCGGGGAGGCTCAGGAGGGGAAATGAGGAAGGAGCCGGTCCTGGCTGTTAACTTGGATGCCTCTCTGCTGCCTGGGCCAGCAGGTTAATGGTGGGCATTGGTAGAGCGTTTCCTGGGCCACTTTCTGAGCTTCAGCAAGTCCCCTGGGGGCGGTGGGGACACAGGGTCAGAGCGGACGTCTACAGCCTCCAGGCTCATCCTGCTGGTCCCTCCCTGTCCCGGGCAGTGGTGAAGCCAGAAGCGCTGCAGAAAGCCACCGTGGAGCTGCTGGACCAGGGCCTGTGCGCCGGCCTGTATGGCCACTCGCTCACCGACAGGATGATGTGTGCCGGCTACCTGGACGGGAAGGTGGACTCCTGCCAGGTGAGCCCCGCAGCCCACGGGCCCTGCCCACCTGCCGATGGGGCTCATGGCTCCCCTCCCCGAGACAGGGCGTCCTCACGCTTTCTGTTCCAGCACCAAGACTTCCCCTGCTGGACTTGGAGCGCGGCTACGGTTGTCTGAGCTGCTGGGTGGGGAGAAGGTGGGAGAGGGCGCTGCGTGTGCTCAGGGCGCCAGATCAGAACGGGGCCTGGAGAAGGTGTTGGGGAAAGCTGGGGAGAGCCTGTGTTTGAGGGTGTGAGCCGGTGTGAAGAGAAGGGGAAGGGCAGCAAGACCGGGCAGCTGCTGCGGGAGATGCTGCGGCAGCCTGTCCGCCGCGGCGAGCGTGACATCCCCAAGGGTCTCGTGGGATGGGGAGAGGAGGGGCTGTTTATCTGGGGTGGGCTTTGAACTGCCAGCCGTGGAACTGAAGATCTCAGACACCCTCTTGTATTTTCACAGAAGAGACAACGGGCTCTGAGCCGCGGGCTGCCGGCCCCCCTCTGCCCCGTGAGCTGGCGGGCAGACGCGTCTCAGGAGCCCCATCGGGACTCCTTCTGTGACTCCGCAGCTCTGGGATTGGGGCTGCAGCCGCCAGGAGCCCCGGCCCCCCCTGGAGGTGTGCTTTTGTCTCCCAGGGCGACTCAGGAGGCCCCCTGGTCTGCGAGGAGCCCTCGGGCAGGTTCTTCCTGGCCGGCATCGTGAGCTGGGGGATTGGCTGTGCCGAAGCCCGGCGTCCCGGGGTCTACGCCCGAGTGACCAGGCTGCGTGACTGGATCCTGGAGGCCATCAGCACCGCGAGCAAGCCTCTGGCTCCCACCGTGGCTCCCACCTCCACCACCCCCAGCACGGCCTGGCCCGCCCGTCCTGAGAGCCCGGTGGTCCACAGCCCCGCCAGACCCACGCGGGGCCCCAGCATGGCGCCTCCTGACGCAGTGACCGCCTCTAAGCCCCAAGGTACTTCCTGGGGGCACAGGCAGGCGTCCCCCCCCCGCCCCCGCAGGGCTGGGTGGATTGGTACTGGGAAGCAGACGGGCAGTGGGCCGGTGACGTCTGCCCTGAGCACAGGCGAAGGCACGCTGGCCGCCCTTCAGACGGCACGGCCAAGTCAGGCAGTGCACGAGGGTGGACTTGGAATGTCCTCAGGGCTCCACCGGGGGCTGGCGACTTGGAGCCGTCACACTTGGGTCCTTGCACACACCTCACCCACAGAAACGTACACACGCAGAGGTTTTAATGCCCAAGAGCATGCATTTCTTTTTTTTGTTGTTTTCAAATTTTCCTGTACGTGCTTGTGTGCCTCCTTTCCCGTGAGAAGAGCAAATTAGCTTGTCTAGTTTTTTAATTTCTATTTTTTTTAACTGCCACGTCAAACATAAAATGATTCATCCCGAACTTCCTTGGGCATCCCATTCGTTAGTGTTAAGTATATTCACCTTGTGTGACGGGTCTCCAGAACTTTCCATCTCTCAAACCTGAGGCTCTACAGGTTTGTCCACTACACAGCAGTTCACGTCCCCCCACCCTCAGCCCTCGGCCGCCTCCGTGTCTGTGACCGACGGCGCCCTCCCAGGGGCCCAGTGACATCCTTCCGTGATTGGCTTCCCGGGTTTACGCAGGCAGAGTTACAGCTGGGCTTAGGGGGACTTGGAATCCTCGCGTCTCCGTGATGCGGTCTCCTTGCTCGGGGACAGGGCGCGTCTGTCCGCCTTCGTTCGCACATCTCTTCATGGGGTGTTTGCTCGCAGAGCTGGCGCGGCCACGGTGGACGGGATGCTCCTGTTCTGTTCTCAGCTGGTTTGCAGCCAGACGGCTCGCGGGGTTGCCTCCCTGAGCTGTTCCATAGGACAGACCCTGGGGGCCAGCGGCGAGGCTGGCAGGACGCGCCCTCTCCTGAGGACGCTGCGCGGGCACCAGGGTGCACCCGCCACCTTCTTCCTCACGCGACCTCTTCTGTAGAATCTGACGGCAACGTTCAGTGACAGTCGTCACGCACTCTCTCCGGGGGCACCTCAGTGTCTTCGGCCCCGGGAAGCTGCCTCAGTTACAGCCTTGGTGCCAAGCCCCGGAGAAGGGCTTTCCGCGCACAGCGGGCGACGTCTCGTCCTCTGTGGTCTCTGAGGGCCCGGGTGCAGTCAGCCCAGATCGGATGCCATCCTCCCTCGTGGTCAGCCCCACCTGCCATGCTCTGAGCGCATTGAAACTCTGCTTCGTTTAAGTGTCACCCACACACCAGCCTGTCCCCAAATCCTGTAGTGCCCTGATTGCCACAGTCCTCCCGTGTGCGGCTCCGTCCTCACCGTGAGCCCGTGAGCCTGACCTCGAGGGCCGCAGGCCGGTGTCTGGCGGGCTCAGGCCAGTGGGGCCAGGGCACTCTGTGATTTTCTCTTGTCCTTTTGAACTCACCTGCCCCCGCCGTGCCACGTCCTTGCCAGGAGACCTTAGGAGTTTCGTCATCCGTATAATAGGGAGGCTGCACTCGGGTGGGCGAGGCCCCTCTGGAGCCATGGTGCTCCCTCTTGGCGCGGCTGGGATGCCAGGACCCTCCTCTCTTGTTCCTCACAGAGTGCGGGGCCAGGCCTGCCATGGAGAAGCCCACACGGATCGTGGGCGGGCTGGGAGCAGCCTCCGGGGAAGTGCCCTGGCAGGCCAGCCTGAAGGAAGGTTCCCGGCACTTCTGTGGCGCCACTGTGGTGGGTGACCGCTGGCTGCTGTCGGCTGCCCACTGCTTCAACCAGTAAGACCCACCACAGCCCCAAGGGCAGCTCAGCCTCCCCTCCATCACCAGGTGCCCCCAGCAGATCCCCCCTGGGGCTCCTGGAGGGTGTTTGCATGTCCATCCGCACAGCAGAGAGGAATAGGAAGGAGCAGGAGGGGTTGGGGGGGGCATCTCTGGGATCCTGGTCCTGGGAGGCAGCTCCTGTCTTCTGAACTGGCCTTTGGAGGACAGATAGGAGCTGACTAGGGGAGGGGAGAGGGGATGGGGGCGGGGGGGATGGACGGAGGAGGGGATGGGGAGGATGGGGTGAAGGGAGGGAGGAGGGGGAGAACGGGGTGAAGGAGGGGAGGGGGGAGGAGGAGGAGAGGGGATGAGGAGGATGGGATGGAAGAGGGGACAGGATGGGGTGAAGGAGGGGAGGGAGAGGATGCGGAGGGGAGGGGGGAGGATGGGGTGGAGGAGGGGAGGGAGGACAAGGTGAAGGAGGGGAGGGGGAGGACGGGGTAGAGGAGGGGATGGGGGAGGATGGATGGAGGAGGGGATGGGATGGGGTGGAGCAGGGGAGGGGGTAGGGGGTGGAGGAGGGGACGGGGGCTCCCAGAGCGCAGTGTCTGTGTCGACACCCCAAAGCACCAGGGGCCCCTCGTGTTGCATTGTGGGGTTGGCTCCATCTTGTTCCCTCCGGAGCAGATGAACCCAAGGGCCTTGCCCTGCCCCCAGCTGGGAGCACTTGGGTACCCGCCGTGTGGCCCCTCCGTCCCCCAGGCACCCTCCCCACAGCCGGGCCTGGGGCGGCACGGGTGCCAGCAGGGGTGCCAGCAGGGTCTGAGCCGCCCCTTGTCAGCAGCACGAAGGTGGAGTTGGTGCGGGCGCACCTGGGCACCGCGTCCCTCACGGGCGTCGGCGGAAGCCCAGTGAAGATGGCGCTCAGGAGGGCCGTGCTGCACCCCCAGTACAACCCCGGCATTCTGGACTTCGACGCGGCCATCCTGGAGCTGGCCAGGCCCCTGGACTTCAACAAGTTCGTCCAGCCCGTGTGCCTGCCGCTGGCCATCCAGAAGTTCCCCGTGGGCCGCAAGTGCATGATCTCCGGCTGGGGGAACACGCAGGAGGGAAACGGTGAGCTCCGCACGGGCCCGGGACCCTCCGCGCCAGGGCACGGACTCGGCCCACGGGCCCCGGAATGGCCGCAGCCCCGCCGTTCGCTTGCAGAGGGTCCCGGGCTTCCCTGCCACAGCAGCACAGCGGGTCGTCCGTGAAGCCAAGTTTACGTACTCTGTGGGTCCCCGTGGAAAAAGCTTGCAGACGCTTGTGCTGTGCCCTCCAGAGCCCCCAGGAGCTAATGCTAGCTTCGGGGCCTCAGCGGCCTCCCTGCGGCCTGCACGGTGCTAGGGAGGCTGCTCGGGGACGGTGGTGATTCTGGGCCGCGAGCGGGGCTCGGGGCCGGGCTCCTTCCCACTATGTGACTGGATGGGCGTCCCTGCAACCCTGTGGGACTTGGGCTCTGCATCCGCAGGATGGGGACGGCAGCTCGCTCTCGGGGTTGCTGCCACAGCTGAACCGAGGTTGGGGGGGTCTCCTGTCCTTGGCAGCTACCAAGCCTGACATTCTACAGAGAGCGTCGGTGGGCATCATAGACCAGAAGGCCTGCAGTGCCCTCTACAACTTCTCCCTCACGGACAGGATGCTCTGTGCCGGCTTCCTAGAGGGCCAGGTGGACTCCTGCCAGGTGAGCATTCAGACAGGAGGCGCCGTGTGCAGGCGTGGCGCCCACACCCTCCCTCGGGCAGTTCCCCTTGCTCGGGTCTGGGTTCCGGGAGCTCTCCTCGTGTGCGCAGAGGCAGAGGGAGAGACTTGCCAGTGCCACACAGCAAGCCGGGGAAACCCGAGAGAACGCACGTGTCTTTATTTATTTATTTATTTTATTTATTTTATTTATTCATGAGAGACAGAGAGAGAGAGGCAGAGACACAGAGGGAGAAGCAGGCTCCATGCAGGAGGGACTCGATCCCGGGTCTCCAGGGTCACGCCCTGGGCTGACGGCAGGCACCAAACTGCTGAGCCATCCAGGGATCCCCCGCACGCGTTTCTTTTTTTTTAAATTTATGATAGTCACACACACAAAGAGAGAGAGAGAGAGAGAGAGAGGCAGAGACACAGGCGGAGGGAGAAGCAGGCTCCATGCACCGGGAGCCCGATGTGGGATTTGATCCCGGGTCTCCAGGATCGTGCCCTGGGCCAAAGGCAGGCGCTAAACCGCTGCGCCACCCAGGGATCCCCCCCCCGCACGCGTTTTTAAATGTAGGTTTAGAGAGAGGTTATTTCCAAGCAGAAGATGAGGTGTGTGGTGGATGCACATGAAGTGTAGACACGCTCCTTGAGAAAGACGCTGGAGGGGAGGCTGACCCCAAGTCTGCACATCCGTGACACTCTGTCCAGCAGGGCAGCTGCTGAGCGCCTGAGCTGGGGGACCCGTCCTAGGGGAGGCCTGGCTCCAGAGCCCCACTGTGAGAGCTAAGGAAATCCGGTCTTACTTGGAAACATCAGTGCAAACCCTTAGTAACACGTTGGCGGAATAACTCTAGGAATGTATTAAAAAGACAATAAGTCACAACCACTGTGGGTTCGCCTCCTAAAGGCTGGTCCGACACAGGAGAACCAGGTACCACCAGTCCTCATGTTAGTGGAGCCAAGGA
This sequence comes from Canis lupus baileyi, assembly GCF_048164855.1. Taxonomy (NCBI): domain Eukaryota; kingdom Metazoa; phylum Chordata; class Mammalia; order Carnivora; family Canidae; genus Canis; species Canis lupus. The sequence continues at coordinate 58,404,449 of NC_132856.1, read as the reverse complement.
GGGAAAAGGCATCATCTTCAAAACACAGAAAAAGACATTTGATAATTTTTTTTAAGGATTTATTTATTCATGAGAGACACAGAGAGGCAGAGACACAGGCAGAGGGAGAAGCAGGCTCCATGCAGGGAGCCCGATGTGGGACTTGATCCCGGGTCTCCAGGATCACGCCCTGGACCGAAGGCAGCACTAAACTGCTGAGCCACCTGGGCTGCCCACAGTTGATACATTTTTAAACATTTATTTATTTATTTTGGAGAGGGGCGCGGGGAGGGCAGGGGGAGAATCTCAGGCTGACTCCCCACTGGGCATGGAGCCCGAAAAGGGGGTCGATCCCATGACCCTGAGATCAGGGCCTGAGATGAAACCAAGTCAGACGCCTAACTGAGCCCCCCAGGAGCCTCCAGCATTTGGTCATTTTTAACAACCACTTGTAATTACAATTTTTAAAAAGGCAAGTCCTATGTAGATGACAGACACCAACAGCAAACATCATCTGTGGTGGCGAAACAGAAGCTTCTGTCAAACACAAGGCTGCCTGCTGTTGCCAAACATGTCTAGATTAATGCAGAAAGTCAAGAAAAAAGAAAGGACAAATGGAGATTTGTAAAGTTGACAGAAATGTGATCTGCAGTAACATGCTGCCTCCCAGAAAGAAAATAAACTGGAAACGCAGAACCAAAGGAGAAATCCGGAAAACTCTTGGAGCCACGGCATGGCTTGAGATCAGCGTACGAGGTCAAGGACGCTGCTTTTCCCAGCAAAAGTCAGTGTCGTGGAAAAAGGGGTCCCGCTGACAGGACAAACCCCGTCTGATGCCCAGAAATAAACTCGAAAAGGTGTTCAAGGTTTTCATGGAGAAAATCCTTGAAGTCTGAAGAAAATAAAAAGGTCTGGATGGACGGGACAGTCCACTGTGTTTATGGAAGGGAGGCCTCGAGGTTACGAGCACCGCGTCTCCCCGTTCGTTCTAGAAGTTCGTGCGGCTCCAGGCGCGACTCCAGCAGCATCTGCCGGGACTCGGGACTCACAAGCTGGTGTTGAAATTCACGCAGAAGAGCGAAGGAACGTCCCCGCCGGGGCAGGAAATCTGCTAAAGAATCGGGGGGGGGGGGTGCTGCCAGGATCAGACAGGAAAGAACCCAAAATAAAACGGAAAGTGTTGATAACTCCTATTTTGGGGTAAACAACCAGCCCAAGGCTCAGGGACCTGAAACAACAGTCGTTTATTGGGCTCCTGGGTCTGCACTTTGCTGAGGGCCCAGCGGGGCCGGGTTATCTCTGCTGCCCCAGCAGCAGCTCCGGGGACCTGGGGACCCACCTCCCAGCCATTCCGACCCCCGCGGCCCGGCGTGCTGGCTTCCGGGCGCCGGCGTCCCAAGAGGCCCGGCAGGAGCCGTGTCCTGTTCCGTGACCTAGGCTCGCAAGTCGCATCCAGTGACGCCTCCGAGCCCGCCAACTGGCCCCCACGCCGGGGGGCCACCGCAGTCCGTGGGGCGGGAGGGCGGTCACCCCATCTCTGGAAGATGCAGTCTGTCCTGCAAAGTGGTAAAGCCCGCACCAGGACCGGGGCCGAGGCAGGCGACAGAAAAGCAGCCTGGGAGACCACGTGAAGCAAAGGCCGCTTCCCCCAGGTCTGCAGTGAGCGCCCCGCGAGCTCGCAGGGCTGCCGCGCCACGGCACAGGGGGTGCAGGGGGCCGCCCAGGTCTCCGGAAAGTGGAACCAACGGGCGTGGAGGCCGAGAGCGCACCTGCGGCGGAGGGAGGCCGACCCTCAGCCTACGGGGGGGCGGGAGCGGAGGGGACCCAGCAACACCAGCGACTCCAGCCGAGAGGGGCACATCTCAGGAAGCTCTGAACACGGACGGACACGATGCCCACGGTTTCCGGGGGGGGGGGGTCGGGACACGGCGCCAGGGCCCCAGGGGCTGCCGCTGTGACACCCCGAGGTGGTCAGAGATAACCCCGTGTACTTTGTGAAACTACAAACCAACATAAAGGCGTAGCAGACACCCCCCCAAAACTCCCAAGTCGTCCCCCCTCCCCGGGGCAGTGGGGCGCCGGGAGCAGGGGCGGGGTGGGTCAGTCCACGTTGCCGCCTGCCCGTGGGTTGGAAGTTCCTGGGTGGGGGGACCGGGGGCTCGGGTGTCCCGCGGCATCCGTGGCCTCTGCCGGGAAGGCTCAGAGGCCGATGGGCCAGAAGCACGTGGGGGGGTTTGTCCTCGCCCTCGTGGGCTGCGGCCGGGCCTCCCGGGGTCCCCCCCAGCGGGTGGCTCCGGGAGCGCCCCGGAAGCTCATGGCGGTTTTAGGACCTTGCTCTGGAAGGCACCTGGCACCTCCCGAGTCTGGAGGTGAAGGCAGCCACGGGGTCGGCCCGGGTCCGCGGGAGGCGAGCCGGGACCTCGGGGTTCAGAGAGCACGTGGGCCCGGAGAGGCTGCAACGTCCCAGGGTCCCAGCAAAGCCCTCGCCACTGGGCCATCCCTCCGGAGCAACAGGCGGGAACGTCCCTGGCCGCGGCTTTGGTGTTGCGCGTCCTCCGCGGTTCACGTTTCTACGTTTCCAAAACAAATACAAGAACAACCGAAGCTCAGAGAAGTGACTTGATGGAGGTCAGGCAAGGTCACACACGGGTCTGAAGCCAGGTCCCCCGCTGCCGGGAACACGGGGCCTGGCAGGGCCGTCTGCGCCCCGTCCCTGTTTAATTGAGAAAGAACTGACCTCGTCCCCACGAACGTAAGGCGACTGCGTGGGGGAGGCGTGACTCACAGCAGGTTCAGCTCATATCCACCTTCTCCTTCCTTCACTTTCAGGGCGACTCCGGGGGACCCCTGGCCTGCGAGGAGGCCCCCGGCGTGTTTTACCTGGCGGGGATCGTGAGCTGGGGGGTCGGCTGTGCTCAGGCCAGGAGGCCCGGCGTCTATACCCGGATCACCAGGCTGAAGGGCTGGATCCTGGACACCATGTCCTCCGGCCCCCTGCCCAGCCCTCCCCCACCCACTGCGGGGACCCCCCCCACCACCAGGCTTCCCTCCAGGACGGTGGCCGACCTCACAGTCCCGGGCGACCTGGCCAGCAGAGCCACCCTCCAGGCCACCAGCCGACCTGCCAATAGGACCACTGCGAGCACGCCTGCCGGGGGGCAGACAGCACTTCCCAGCCGCCCAGGGACCACCACGGGCTCCCAGCCAGCAGGTGGGGGGGGGACGTGTGGGTGGCAGGGGCCCTGCACCCTCTGCTCACGCTGTTGTCACAGCAACCACAGCAGACGTTTGTTCTCTCCCGGGGCTGGAGGTCACAAGTCTGTGTGGCCACTGTGCCCTCCCCGTGACCTCACTGGGCCATCCTGGTGTCTGTCCTCATGGCCTCTTCCTGGAAGGACACCATTCACTGCATCAAGGCCCCCTGTGACCTGAAACTTAGTCACATCTTTTTTTTTTTTAAGATTTTATTTATTCATGAGATTGAGAGAGGCAGAGACACAGGCAGAGGGAGAAGCAGGCTCCATGCACGGAGTCCGATGCGGGACTCGATCCCGGGACCCCGAGGTCATCCCTGAGGTGAAGGCAGACGCTTAACCAGAGGCCCCCAGGCGCCCCTTAATCACCCCTTTAAAGACTCGTGTCCACGTGTCACATCCTGAGCTCCTGGGGGCTGGGACTTCCCCGTATGAATTCCAGGGAGGACACGAGCTGGCCCCAAGTAGGTCCGGGAGCCAGGGACACGGGCACACTGTCTAGCGGCCAGTGCCTTGTCCCAGACCCTGTCTGCAGCTGTTTACCAGGGACTGTTCGGGGGCACCTGGGTGGGTGGGGCCCACGTGGCAGGACCGTCTCCAGCCGAGCTCGGCCTGGGGTGCAGGGGGAACTGGGGAGCTAGACACAATAAAGAGGCCAGCAGGGGTGAGGGGAGCAAGCCGGCCCCACAGGTCCCGCGCTGCCGTGAGGGACACTGCTGTGGGCTCCTTGGCCTCTGAAGGGTTGTTACTTTGTGTTGTGTTACCCCGAAGTACAGGAAACAGGGTCTGCGCCTCCAGAACAGAACCCCAGCAGGCGCCGGCTGCAGGGGAACCACGGGGAGGGCCAGGCCCGGCTTCTGCAGGACGTGGGGTGCGCTGGCTGGGCCCCCCTGAGCCACCACCCGCCCCTCCCACCCGGCTTCAGTGTGCAGGGATGGGACGGTCACCCGCGCCAACTCCGAGGACAGGAAGTGTTTTTGTCACTGAGGCGGGGCTCTCTAGGGAAAGGTTGGGGGGGGGGCGGCAGGAAGGTGGAGGGGGGGTTGCCAGCACCCCTGCAGCAGACGTGGGCCTGGGGCGCCCCCACCCAGAGGCCGAGGGTCAGGTCAGCTTCCTGCAGGTGGGAGGCAGGTGGCAGGGGCGGGGCCAGCTCCCGTCCCCTGGAGGCAGGTGCTGCGCACGTTGCCGCACCGCGGCCCCAGGATTCCCGGCGTCCCAGTCCGTCTCCAGCATCCCTGACTACTCCCCCAGACCGATCCAGGGCTTCGGGCCTCCCTGGGTGTTGGGGGGTGACCCGGCCCTGGCGCAGCAGCTGGGGGCCACTGCCCGGTCCTCCGCCCCCCAGCCTCTCCCGCACACGTGCCTGCGGTGTCCTGGCCCCGGGAGCCAGACGGACCCGGTCGGCCGGGCCATCGCCCCCCGGGCAGCGCGGGGTCGGGCCGGGTCTGGCCTCGGGTCTTGTTTGCCTGGGAACACGCAGCGGAGACCTGGGGAGCGTGGGTCCTGGAGCCCCTGAAGCTCCGCGCACACGGGGACGGAGAGCGAGGCAGGCAGCCCACGACCCAGGCCTGACCCAGGCCCCGCGGCAGCCGCCCCGCGCCGCCTTTCCAGATGCTTCTGGCAGCCATGCCGCGAGGGGGCAGGGGTGCGCTGACTGCAGCTGGGTCTGGCCCCCCATCATTTCTGCTTTTCTCCTGGCTACAACCTGCAGGTTCTCAGTCTGGGGCCCGGGGTGGTGCGGAAGCCCCCGAGTCGGCCCACAGTTTTGCGTTGTTCAGTGTGGGGCAGCGTTTCCACAGGAGCGCTTCCCGTCACACGGCCCAGGCCTGGTCCACATGGCATCAGGAGCCTTCCGCTGGGTCCGGCTGAAAGGGACAGTGCGGGGGGCCGGGCTCCCCTCCCTCCCCGGGACAGGCGGCAGAGGGCAGGCTGCGGAGGGGGCACTGCGCTGCCTTCCGCCCCGGGAACCGGGAAGGCTGCTGGTCACGCGGGCCGAGAGCCAGGAGGGCCTCCAGGAGCTGCTGGGACGGGGCAGGGCGCTTGGCAGCAGCTCAGGGTGGGCAAAGGCCCTGGGGCAGCGGGGGACTGGCTTCTAGGGCACAGAGACGTGCCTCAGGGTGGACAGAAGGCGAGAGGGGGTGCTGGCCTGAACTTCAGCTGGGGGGCGGCTGGAATCCTAACTGCATTCCGAGAACCGTTTGAGAAGCACCGGGAAGCGCGTTCCCAGGCACCGGATCCAGCGCTCGTCCCAGGGGAGCTCACCGGAGGGCCCCCACCCACTGCTGGCTTCTACCCCGTGCACTCGGGGTGCAAGGCGGGGCTGGCCTCACCTGCTGAGCTGACCCCGGCTCCCCGGCAGACTGCGGCCTGGCACCGGTGGCAGCGATGACCAGGATCGTGGGTGGCAGCGCCGCCGGCCGAGGGGAGTGGCCGTGGCAGGTGAGCCTGTGGCTGCGGCGCCGGGAGCATCGCTGCGGGGCCGTCCTGGTGGCCGAGAAGTGGCTGCTGTCGGCGGCGCACTGCTTCGACGTGTGAGTGTGGCCCGTGTGCTTCACTGGACCCACTTTGTGGGGGAAAACTCCCTGCCCCCCAATGCCTGGCCCTGGAGGTGGCCCCCAGCCCCGCGCCCACCGCCCCAGGCCGTCCCCTCCACGGCCCTTGTCTGCTCACCCGACCCGCCTGACCCCGACACCAGGGACTGGGTGGGGAGTGGGTGTGGTGGGGGCGGGGTCCTCCAGGGACCTTTGGCCCTGGCTCACCCCGCTGGGACTTGGCACCAGACCCAAAGGCCCCCCGGCCTGTCCTCCAGGGGGACGCCCAGCTGGGGGCGCACCGTGGGCCTCCCGAGGTCGGGGGGGGGGGGGCGGCAAGCGGGTCCCGCAGGTGTCACGTCAGGGCGCGGTGGCGGCGGGACCCCGCGCCCCGAGGAGCAGCCCGCGGCGGCGCCAGCAGGGCCGGGGTCTCGCCGACGCCTGTGCCGCGCCCGCAGCTACGGGGACCCCAAGCAGTGGGCGGCCCTCCTGGGCACCCCGTTCCTGGGCGGCGCCGACGGGCAGCTGGAGCGCGTGGCGCGCATCTACAAGCACCCCTTCTACAACCTCTACACGCTCGACTACGACGTGGCGCTGCTCGAGCTGGCGGGGCCCGTGCGCCGCAGCCGCCTGGTGCGGCCCATCTGCCTGCCCGAGCCCGCGCCGCGGCCGCCCGACGGCGCGCGCTGCGTCATCACCGGCTGGGGCTCGGTGCGCGAGGGAGGTAGGCGCGCCCGGCACCCCCCCGCCCGGCCCCCCGCCCGCGCCCCCCCCTGACCCCGTCCCGCCCGCAGGCTCCATGGCGCGGCAGCTGCAGCAGGCGGCCGTGCGCGTCCTCAGCGAGCAGACGTGCCGCCGCTTCTACCCGGTGCAGATCAGCAGCCGCATGCTGTGCGCCGGCTTCCCGCAGGGCGGCGTGGACAGCTGCTCGGTGAGCGCACTCCGCCCGCGCGCCCGCGCCCAACCGCCCTCCCGGAGCCGCCTCCCGGGGCCCGGCCGGCGGCGGCCCGCGCTCAGGCCTCGCCTCTCGCCCAGGGTGACGCCGGGGGACCGCTGGCCTGCAGGGAGCCGTCGGGCCGCTGGGTGCTGACGGGGGTCACCAGCTGGGGCTACGGCTGCGGACGGCCGCACTTCCCGGGCGTCTACACGCGGGTGGCCGCCGTGCGGGGCTGGATCGGGCAGCACGTCCAGGAGTGACCGCCGCGGCCGCCGCCCGGGGCCAGGAGGAGGCGGCGGGGCCGGCCGCGCGGGGGAGGGGGCTGCGGGCGGCGTCCCCGCCAACCTTGTTGCAATAAACGGCCGTGCCCGTGCCCGTGCCCGTGCCCGTGCCTCTGGCTCCGCACCTCCGCGCCGTAGCAGGGGCCCCTGCCCCGTCCCCCTCCCCCGCCCCGAGGGGCTGCCGGGGGCCCCCCGGGGACGCGCGCGACCACCGCCCGCAGAGCCCCGCAGGAAACAGCGCCCGGCTTCTCTCCGCCCCTTTTATTCGTCCGTCCACCGTCAGAGGTCACAGCTCGAGGGTGGGGGGGAGGAGGCGACCGCACCCCCAGGTCCAAATGCGCATTCTCCGCTCGAGGCCGAGGTGGGCCTGGCCACAGCAGGGGCCGTGCCGCCGCTCCAAGTCCCGGGCCCCCGGGCCCCCGGGCCCCCGCCGCGCTCGCCGGCCGGTCTCACAAGCACGCGCAGGCAGGACGCACGGGCGGACCCCGCCTCGCAAAGGGCTTTTATGGAAACAGAGTGAGGGGAGGGGGCCGGGCGCGGCGCCCCGGGGTCACATGTTGGCTCGTTCCCGCTGCAGCCGCGAGTTGTAGGCGCGCGACACGGTGTTCCAGGCGTCCATGTAGCGGTCCATGCACATGGCGATGCACTTCTGCAGGCGGGGAGGGCGCGCCTCAGCTCCCGCCCCGCCCCGCCCGCGCCCCGCCCGCGCCCCGCGCCCCCTCCCCGGGCAGCGGGCTGCGCACGCGCACTGGTCCCGCCGCGACCGCCCCCCGGCCCGCGCACGCGCAGCTGCTCCCCGCCGCCCCGCCGGTCTCACCTGCTCGGAGTTGTCCAGGGAGCCCCCCGGCTTCCCGATGCATTTCCGGAAGCACTTGTCCGTCATCCTCTGTGGGGACACGCGAGCTCAGCCGCGACACCCACCCCCGTGGACCCCACCGCCCACGGCGCCCGCCCCGGCCTGGCCCCGGACCTGCAGCAGCTCCTGTGCGTTAGCCACGGCGATCTGCACCTTCACTTGCTCCATGATGAGCCCCGGGTCCAGCTTGCCGCCGCCGGAGCTCCCGAAATCCGACCCGAAGCCACCCTCCATGGCTCCGCAAAATCAACCGAACCGACACCGCGTGCGCCGATCCGTACCCACGCCGGAAGTCGGCCGCCCGGGGCATCACGGGAAATGGAGTCTGGGCGTGGAGCCGAGTTGGACTACAACTCCCACAAGGCCGTGCGGCCCCCCGAGCGAGCCGGCGGCGGCGGGTGGGAGGCTCGAGGGCCGCCCGGGACGTCCTTTAGTCGCACAGCGGGTGCCGCCGCGCATGCGCACAGCGCATCACGTGAGCGACGGCGCGGGCCGCCCCGGGGTCTCTGACCCTCCCCTCCCGCCGGGCGGGGCCGCCGCGTCACAGCGGACTCGGGGGCAGCACTTAAAACCAAAACGTTTATTGGAGCGTCGTACAAAAAGTTTCCAGTCATAAAATGCATATTACAAATCATCGGAGAAAGAAAAAGACCACACGTTTGGCATGCAAGGCCCCGGGCGCGGCCCGGCAGGTTGAGCCGGCAGCCGGGGCTCCGGCGGGGGGGCGGGGCGGGGGGCGGGGGAGCCCACTCCGCGCCCCTGGAGCCCTTAAAGCTAAGGACGTCGGACCCCGAGCTGCTGCCCAGGCCCCCCCCCCCCCGGGACGCCTGCAGCACGGAGGCCACCCGCCCGGTGCACCGCGCCCCCGGGGCCTGCCGCGGCCTAGCGTGGCCGCTCCCCTCCTGGGGAGGCCGGGGCTGCGGGCCCAGCTGCCCCGAGGCCCAGCCTCCGCGCCCAGGTCCGCCGCGGGCGCCCCGGGGTCGGGCCGGGTCCGGCCGCCGTCCCGGGGCCCGTCAGCATCGGGGGAAGCGGGGACACGTTTCCGTCCTTGAGAAGCGAGCCCCGGCCCGCGGACACTACACCTCCAGGGGCCTCGGCCCGGCCCCAAGCCGCGTCCCAGGGAGGCGGGCGTGGCTCAGTGTTCGTCTGCAAGACTCAGCTGCCCTTTCGGAAGGACCCACGGGGCAGCGCCCCTCCCCCGGGGCGGTCCCAGCGCCGCCCGCACAGCCCTGCAGTGGGGCCCGGGCCGCAGTCTGGGTACTGACCAATGTAGAAAAATAAATATCCATTAAAAAAATAACTTCTGTGTATCTATGTGGAGGGTGTAAACGGTGAGCGGACGCGGCGGCGGGGTGGACAGGCCCGGGGCCACCGGGGGCACCGCCACAGCCACAGCAACGTCCCTTCAGGGGGAGGCTGCGGACAGGAGCGGGGCGGGGGGTCGGAGCTCAGACCCAGCACAGGGCAGAGGCCCACACCGGGCGCCGGCCACGGGCGCCTCCCCTGCCGTCGCTGTCGCTCCCCGCACCCCGCACCAGGGCGGACCGGCTCCCAGCCGCGGGCAGTGGCGCCGAAACCCAGGGCACCTGCTCCCAAGGTGATCCCACTTCCCCCTCCACCTGTGCCCTTGCCCTTTACCTGGTGACAAGCCTCAAAACAGAGCTGTCCCCGTTCCCATTGCTTCCCCCCCTCTGCTGGTCCTGCAAGCTGAAGAACTTGACTACAGAAAGCTCCAGAAACCCAAGGGCCAGCCAGCCAGGAAGGGAAAGGGGCACACTGCAGGGCGCCCCAGTACGGGTGCCGAGCCCCGGCCAGCAGCCGTGCACCACCAAACCAGGAGTCACCCCGGAGCCCAGGCCGGCAGCCATGACCTGCACCCCAAGCCCCCGCGCCTGCGGCCGGGCCACCAGAGTTCCACAGCGGATGGGCCTGCCTCCACCAGCTCAGGACCTGGACTCTGGATTTGGTTTTGAACGAGCTTGACAGACAATTCAACTGCTACCAAGTCCTGCCCTCCGTCCACTCAAGGGCCCCAGGGTAGCTCCCAGAGGGGGCCCCGCGCGTCTGTGGTGGAGGCAGTGGGGACCCAGAGGAGCCCCCAGCCCGGCCGGGCCCTCCAGCCTGCACGCCCAACCCCCGCGAGCCGTCCGGTTCCTTGGCCTTGAATTCAAACAAATAGTGAAATGGGGCACCAAAAAAAATGTCTGGCCAGTGGCGAGGAAGGGAGGGTCCGAGGAAGGCGGAGGAAAGATCCCAAGCCGCCCCGTGTTCCGGCAGTATGCCTACAAATTCTCTAGAAACGTATCAAGGACTAAAGACAGCCAATGATATAAAAATAGTTTTCAGTGGCTCTGAGTGAAGAAAGACGAGCCATGAGGCGAGTTCCGTTCACATCACGCGGCAGCCTCGCGAGGTGGTCCTGGGGTCCCCCTGGAAAGAAAGGCCGGCAGCCTGAGAGGCCGATGCGTGCCCACCTGGCCAGGCAGGTAGCTGGCGGCCCGCCACCCTGCCGGGGAGAGGCCAGACCATGGCCTGCCCACCCCAGGACAGCAGCTCCCAGCAAGCGGATGGCCAGCAGCTTCAGCCTCACCTATCCCTGTTCCAGAACCTTCCACATCCCCTTGCTTCTGCTGGGAGCTACACAGCACATCACAACTAAAGGTCAGACACCAGCCTTACCTCGTAGAGCTGCTGCAGCTCGGCCCCAGGACCTCAGGAGCCCTTCCCCAAAAAACCATTTCTTAAGCCCCGGTCTCTCGGGCTGGGGGAGCAGCGGCGTCAGGGCCCGTTCGCGGAGGACCCTCAGGGCTACACTGCTGCCTGGAGGTGCTCCTGGGGGCCCCGGGCCAGAACCCGAGGTCCACACAGCGGGCAAGAACCCAGATGCAAGGCACTGCTCCCACAGCCCACCCCGGCGGCGAGCTGCGGGGCATCCAGGCCCGGACCCGGCCAGGTGTGCGTGTGCACCTGCCCGCGTGAGCATGCGTGTTCCAGCGCACATCCCCGGCTGCCACCTTGGGGCCTTTACCTGCTGATGGAAAAGATCCTCCTCGCCAAACTCCGCTGTCTCCTCTTCTCCCTCCTCCCCGTTCTCCGTCTCCCGCACCACCGAGGACTGCTTCACGGTTCTCATGGCCACTTCCTGTGCAAGATTTGAGCCACAAATGCTTGACCCCTGGGGGACGGACACCAGCCCGTCGTGCCGGCGCTCAGGTCAGGATGTTCCGGCCAAACTCCGGACGCTGCAGAGCCACGTACCAGACCCAGGGCTGCACCCACGGGCCCCACGAGCCAAAGCTCCGCCCCCGGGCCCCTGTGCGCCCAGTGGTGCAGTAAGGGTTGGACGTGGGGGGGGGGGTGCCTCTAGGAGGGACCCTGGCAGGCCTCGGCACCCACCTCCCCATCAGCGTTGATCAGGACAGTCCGGAAGCTCTCGCCAGTGCCCCAGCTGTTCTGGGTCTTCCACACGAGCGTCGAGGGGGGGCTGTGGGCCACTCCCGCGCCAGCTGCCCACACCTGGGGACACAGGGGGGCCTCCCCGTCAATACTGGCTCGGTCCCCAGTACCACGTTCCAGCAGCCAGCTCCCTATCGCCATCCCTGGGTCCGGCCGAAGGATGACATGTCAGGGGACCGACAACCCCCAGCTCCACGGTGGCCACGGGCTCTCCCATCAGTAGACACAGGCCGAGCTGTGCCCCGCGGCCCCAGGGCGCCACTCCTGTGAGTCTTCTATCCCTGTGCAGTGCCCGCCAGCCCACACAGCCTGGCCCCCCGCACCATGAATGCTGACACGTCCCAGGGCGCTGCAAAGGGCTCCAGTGGCATGACGCTGGCACAGGTGACCCGTGACAAGAGGCGGATGTTCCCAGAGCCAAATCACTCCATGCCTGCCCCCGGCCCAGCCCCATGCCAGCTACCCTTCCCAGTAGTCCCCTGGGCAGTGAAGACTGCCGCTTCCCCCTCCACGAGTGGCCCCACTGTCCCCACCGTCCCAGCAGCCCGCCCTTCCACGGCCACCTACCGTGACAGTCTGGCCGGCACGCAGCACGTACTTGGGCGTGAACTTGTAGGCGATCTCCTCCCCTTCCAGGACCTGCCTCTTGATCCTCCAGTTGCCCAGAGACTGGTCCTGGCACAGGGGACACCCGGCCTCACACACAGCTCGGGGAGGAGGCCCCACCCGAGCCCGCGGGGACGGAGGCCGCTCACCTTGTCCGAGCTGTTCTTCAGCTGCACGAACCTGCCCTCCAGGTCGATCTCCTCGATGCTGACGCCGCCCGAGGCCGAGGCCTGCTGCGCCAGGTGGAAGCTGGTGGTGCTGCTGCTGCTGCTGCCGGAGCCGATGCCGCTCGAGCCGGGGCCCGGCGACTCCTCCGCCTCCAGCCGCTTCCGCTTGCTGCGGCCCGAGCGGCCGGCCGTGGACACGCTGCTGCTGCTGCTGCTCGACGTGGCCCGCGATACAGTGATCCGTGACGACGGGCTGGGGGTCAGCTTCAGCCTGCGCGACAGAGGGGAAGGGGAAACCGGAGCTCCTGAGCGGCGGAACCCCGGGGGCCCCCCTTCCCCGCCCCTGCCCCCCACGCCCCCAGCCCCACCTCTCCTCCTCGCCCTCCAGCAGCTTGCGGTAGGCGCTGATCTCCATGTCTAGGGCCAGCTTGACGTCGAGCAGCTCCTGGTACTCGGCCAGCTGCTGCTGCATCACGTCCCGCATCTCTGTCATCTCCTGCTCCTTGGCGTCCAGCATCTTGCGGAACTTGTCCCGCTCCCCGGCCATGGTCTCCTCCAGCTCACGAATCCGGTCCTCTGCTGCGCTGGCCTGGCAGGTGGCAGGGGACCCGGGGCCAGGTCAGGCCTGCCTCTGCGGCTCATGCAGAGATGCCCACCCGGCTGCGGCCTCTCCCCACTCCTGCCTGAGCCGGCGGGCGCCCACAGCAGGAAAGCGGCCCTGGGGTGGGTGGGGGACAGAAGGACCCCCGAGCATGAGGTTCGTGGCTCGTCTACAGCCAAGTCGCCTGAAGGAGGGTCCCACTGCGGGGGCGGGCCCGGGACCATGGCCCTCGGGAGTCACCTGCTTCTGGAGGCCGGAGAGCTGGTAGCTGAGGGACTCCAGCCGCATGCGGGCTTCCTTCAGCTCCTCCCGGGCAGCGCTGGCGGCCTTGTCGTTCTGGTCAGAGCTCAGCTTGGCGCTGTCCAGCTAGAGGGACACGGGCAGGCCGGTGAGGGGCTGGCGGCGGCCAGGGAGCCTCGCCGCGCACCCTCCGGCCCCGGCCAGCACCTTGGCCTGGTAGGTCTGCTCCAGCTCCAGCTTGTACAGCCGCACTTGCTCGTCGTGCTGGCTGCGCAGCTCCTCCAGCGCCTGAGCCATCCTGAAGTCGTACTCCTGCTGCCGGCTGCTGTCCACCTCCACCAGGCGCCGCTCGTGCCGCCGCCGGGTCTCCCGCACCTCCTGGGGCGCAGCAAGGTCATCACTGCACTGCAGTGGGGCCCCGGCCCTGCCACTCACCTGCCTCCTGGTCACCAGTGTCGTCAACCCAAGTGCCACGCCCAGGCCAGGGCTCAAAACTATGCAAACAATGAACCGCTGGGGAACCTTCCCGGTTCTTGTTCACACAGTTCACGGCCGCAGGAGTCAGAGTCACCAGAGTAGACACGGCCCAGATGTCCCCCAGCTGACAAGCAGGTAAATACAAGGTGTCCCCCATGCACAGGAACGCTACTCAGCCACGAAAAGGAATGAGGCGCCCACATGTGCCACCCGGGGAACAGACCCTGAGCCCAAGACGCTCAGGGAGGGACCCAGACACAGGAGGCCACACAGTGTGTGAGTCCACGTGTAGGACACGTGCAGGACGGGCTCGTCCAAGGACGGGAAGGGGACTTGGGTGTGGGTGGGAAGTTACAGCTGATGGGCATGGTGTCCTTTTAGGTTGACGGAATATTCTAGAGTTAGAGATGAAGGCTGCACAACTCTGAATGTACCAAGATCAACCACATTGTACACTTCAAAAGTTTTATGTGTAGGCATATTTTAATAAAGCTGTTGTTAAAAGAATTCCTGATGAGGGGCACCCAGGTGGCTCATTCAGTTGGGCATCCAATGGGTGGCTCTTGGTTTCGGCTCAGGTCACGATCTCAGTGTCATAGGATCAAGCCCTGAGCTGGGGCTTTGTGCTCAGTGGGGAGTCTGCTTCAGATCTTCAACCTGCCCCACCCACATGCACCTTCTCTCAAATAAATAAAATCTTAAAAAAAGAAAAAGAGGGCAGCCCCGGTGGCTCAGCAGTTTAGCACCGCCTTCAGCCCAGGATGTGATCCTGGAGACCCTGGATGGAGGCCCATGTCAGGTTCCCTGCATGGAGCCCGCTTCTCCCTCTGCCTGTGTCTCTGCCTCCCTCTCTCATTCTGCGTCTTCCATGAATAAATAAAATCTTTAATAAAAAAAAAAAAAAAACAAAGAAAGAAAGAAAAAGAAGAAAAAGGAATTCCTACCAAGCCCATCTCAGGTACCTGGGATCCAAGACAGAGACCCGGCCCTCAGGACCAAGCCTGCGGGTCGCCATAGCTACAATAAATAAACCAACGGCTCGGGCCCTAGACTTGGTAGGGTCAGGTGCACCCAGAGGGCACTGTTCACCAGCCCCGGGCTCCAAGGGAAGGGGGCTCCCTCCTCCAAGAAACTCACTCCAGCACAGAAAGCAGGCACTTACCACACTGTGCCATCAGTTTGCAAGAACAATAGGACTGTTTCTCAAGGAAGCCAATCCTGTTTACAGAGAGGCCATGAAGCTCATGGAAGCCAGAGCAGCACACCCCCCCGCGCAGCGCCCCCTGCGTGGCTCCCCGCCAAGAGCTCCCAGCTGCCAGCCCCTCCAGGAGCCCCTGCAGGCTCCCCTCACAGGTCCCCGCATAGCTCTCTTCCTCCGCCCCTTCCAGATCCCCTCCGAGGCCCCAGTTCTCCGGCAGATGCCTTCAGGGCTTCCCTCCCGGGCTCTCCCCACCTCCCCTGGCAGCCCTGGCCTGGCTCTCACTGGGCCTGGCTGCAGCTGGAAGCCACTCCTCAGTCGTACGGGCATCCTTCCTGGCAGCAGCTCCCCAGGGGCACTGAGTGCATGCACCAGCTGGCCTGAGGTTCCATTCAGGACCATGACAGGACAATGGGCTCTGTCATGATGAGCTAGGGGGCCGCCAAGCCACGTCCCCTTCCAGAAGACACAGAACCCCTCGCTCTGCCAGGAACGTCACTCAGGAATGCCATACCCAAGGGCCCGGGCCCAGGGATTAAGAGGCGGAGGGGTGGGGGGGTGGACCCAAGAAGCAAAGGCAGCAGTGTGCCCTCCCCTGGCCTTTCACAGAGAGGGTCTGCCCTGGGTTCGGGGGGGGGGGGGGTGCCCCCAAACATGTCCATGTCCTAATCCCCGGAACGTGGGGGTGTGACCTTATTTGGAAAAGGGGACTTTGCAGATGAGATTAATAAGAGTCTCACAATCAGATTGTCCTGGATGACCTGGGTGGGCCCTAACCCAATGACAGGGCCCTCTTCGCGTCCTCTTAAGACACGAAGAGCAGAGACCGAGGAGAGGCTACGTGAAGGCAGCCCGGGTGGAGGGATGCAGCGACGAGCCAGTGTCCCCGGAGGCTGGGAGAGGCGAGGGACCTCGGGAGGAAACGCACCCCGCCTCCCAGAAAGTGGGAGGACACCGATGTGCCCACACAGGGAAGGCCCCCTGGCCCAGACTCACCTCCTCAAAGACGTTCTTCCGGAAGTCGAGCTCCTCCTGCAGGCTCTGGCAGCGGTTCTCCAGATCCACGCGCATCAGCGTCTCCTTCTCCAGCTGCTTTTTGGCCACGGCATGACCATCCTCCGCCTGGGAGACACAGGCCAGCAAGCGAGGTGACGACCCTCGTCTGCCGCACCGTGTGGCTTCTGGGGGCCCAGGGATCCCCTCGGACACGCACTCCAGCAGGGGGTGTCGGGGGGCTGGACACCCGGCCCAGGCCGCTCCCCCCACAGGCCGCCTGCCGCCTTAAACCTGCCTTGGCCAGCTGGGCGCGCAGCTCTGCCAGGTCACTCTCCAGGACGCGCTTGTCGCTGAGGGCGGCAGCCAGCTCCGCCTCACTCCGGTGAAAGAGGGACTCCAGATCCTTCACGCGGCCCTGGGCCACGGTGAGCTCGCCCTCCCTCTTCTTGGAGCTGCAAGTCAGGAGCGGGGTCAGCAAGGGCGGCAAGTCTGGGGCTACGGGAGCCCCCCAGGCAGTGTCGGGGGCCCAGGGACAAGCTCCTCTGGCCTCTGGCGGTGGGGGCAGCTGCTGCAGGGGCCGACCTACCCTGGCTCTGGGGTAACGGAGCCCGGCCCGTCGGCCCAGAAGGTGCCCCTTCTTCAAAACTGCTCTGTATCAGCTAACAAATACAAGCGCTCCGAAAAACCTCCAAGAAAGAGCTTGAATGTCAGGTTTTGGTGATTTGGGGACACAGGAGGTATCATTTATGGGATAATGACTTTTTAAGAAATTAATGTATAGCGACCCCTGGGTGGCTTTAGTGGTTCAGCGTCTGCCTTGGGTTCAGGGCATGACCCTGGGGGTCCCGGGATCGAGTCCCCATTGGGCTCCCTGCATGGAGCCTGCTTCTCCCTCTGCCTGTGTCTCTGCCTCCCTCTGTGTCTCTCATGAATAAATAAAATCTTAAAAAGAAAGAAATTAATGTATAATTTATTAAAGTTGCATATTAAAATGTCAGCCTTTAAAAAGTCAATCTTATTTGCAACCTTGACGTATTTTAAGCAGGCTCCTCTGATATTCTAGTAGACGATGCCCCCAATATTAAAGACAGCAAATTGATTTTTTCACAGCCAGCCATTACCAGCATGGGCCTGAGGCTCTCCAACACCTCTCAATGGAATTCTCAGTCTTCCTGGAGTTGAATGCAAGCCCAAGAAGGTGACAGAGCCATCCCCAGCAAGAGTGGGGGCCCCCAGGAGCTCCTCCCAGCACACCTCTCACGGGGGCACTATGGGGGCTGAGCAGCATCCACCCAGTGAGCGAGAACCACGGGGGCCATGGCATCGGCTCACATGAGGTGGGGTGGTGTAGACCAGTGCCTTCAGCTCCCGAACTGCCCGCGTCCTCAAAAGCAGCCCTGGGAACACAGAGCTCCACTCGAACATTTTATCATCAGCCTCCACGAGGGTCTCGGGGTCCTGCCATCCCATTCCTGAGTTAAGCCACACAGTCCTGCCTCCCCTGCTCACGGGGGGCTTCGAACCCTAAGCCCCTAGAGCAGGTTTTGCGGAGTTTGGGGAAACAAATCTTTGTCTGTCAACCATTACCAAGAGCCCACTGTGTGGGGAAAGCCACTCTCATGCCAGAGATACATTTGGGAACACCCTTGCTCTCCCGATGCAGAACGTCTTCGTGGGTGGCGGTGACAGTGAAACATGCCACCTGTCAGACACGAGTCTGCAACAGAAAGGCAGGGGAAGCAGGACGGGAGGGGAGGGAGGAGCATGAACCGGGTGGGAACTGCACTGCTGCGCAAGCCCTGCCAGGGGTAGCCCCCGAAATAGATCTGAATGAGGGGAGCATAAGAATGAGCCACATCCGTTATTTCCGGGAGAAAACTATTCGGGCAGAGGAAGCACAAGTGCAGAGGCCCTCGGGCGAGGTGTGCCTGGGAAGTCTGAGATCAGCAACGAAGCCCGGGTGCCAGGAACAGAGGCATCAGGTGATGGGGAAAACTTCTTTACTTTTCTTAAGTTTATTTAAATAATCTCTACACCCAATGTGGGGCTCGAACTCACCACCCCAGGATCAAGTATCGCGTGCTCTTCCAACTGAGCCAGTCTAGTGCCTCAATGTGAAAATTTCTCAATTTTATCCAATATTCAGATTCTCCAGAGCTACACAGAATGGTCCAGAAAGCAGGGGTACTGGGGCCTCCCACTGGCTTACGTCTCACTGGCCACGTCTTACGAGCTTGAGGGCGTTAACGCAAATTCCTCATTTGTTTAACAGTAAGTCCTGGAGGATTTGTCAGGCCCTCCACGCAGCTACCCACGTTCCTACCATCACAAGGATGGGATAAATTGGCTAGGGAAAGAACACCAGATCTCAACAGCCCCATCTCCCGGCTCTGGAAGGGCTCCTGCGCCTAGAACAGAAAGTGAGGCACCCGAGCGCCGGAGGGCGGAAGAGGCGTCCACAGGCCCAGCGAGGACAGGAAGCCTGCCTTGTGGGGCAGGGGCCACAAATCCTTGGATTGGCCATTCCTCTTGTCCCGCCTGCCACCCGCCAAGCCCAGCATCAGGCCAATCTGCTTGCAGGCTGAGGAAAGTGACTCTTGCGACAGTGGGCACAGCTGCCAGCCACAGACACTGTCGCAGAACAATGGGAGCAGCTTAACACGGCCCCAGCAGCCCCGGGCATGGAACATCCCGGCAGTCAGGAAAGAATCCTGGCACAGAGGACACTTGATGGCTCAAGGAGGGACATCTACAAGAGGCTCCTTGTGGCAAAAGCCCCCTGCAGTGGGGGCATGCAGGGGAGAAAGTACGAGACCAGCCAGGACGGCTCCGTTTGGGTGAAAGCTGCTCCTGCTGCAGACTTTTACTTTTTTCTTTTCTTTTTTTTTAAGATTTTATTTATTTATTCATGAGAGACCCAGGCAGAGAGAGAAGCAGGCTCCATGCAGAAAGCCCAAAGCGGGCCTTGATCTGGGGACTCCAGGATCACGCCCTGAGCTGAAGGCAGGCACTAAACTGCTGAGCCACTCAAGGATCCCCACTTTTATTTTTTTCTTTAAACTATTTTGCATTTTCTGCTTTCTTGACAGAGAGCATCTGTGACTGATAAGCAGAAAAAAAAAACAGGGCTTCTTAGCCCAGAGAAGGAGCCAAACACAGGATCACAGGCATCTGGAGGGTTCTGGAATCTGTACTGATCCTAGAGAGTGGCTGGAGTCCCAGGCTCTGGAATTCACTCAATTTTCCCCAAAAAGCACAAATCATCTTTTAATTAAGAAACCTAAAAAAAAAAAAAAAAAAAAAGAGAAACCTAATAAATTGAGGCACCTGGGTGGCTCAGCAGTTAAGTGTCTACCTTCGGCTCAGGTCATAATCCCGGGGTCCCGGGACCAAGTCCCACATCGGGGTCCCACAAGGAGGCTGCTTCTCCCTCTGCCTGTGTCTCTGTCTCGCTCTGTGCCTCTCATGAATAAACAAAATCTTTAAAAAAAAAAAAAAAGAAAAGAAAAAAACTAATAATTGATGAGATACACAGTCTACGTGGCTGTTTAACAGTGCAGATGGCCTTTGCTCCTTGGCCAAAGACCGGGTGCCTTGACTGTGTGGGTCTACCTCTGGACTTTCTGCTGTGTTCTCCACGGAAGAACCCAGGGGCACATCCCTGAGAGAAGCCCATCTGAGGCGGCTACACACCATGTGGTTCCAAGTCTAGGACGTTCTGGAAAAGGCGGAGCTGCAGAGGCGGTGAAAGGACCTGTGGTGGCCGGGAGTTTGGAGGGAGACAGGAACAGGTGGAGCAAGGGTTTTCAGGGTAGTGACGCTATACTGGCAGACACAGCTTCCTTATATACCTGCCCAACGGGAGTGAACCCTAACGTCAGCTCTGGCGCTGCCTTGTCTCTGACATTGCACACTTGCTAATGCGTGGTGTGTAAGGTGTTTACCAGAAGGGAACTAGAGAAGAGATTTTAGATACTTTGTTTCTACTCATCTTCCTATAAACTGCCTAACTACCACCCCCCAAACTCTATTTAAAATAAAATGGAGACACCCGGGCAGCTCAGTGGTTGAGCGTCTGCCATCGGCTCAGGATGTGACCCCGGGGTCCTGGGACCGAGTCCCACATCGGGGTCCCTGCAGGGAGCCTGCTTCTCCCTCTGTCTGTGTCTCTGCCTTTCTGTCTCTCATGAATAAATAAATAAAATCTTAAAAAAAAATAAGTAAGAAGAGAAAAAAAATCCCACAAATGCGAAGGCGACCCTGTTGATAGTTAGGACTGTGAGTGGGGGCTCCGAACCAGGACTCAGTCCTGGTCACTGCCAAGCTGAGGGACCCTGGACAAGCCTGGCCCCTGCCTCAGTTTACCCGAGTAGGGACAAGGACAGTCCGGCCCTGATCACATCTGACCACGTGCTGTCCCGTACAGTGTCCTCTGTGAAGCACTTTGTTCAGGTACCATCCCCACCAGTGGCGCCGGGTTTCCACGCCATCCACGGGCCTTTTACTCATAAGCAGACCCGAGGGAACGTGCCTTAGAAGAGAAGAGGCCGGGCCCGAAGGCCTCCCACCCACCCGGCCTGGATCCACGCTCTGGGATTCCTGGACGGGAGGGAAGCAGACCCCATTCCCCCGGCGGGCCTCCCGACAGGAGCCCTGGAGGCTGAGGGAGCACGTCCAGGTCCCTGGGGCCCCGACATGGCAGGGGTGGGGTGCACACCAGTGGCTCCCGAATCCAGGGCCGAGGGGAGGCTGGGCCCTGTGGCCTGGGGCCTCCTCTCTGGGAGCGGCGGTCCAGCAGGAGCAGCTCCCCAAGACTCTGTTTCAGGGCAGCTGCTCAGGTTTCAAATCTGCCTGGGGCTGAATTACGTGGGGGGGGGGAGGGGACAAAGGTGGTGGGAAGGGGCACGTAGAAAGCCAGGCCACAGCACCCTCCAGGGGTGCGCACCCCCCGGGGCCAGCCGCAGGACCCTGCAGCAAGGGTGCCCAGGTGTGGGGAGGCCTGCCCTGGACACACCACGCCTCGGCGTCCGGGCGGCCAGTGCCGCTGCACACCTACCTCTTGTTCGCCTCCTCCAGCTCGGCCCTCAGTTTCCCCAGTTCGATCTGCAGCCGGGCCCGCTCCCGCGCCGTCTCATCCAGCACCCTGCGGGCATCAGCCAGCTCCGACTCGTACAGCGTCTTGATGCCGCTCACCTGAGGGGAGCAGGAGGCCCAGCTCAGGGAGAACCCCCTTCCCCACCAGCAGCAGGGGCCCCCGGGCTGGACACAGCTCCCAGTGATGCGGGGACCTGCCCAGCCAGCCCCACCTGCCATGTCCCCTCATCCCCTGCCCCGGCCACCCACCAGCGGGCACACGGCTCATGCTTCTCGTGCCTTTTCGCCCCCAGCCTCCCCCCACCGTGCATAGGGCCGGGCGCAGGTATTCACAGGTACCTGCAACCAAACCGGGACAGGGAGAGGCCCTCAACCCCACTAGGGCAGCTAGAGTCAAAGAGACAAAGGGGAACAAATATCGGCAACACAAAGAAATCCCACGGCCCGTGGAAGCCAGCAGGGCAGGTCCCCTCCACCCCAGCGAGTCCACTGCCGGAACCTACCGCCCAGGAGAAGCGACATGCGCATCCACGTGAACCCATGTGCGTGTTCACAGCACAGTTCACAGCAGCCAGAAGGTATAAACGACCCCAATGTCCGTCGGCGGACGAGCAGATACACACTGTTCCCCACGCACGAGCACATCCCTAGGCCGTGAGCAGGAGTGAGGCGCCCACGTACTGCCCCAGGGATGGGCCCCGAGTCCCTGGTGCTCAGGGAAGGAACCAGACACAGGAGGCCCCGCAGGGTGTGAGTTCGTGTGTGTGACACGTGCAGGACGGGCTCCTCCACGGACGGGGAGGGGACTCTTGGGGACCGGGTGGGGGGTGACTGCTGATGGGGGCCAGGCTCCTATGGGGGATACGGGAATGTTCTGGAGCTGGACAGGCGATGGCTGCACACCTCTGAACACGCTAAAGCCACCGATGCGCACAGCGGGATGCGAGAGCCGCAGGGGACAGGAATTCAGTTCAATAAAGCTGCGGGCGGAGGCCCAGCCCAGGCGCTCCCGGGCCGCTCTGGGCGCAGCGGGTGTCGCGCTGGGGGTGCACGGTGGCTGGGACCCCTCCTTCCACGGGAAAGGCCCCTGAGCAGAGGGGGCCGGGGAGCTGCCGAGGACCTGCCACGTGGGGTGACCACCATCGCGCCTGCAGGGACCGAGGAGCTTCCCGGACCTGGGACTTCTCAGAAGAGCTGGGGCTCTAACAGCCCATCTGAGACCCGCCTTCCACACGCGACCCCCCGGCCCCCGCCTGCGCATCCTGGGCCTCGGTCCAGCAGCTCCCAGTCACTTCATCCCATAGGTAAGGCGGGACACGGGCTCCTGGGCCCGATCTCACAGATGGGGAAACGGAGGCACAGAACAGTAAACTGGCCTCTCCTGACCCGTCGCTGCAGGGCAGAGCAGGCCCACTGGGGGCAATTCCAAGAGGATGACACATGCTGGTGGAGCAGAGACGAAGGTTCTCCCTCCTGCACCCTGGCCACCACCGCCCACTGCGACGGCAGGGGCCTCCCTCCCGCAGAGCCGGTCACCTGTGGCCACGCCCGATGTTTCCAACGCTGGGAACTGGACTCCGAAATCAACCTTAGGTCACAAAGTGGCCACTCCTGTCTCCAGAGGTAGCTGGGCACCCATGTTTACGCACCCAGCTCTGTGTCCTGCCATCCTACCTTCCAGAACTCTCCTAAGCCGGGGGGGTGGGCAAGATCCCCTCCGCCACCCCAGACTGGGGTCCTTTCTCACACACCCCCACATCAGGTGGGGGTCCCGGGATGACCAGGAACCAACACAGCAGTCATAAAGGTGACCTAGTACTGAGCCGGCTTGGGGGAGGGGCAGGAGAAGCGGTCATGACACTGTATTTAAGTTCTCGATGGGGGCACCTGTGGGGCTCAGTGGTTGAGCATCTGCCTTCGACTCAGGGTGTGACCCGGGGTTCTGGGATCGAGTCCCGCATCGGGCTCCCCGCAGGGAGCCTGCTTCTCCCTCTGCCTGTATCTCTGCCTCTGTTTCTCTCATGAATAAATAAATAAAACCTTAAAAAAAATAAGTTCTCCATACTTCAGTCAGTGGAAGCTTTGCACTAATTTTAAATTTTTTTTTTTAAGTAAACTCTACCCCCAACGTGGGCTTGAACTCACAACTCCAACATCAGGAGTCACATGCTCCACTGACTGAGCCAGGGGGCATGCCAATAATTTTAATTTTTTAAACATTCCAGCAAAACATTAGTTGTCCCACTGCCGCAGCCCGACACCAAGGAAACACCAGGTGGACCCCAGCAGAAGGACATCCTACAAATTCCTGACCAGTGCTCCTCATGACTGCCCAGGGCAACCACACCAGGGGAGCCTCAGAAGTGGTCTCTACCCCAACAGGCCCAAGGAGACGTGACATCTGAACGCCTCGTGGGGTCCCCAAGGCTCCTGGGACAGAGAAGTGAGGGGAAACTGAGGACTCCCAAATGAAGTATGGGTGTTAGCCAATGACGTCGATATGACGTCAGTACTGGTAAAATCACTGTGATAAACGCTGATGGGGGGGGGGCATTACTAGGGGAACCGGGTTGGAATACGCAGAAACCCATACTTTCGCCATTTTTCTGTAAATCTAAAACTAGCCTCAAAATAAGGTTGAGGACACAAAAATACACCGTATCGCCTGCCTCCACGACTGAGATGTTTGGCACCCCCCGATTCCCTCGTCCCAACCCTGCACCAAGGCCACACTCTCGCCGCCACCTCCAGCGTCTTGTTTGAAGTACCGCGTTCTGGGATGCCCGGCGGGCTCCGTCGGGGGAGCGCGCAACCCTTGATCTCAAGGTGGGAGTTCAAGACCCGCAGTTGTCCAGATCACTTAAAGCACTAAGTTCTTGCAGTGGCCCCTGTCGCTTATCTAGGCCGGTGGAGCCAGGCCCTCCGGCCACATTCCATCCCACCCGCTGTGTTCGTCCCGCCTGCAAACCCAGGACCAAGGTCTGTACATCTTTAAGTGGCTGGGGGCTGGGGGCTGGGGGCTGGGGGCTGGGGGCTGGGGGCGGGGGAGAAATCTGGCGACACAGGTGAACTGCAGGAATTCAGATTTCAGAGCGTATAAATAAGGTTTTCTTGGCGCGCAGCCCGGCCCGTCCCCCTGCACGTCCCCCTGCGCGGGGTGCGGGTGGCCTCCCACGGTAACCCCAGGGCTGAGGGGCCGTGACCACACCTCCGGGCCGCGGAGCCAAAAATGCTGACTCTGGCCTCTTCAGAAAACATTTGCCAACCCCGCTGCAGCCCTGGGACAATTCAGAACATTCTTGCAGAGCACAAGCTCCCAGCCTCTTTCAGGCCACTAACAGGTGTGCTCGGGGCAGGCCTCCCGGCACCTGTGACAGTCACTGCGGAGCCCGGGCGCAGCAATGGGAGACCCGTGGCTTGGGCCTTTTGTCTGGTCTTTTATGGCATCTGCAAGCGCCAAGAGTGAACAAATGTGTCAGCATGTGTTGGCCGGGGAGGGGTAGCATGGGGGGAAGTCCAGATAACCCGAGGTGACCCGTTCCTGTTCCTGTGTCTCTGGGGCACGAAGTCTTCCCGGCTGGGAACCACAGCTCTGCGGGCAACCCCCAAACACAGGCCACCCCCAGTGCTGCTACTTCTGCCCACCCAGCTCCCTGGGTCCACCCAAGGGAACCCCCTACCCACCCCACCCCCCCACAGCAACAGGACACCTGAGCAGGTAAGGGAAAAGAAACCGAAGGCTAGAGAAACTTAACACCCGACTGGGGAGGCTCCCTGGAGAACTGCCCCCCCTCCTGGGTCCCATCCCTCCCTGCCAGCACCCAGGAGCTCTCTCAAACAGCAATCGCGCCCAGCCCGGCCCCAGTCCTTCCAGAAACCCTCCAGCGATACGAGCACACGAGTATTCAGCAGCACTGCCTACCCGAACAAGAGAAGTATCCTCGGATACCCGGGTGGACTCGTACGTGGGCACGTGAGAGCGAGCGTGTGTGTGAGAAGGGCAAGGGCTTGGCAGCTTGAGGTTTCCCTCACGCACCTCAACTGGACTTTACTGCGAGCGTGTGGTACGCTTGTAACGTTTTACAGACATCCTCAAAGGGTTCCTGAGGTGGCTTCTCCTGATGGCATTTGGGGCTGGAACATCCTCTGGGGTGGGGCCACCCTGAGCACTGGCGGGGGGCGGGGATGTGCGGCACCCCTTCCCCACCCACTCAATGCCAGGAGCACCTGGAACACAATGAACATTAATGTCCCCGGCATCACGCACGTCCCCTGGAGCAGCGTCCATCCAGGTGAGAAGCTGCTGTACAGGTAAAGCGCACACCGCTCAGCCCACGTCCCTCCTCCTGGAGCCACCTTCCCAGCGCCCTCTGCGCCTCTGCCCACCCACCTCACCGCAGCCCATCAAGCCTGGACCCCACTGTAGCCCAAGGCCGTTTCCAGGTCCAGCCCTCTGAACAGCCCATGAGGGCACCCTAGGCTCGCCGCTCCAGCACCCCCCCACCAGCAGTCACCAGCTCCCCCCACTGCCCAGGTGAGAGGGACACTCATCACCTGGCCCACAGGCAGCTGGAAGCTCCAGGGGAACAAGCTGGTTGCAAGTCCCAGCTCCAGCTGAGGGCACACCCCTCACCCCCAGGTGACACCTAGAACCCCTGCATGGCCCCTGAGGTCACAGTGGGGCAGGTTTATCACCCACAGCAAGACTGCCTTTGTTCCCGTGAGTTCGTCTGGATTCCAGAAAGCCCAGACCAGCCGAGGAGTAACGCTGCTGCCCAGACAGACGGGCCTGATGGGGTTCCCCTGGCCCTCTTGCACGCACTCTGGGTACAGCACCCACGCGGTGCAGGCTGGCACCCACTTCCACTGGGCCCAGCAGGCTCATCACCCCATCTGCAGGTGGCACAACCAGGCCAAGGGAAAGACGAGAAATGCGGACGGCGCAGCAACCAACCCGGGTTCCCTGCAGGCAGGCACCAGGCCGCATCCTGAGGACACACGCGTGGCCGAGGCAGGCGGCCACGCTCGCTGGAGGGCCAGGGCGGGCGAGTCTAGCTCCTAGCTCCGTGTTATAAACAACAAAACCCGCCCAAGGTCACACAGACTAAAAGCAGGGTGCATCTGAATTTGAATCCAAGCGCAAGCAGTATAGACAGCACCTCCTACCAACGAACCTTCTTCGTCTCCATCACCCAAGCCACTTTCTGAGCCATTCCCTATCCTGGCAACTATCAGAGGCAACAGAACCCACGGGATACCTCCTCTGGGCGCCTGTCCTCCTTCTACAAAATAAACACTAACAGGCAAGGCCTCGCAGGTAGCACAGGAGGGGGCAATGTTTCCATTTTACAGAAGAAGCACCAAGACCCAGAGTGTAAGTGACTTGCCCAAAGTCACACAAAGGGCAAGTGGCTCCCAGAAATGACCCCCCAGCTGCTCTCCCACGAGTCTGTCCCACAGTCCACAGTCAGGACAGGGCAGCCGAGGCTCAAGCACATTCTGGCTTCAGGGCCTGGCTCTCCTACTGGGCCCTCAGGGGGAACTACAACGTTGAGCACCGCACCCCTGATTCAGAGGAACCCCATCTGGGTTTTAAGGGGCCAGCAGGGGTCTGGCTGAGTAGGGGGGGGGAGGGCCTGGGCCCAGTGAGGGCTGGTGTAGAGTTGAGCTGGAGCCACAGTTCCCAAGCAAGGAAAGAACTCGGCCTGGACCCCTGGACACCCGGCCCCTCGAATGCCCCCCCAGGGGTGGGGCTTGCCCAGCCCCTTCCTCCTCCGTCTGTAGTGAAGCCCTGGGACCCATCTGGAACCCAAAACTTCCTGCTGGATCCCCAAAACCAGACGTCACCCCATCCCCTCATCCCCTCCAGGTTGTAGAGCCTACCAGGCTCCATCCCATCAGCCAACCGGGTGCCCCAGGGCCCAAATGAGGACCTCTCCAATTTCCCCTGGGGCATCAGACGCCCCCCCCTCCCCTCCGGCGCCCCCCCAGCCCAGGTGCGGGTAGGAGATGGAGCCCGCAGCCTAACCACCTCCCCGGAATTCAGCACAGGACTCCGCAGAGCTGGATGGAGAGCAGCGCATGGGACGCCCCCCAGGGACCCCCACGAGACCCTCCACCCTCCACCCTCCGCAGGGCCCCTTCCCACAGCCTGAACTCCCAGGCTCCTCGGAGACCAGAGAACCCCACCACATCTCCCAGGACGCCGGAGCATCCGGATGCATCCCGGGGCTCCCCGCCACTCTTAGGGGAGCTAAGAGATCCCGGCCAGGGGATCCCCAGATCTCCGAGCACTCAAGGCTCGGGGCTGCCCCAGCTCCCCCAGTCGCCCAGAGATCCCTTAGGGGATCCCTCGGAGGACCGTATGCCTCACTGGGGGGGGGGGGGGCGGGTACATGAAACCCCCTGCCGGGCCCTCGGCGGGCGGGGCCTGCCCCAGGGTGCACCCCTCGCTTACAGGCGCCCGAGAAAGCCGGGGAAACCTTCGGTGGGCGGGGCCCGGTCCAGAGAGCATCCCGCATCCCTGGCTCACAGGTCCCCCAAAGATCCCGCGGCCTTCTCCGTGGGCGGGGCCTGCCCCAGGGCGCACCCCCCGCCTGGGCCCCTCTCCCCGAGACCCCCTGAGGGTCTCCTCGGTGGGCAGGGCCCGCCTGGCCTCCAGACCTCACGGGGGGGGTTCCCCGAAACCCGCGGGGCATCCTCCGAGGGCGGGGCCTGCCGAGCGCCCCCGGTGGGCGGGGCCTGCCGAGCGCCCCCTCCGAGGCCGGAGCCCCCCCGCGCCCCCCCAAGCCCCGGGGACCCCGGTGGGCGGGGCCCGCCGAGCGCCCCCTCCGAGGCCGGAGCCCGGTTGCGCGCCCACCTCGCGCGTGGTCACCTCCTCCCTCTCGGAGATCTTGAGCAGCAGCCGGTCGTTCTCGAGCTCGAGCGCGCGGACGCGGTCGATGTAGTGCGCCAGGCGGTCATTGAGCTCGCGCAGCTCCTCCTTCTCCTGCAGCCTCGACAGGCGCGTGGGCGACAGCGGGGTGGCGGGCCCGCCCGCGCGGCCGGACAGCGGCGTGGCCATGGCGGCGGCGGCGGAGGGGGCGGCGGCGGCGGCGGCGGCGGCGGCTCGGGGCCCGCGCGGCTCGGGACGGCGGCCGCGGCGCAGCGGGCTCATTCAATCCGCGCCGCCGACCAAGATGGCGCTCGCCGCCCGCCGCCGCGGAGCAGCCTGGGACTTGTAGTCTGTCGCGGCTGCGCGGGGCGGCCCGGGAGCTGTAGTTCCCTGCGCGGGCGAGACCCCCCTCCCGCGCTGTGCTTTGCTGTTTGTTCCTCCAACTGCTGGCGTCCGGGGCCGAGTCTCCGGCCTGAAACCCCCAGCTCGACCGCAAATGACACCGGGTTTCTTTCCAATAACCACTGTCCCCGCTTGGATCTCCTACCCCCCTCTCTGGAGTCCTATTACAATTAGAGGTGAAGGAAACTCAAAAACAAGCTCAGTGATGTCGTTTACATGTAAAATAAAATAATAAAATAATTAAATTAAAAATGGTAAAGGTTTAATTTATTTATGACAGACAGAGAGGCAGAGGGAGAAGCAGGCTCCATGCAGGGAGCCCAATGTGGGACTCGATCCTGGGACTTCAGGATCACACCCTGGGCCAAAGGCAGGCGCTAAACCGCTGAGCCACCCAGGGATCCCCTTAAACTAAATTAAAAAAAAAAAAAAAAAAAGATAAAATGTAAAATGTAAAATAAAAAACTGAGCTCACAGCAGCACCTGACTGGCTCAGTCAGAAGAGCATAGGACTCTAAATTATCAGTTTGAGCCCCCCCATTGATTGTAGAGATTACTAAAATAAAATAAAATAAAATAAAATAAAATAAAATAAAATAAAATAAAATAAAATAAAATAAAACAATAAACTTAAAAAAAAATAACCGAGCTCACAGATACAGAGAACAGGTGGTTGGCGGTTGCCAGTGGAGGGGTGGGAGGCAGGCAAAATAGGTGAGGGGTCAAAAGGTACCAACTTCCAGTCATACAATAAATAAATCAAGGGGAGGTAATTAATAACACTGTATCCGCATATTTGAAACTTGCAGAGAGAGTAGACCTTAGACGTTCTCTTCACAAGAAAAAAAATTATGTGTGCTGATGGACGCTAACTGCACTGACTGTGATCATTTCAACAATGTACACAAATATCAGATCATTAGGTTGTACACCTGAAACTACTACAATGTTATAATATATCTATTATACCTCAGTTTAGGGACCTCAGGGTGGCTCAGCGGCTGAGTGTCTGCTTTCAGCCCAGGTCATGACCCCGGGGTCCCAGGATCGAGTCCCACATTGCGCTCCCTGCATGGAGCCTGTTTTTCCCTCTTCCTGTGTCTCTGCCTCTCCCCCTACCCCCTCTGAATAAATAAATAAAAATCTTAAAGATAAAACAAATAAATAAATAAATAAATACTTCAATTTAAAAGAACAAAAACACCTCAGGGAAAGAAGCCAGGCACAAAAGGCCACATATCGTCTATATGATTCCACTCATATAAAATGTCCAGAAGAGGCACATCCACAGAGCAGGGTGTCAGCGCCCGGCCATCCCGGCCGGAGTTTCCTGTGCTGGGCCAGGGTGCAGGGGAGCATCTCCAGGTGCATGCCAGCAGCACCATGCCCCCCTCCAGTCTGATCAATCAAAATATCTAGACATTTCCACCTGTTGCCTGGAGGCAAAATTGCCCCCAGTTGAGAACCACTCCCTTCCTCTCACCTGGGACTCGCCAGAAGAACCATCCTTCCCACACATCCCACGTCGGGGATTTGCCTTAAACAGCCTGCTCAGGGACTCCAGCAAAAGGCACCCGGAGAACTGATTGCCCTTCCAGCCTTCTGGGGAGGCCAGAAGGTGTCCCCGCCACGCATCCTCACCTGTCAGGAACACCTGATGCTCACTCAACTCCCCTCTCTCCGGGGCGGGGGGCGAGGGGCACCACCTGAGAACCAGGGCAGGAACGAGTTCCCAGCTCACTGTCACTATGCCGTCTTCCCCAAAGCTCCCTTGTGCTTTGATTTTTAAAAATATTTTATTTAGGGATCCCTGGGTGGCGCAGCGGTTTGGCGCCTGCCTTCGGCCCAGGGCGCGATCCTGGAGACCTGGGATCGAGTCCCACGTCGGGCCCCCGGTGCATGGAGCCTGCTTCTCCCTCTGTCTGTGTCTCTGCCCCCCTCTCTCTCTCTGTGGCTATCATAAATAAATAAAAATTAAAAAAAATATTTTATTTATTTATTCATGAGAGACA
The DNA here is from genome assembly GCF_048164855.1 of Canis lupus baileyi. Lineage (NCBI taxonomy): Eukaryota > Metazoa > Chordata > Mammalia > Carnivora > Canidae > Canis > Canis lupus. The sequence goes on along the minus strand of NC_132856.1, from coordinate 58,374,488 downwards.
CAGAGAGAGGCAGAGACACAGGCAGAGGGAGAAGCAGGGTCCCTGCGGGGAGCCCGACGCGGGACTCGATCCCGGGCCCCGGGGGTCACGGCCTGAGCTGTCGGCTGCCCCTCATCACTGGGAATAGCCGGCGCCGCAGACGGTCGGGAGGATGCGCGGGCGCTCAAAGCGGAGCAGGGGTCCCTGACGCCCCTGGGGCGAGGGGGGGAGGGACTGACATTGGCGGGCGCCGGGGGTCTCCTGCCCCAGAGCGAGCTGCAGCGCCCTCCTGGTCAGAGCTCCCGCTGACCGGCGCCCAGAGCCCCCCGGGACCTGGTCCCCACTCGGGGCCCTGCGGGGTCCCACCCGCGCGACCCTGCGCTAGCGCGCCCATCCTGTCCCGGCCCGGACGCCAGCCCTCCTCCCTCCTCCGCCTTCCCGTCGGTGACCCTATTGTGGCCCCAATGCCCCGCCCCGATCTCCGGGCGCCGGGGGCTCCCCCCACCCCACGCGGGCCCCCCGGGGGGGCTGGACTGCAAGTCCCAGAGAGCCCTGCGCTTCCCGTGGGTGGGTCCGGGGCTCCCCCTCCCCGGGCGGTTTGGGAGGCGTCGGCCACTTTCAAATTTTGGCGCTGGGCGGGCGGGCGGGGCGGCGACCGCGGCTCCCAGCCCCCTCCTCCCCCGCGAGCTCGGGCTCCCCCTGCGCAGGCCGCCCCCGCCCGGAGCGCAGCGGGATTCGAACCCAGGACGCGCGGGCCCGGGGCGCAAGAGGGTTACAGGCTGTGTCGGGGCGGGGGCGGCGCCGGGCGAGCAGCTCCTCCAGGCGCTGCCCCCCCCCCCCCCCGGCCCTCCACGCCCCTCGCCCCGCGCGGGCTTTGGCGCCAGATCTTTCAAACTCTCACTGCAACGGCTGCCCCTGGCTCGGGGCCCGGCCCGAGGACCCGGATTCCGGAGCCTGGATCTGTGCGGCCTGGATTCCGGAGCCCGGCGCGCGGGGAGGGCTCACTCCGGAGCCGGGCCAGGCCTGGGGGCTAACCCGGCATCTAGGGGCAGAACTCGGCCGCCCGCCCGCCCGCCCGAGGGCTGGAGCCTATAATCCCAGATGGAATCTGGGTTGGTGGGGGGGGATGCTGAGGCTGGCGGGCGGCTGTGGCCTACGGGGTGGAAGGCTCTAGAGGCATAGACCAGTATTGATGGAGTCCCCTGTGCCAGGCCTCGGAGCCGCATCAGTGTGACCCAAACAGAGATCCTTGCTGGGGGGGTGGCGGGGTGGAGAGGACACAGATACACTTCACAAGCCAACCACGTGGCTGGTGGAAGAGGGAATGTGGGCAAACAAGGTCAAGGGGCTCGGGAGCCCCTGCGTAGGGGGATGCACTTTTTTTTTTTTTTTTTTAAGATTTTATTCATTCCTGAGAGACACGGAGAGAGAGGCAGAGATATAGGCAGAGGGAGAAGCAGGCTCCCTGTGGGGAGCCTGATGTGAGATTCGACCCCAGGACCCCGGGGTCACACCCTGGGTGGAAGGCAGATGCTCACCCACTGAGCCACTCAGATGCCCCTGAAAAGGTTATTTTAAAACTGAGCTTTGAAAAAATAGATAAATAAATAAAAATTTAAAAAATAAATAAAACTGAGCTTTGGGGGCACTTGGTGGCTCAGCAGTTGAGCATCTGCCTTCCGCCCAGGGCGTGATCCTGGGGTTCTGAGATCGAGTCCCACATCAGGCCCCCTGCATGCAGCCTGCTTCTCTCTCTATGTCCCTGCCTCTCTCTGTGTGTCTCTCATAAATAAATAAATAAACTAAATCTTTAAATAAAATAAAACTGAGCTTTGGGGGCCCCTGCGGGGGCTCAGCAGTTGATCCCGGGATCCCAGGATTGAGTCCCACATCGAACTCCCTTGCAGAGAACCTGCTTCTCCCTCTGCCTGTGTCTCTGCCTCTCTGTCTCTCTCAAGACTAAGTAAATAAAATATTTTTAAAAATAAAACAAAACAAAATAAATAAAACCGAGCTTCGTGGAAACATTAGTGCAACCATTTTGATTTTTATCCAGCTTTATGCTTTCAAGCAGTTTCGGGGACAGATGTGAAACAAGTACGTGATCTAATGTTAGTGTGCTAGTTATCTGTCACTATGTAACAGAGACCCAAACGCAGTGGCTTAAAGCAACTCACCTTATCTCCGTGGCTCAGGAATCTGGGTGCGCAGTAGCTGGGTCATCTGGCCAGGGCTTCATGAAAACTCACTTCAAGCTCACTTGCACAGAAGGATCCAGCCCCTGCAGGCTATAGGCCTTAGAGTGTCAGGCGGGCCGTTGTCCAGGGGCTGTCTCAGTTCCTTATCACATAACAGAGGTTCTCATTCGGGTTTTGAAACCCTCTGTATTTGTTGTAATAGGAAAAACAAAAACAACCCAAATATCTATCGAACAGTGGACCCAAACCTCCATGGACATTACACGGTGGAAAATGATGCTGCGGTGAAGATGAATGCCCCAGGGACACGCATCCCCAGAATGACCTCCCAGGTGTAAGATTGTGCAAAGAAAGCAAAGCCCACAAGACTACCAGCAATATCCTACCATTTTTATAAAATTCAAAACCTGGCTAACCTAGCTGATGTGATGCAATTGAAAGGAAAAGTGGAAACATGGTTACTCAGAAGTCAACACGGTGGTGTTGTCTGGTGAGGAAGGGGGTGACAGGTGGGGATGGGTACATAGTGGTGGGGGCTTCAACACAGGGTCACATCCTGTTCTTTTTTTTTTTTTTTATGATAGTCACACACAGAGAGAGAGAGAGAGAGTCAGAGACACAGGCAGAGGGAGAAGCAGGCTCCATGCACCGGGAGCCCGACGTGGGATTCGATCCCGGGTCTCCAGGATCGCGCCCTGGGCCAAAGGCAGGCTCCAAACCGCTGCGCCACCCAGGGATCCCCCACATCCTGTTCTGAAGGCTGGTCGTTGTGAAGTCTCTACTCTATAAGCTGGACATGTAAGTGACAGATGCTTTTTCTGTGTTTGATAAATTTCATATATCAAAAATGAAAAAAAAAAAAACACACCAACTTTCCTTGGGCTGCTTTGTAGAACAACGTGGTCCCGGGGCGCCTGGGTGGCTCCGTTGGTGAAGCATCTGCCCTCGGCTCAGGTCGTGATCTCGGAGTCCTGGGATCGAGCCCCACATCGGGCTCAGCAGAGAGTCTGCTTCTCCCTCTGCCCCTTCCCCTGCTCACGCTGGCGCTCTGTCTCTGAAATAAATAAATAAAATCTTAAAAAACAAAACAAAACAGGCTCAGCAGTTTAGTGCCGCCTGCAGCCAGGGGCCTGATCTTGGAGACCCGGGATCGAGTCCCACATCAGGCTCCCTGCGTGGAGCCTGCTTCTCCCTCTGCCTGTGTCTCTGCCCCACCCCAACCCCCTCTAATAAATAAATAAAATATAAAAAAAAACCAACGTGGGCCCAATATAAATAGAATACCCTACCGCCAAAGAGCAATGGTAATCCTGTGACCTCATAGACCTGTTAACTATGCTCCCTGGTAATCATGTTGCAATATGTAAATGTGTGAAATCAATATACATTGTACACCTTACAGTTGCACAAGGTCATATGTCAACTACGTCTCAATTTAAAAAAAAAAAAGAGTATCCTAGGGGTGCCCCTGGGTGGCCCACTCTATGAAGCATCTGCCTTCAGCTCAGGTCATGATTTCAGGGTCCTGGGATGGAGCCCTGTGTTGGGCCCCCTGCTCAGTGGGGAGTCTGCTTCTTTGTCTCCCTCCCTCCCTGCTCATGCTCTCTCTTGCTCTCTCTCCCTTTTACTCTCGGTCTCAAATAAATAAAATCTTTAAATTTTTTTTAAATTAAAAACAATTTTTTAAATGAAATCTTATTTAAAATGTGGTTTCAGGGGACGCCTGGGGGACTCAGTGGGAGCATCTGCCTTCGGCTCAGGGCATGATCCCGGGGTCCTGGGATCGAGTCCCGCATCGGGCTCCCTGCATAGAACCTGCTTCTCCCTCTGCCTGTGTCTCTGCCTCTCTCCGTGTCTTTCATGAATAAATAAGTAAAATCTTTAAAAAAAATTTTGGTTTCAAGATGGCTGGCTGGCTCAGTTGGAAGAACATGTGACTCACGATCTCAGGGTCATGAGTTTGAGTCCCATTTGAGTGCAGAGAGGACTTAAAAAAAAAACTTTAGGGATTCCTGAGTGGCTCAGTGGTTTCGCGCCTGCCTTAGGCCCAGGGTGTGATCCTGGAGTCCCGGGATTGAGTCCCGCATTGGGCTCCTGGCATGGAGCCTGCTTCTCCCTCCTCCTGTGTCTCTGCCTCTCTCTCTCTATGTCTATCATGAATAAATAAATAAATAAATCTTTTTAAAAAAAAACTTTAAATCATTCATTAATTATTTATTTATGAGAGAGAGCGGGAGAGAGATCGAGCAGGATGAGAAGCAGAGGGAGAGGGAGAAGCAGGCACCCTACTGAGGGGAGCCCGATGTGGGCCTCAATCCCAAGACCCTGGGATCATGACCTCAGCCAAGGGCAGACGCTTAACTGACCAGGCGCCCTCCCCCTCCAAAACTAAAACTTAAGAAAAAAAAAAAAAGGTGGTTTCTTAGGCACACCAGCCACATTTTAAGGGCTCCGTGGCCACACATAGCTGCTAGCCACCGACCAGCACAGGTGAAGAGGGTGCTGGGAGAGTCACCCGGGGAGGGACTGTCGAGCCCAGGGCTGCGGTGGGTACTGCGCTCAGACACCCTGTCCCCCGCCTGGACCTCTCCCTACATCCTTGTCCAGGCCTCACTGCAATACCCGGACTCACAACCCCCTGTCTCCCACCCTCTGGAGCCTCCTCCCAAGGCGCGCTGCGACCCCTTGTGCACAGTCCCAGCCTCAGGTAGCAAGGGGCAGCTGGGGTTTTTTGGGGGTGGGGGTGGGGGTGGCGTGGATCCGCGAGCTGGGAAGCCCCCTGCGTGCAGGTGAGGACCCTTCTATAGAGCAAAGCCCAGGGGGAGAGAACCAGAGGCAGGCGGCGTGGGCTCCGGCCGCCTTCCCCACGCCCCCCCGGGAGGAGAATGTCAGCTGCAGGCTTCCCGGGAGCTTCCGAGGCGTGGGTCCGGGTCTGTCTCGGGGTAACAGCTACAGACTGGCTTACGTCTCACAGTTCCGGGAGTCGGGAGTGGGGCTCAGAGGGGAGGTCCTCTGTCCCAGGCGGGTCGATGGGGTCCCTGGGTGGCGTCCAGCTCACGGGCGGGCCAGGCTGGGGCCTGAGCCACCCCCTCTCCCGGTCCGTGGGGTCCCACGTCCCCACGGCTGCAGCGCAGCGGGACGTCTTACGTGGGATCTGGTCCTGCGGTGGGCAGGGGGTCCCCACGAGTGGCGAGTCCCGGACGCAGCCCAGATGTGGAGAGGGAGGCGGCAATCAGATCCACCAAGGGGAGGGTGTCCCAGGACTGCAGCTGGGATTCCCCAACAACTTTATTGAGATACAAGTCACAAAGTCACATAGCATACAATTCTCGCCCAAAAGAGCACAGTTCAGTGATTTTTAAAAAAATATTCAGGGATCCCTGGGTGGCGCAGCGGTTTAGCGCCTGCCTTTGGCCCAGGGCGTGATCCTGGAGACCCGGGATCGAATCCCACATCGGGCTCCCGGTGCATGGAGCCTGCTTCTCCCTCTGCCTGTGTCTCTGCCTCTCTCTCTCTCTGTAACTATCATAAATAAATAAAAATTAAAAAAATATATTATTAAAAAAATATTCACAGCACTCGGCATCCACCACCATCCACATTAGAACATTCCATCTCCCCAAAAAGAAGCCCCATCCCTTCCCGTCCCCAGCGCCCAGCCCCCCTCCGTGGACGAGCCATCCTGCCACCCCGTGGGGCCTCCTGTGTGTGGCTCCCTCCCCGAGCGCCGTGGCTGGGGATCCGCCGGAGTTCGGGGGGCCTCGCCCCTGCTGCAGGTGACGGAATTCCAGCAGGTGGAGAGCTTCGGCCGTCTCAGCCGCCATCAGTCCATGGACATTTGGGTTGATTCCACATTTTGGAAATTAGAAACACTGCTGCTGTTAATATTGGGGCGCGCGTTTTGTGGGGACAGGGCGTCGGGCTCCCTCGGGTGGAGCTCCCAGGCGAGAGGCACCGGGCGCACCTGGGGAGCAGCCGCCAGCCTCCGAGGGCTCCCCGCCGCGCACGTCCTCCCCGCGTGGGTTAGGATCCATCCTGGGCTGTGAGGCCGCCCCGGCCCGATGCTCCCTGTGTCTGCGGCCAGAGTGGGGGGCTGGACGGGAGCCCAGAGTGCACTGGGCGGCAGCAGCTGGTTCTCACTGGAGGGTTTCCGAACGTGGGTTCTGCGACCCCTGTGCCCCGAATTCTTGCCCTGGTCCCACTAGTGTGAGAGGCAGGCTGGCTGGCGGTGACCCCGAGGCTGGAGAGAACGGGTGGGTCTGAGAGCCTGTTTGGGAGCCAGAGCCGAGGAGTTAGGTGCTGCGGGGCAGGGAGGTTCAGGGGGAGCCCCACCCTGGCCCCTGGAGCACCCCTCTGGCACCTCCGACCTCCGCTCCTGCTGGCCGGCCTGTCTGCACGTGTGGCCCTCCTCCTGCCTGGGAGCTCCGAATCTTCACTGTCTGTTGGCCTGACCAGGGTCCCCCTTCCCAAAAGTCCCGTCCCTTGGAACCTGTGAGGGGGACCCTGTGGGGTCTTTGCAGATATAACTAGTTAAGTTCTGATGAGGCCACTGGGATTGAGGCGGACTACGTCCTTGTGAAGACACAGACCCCCAGGGAGACACAGAGATGGGAGCCGGGCGCCCGTGAGCCAAGGAGCGCCAGCCCCGCCAGGGCCCGGACACGTCCCCAGGGAACCAGCCCTGCCACGACCTTGACCTTGGACCTCTGCCCTCCAGAACCCGGAGAGATAGATCCCTGCCGTGCTAAGCTGCCTGGCGTGCGCTATTTGGACTTGGCTACACCGCCTACGGTGGTCAGTCCAACACTCCCCCGCGTCCCGTGGCTCTGGGCCCCGGCCTGTCCCGGGGTCTGGGGTGAGGGTGGTCTGCGGTCTCCCCGGAACTGCATCCTCCAGCCAGCGGTCGGCTCAGCCCCCGAGGGGTAGGAACTCCCCCGCGAATGATAAAGCTTGATGCCGGTCAGCTCACTGGCGGCCACCCCACCGGCCCCTTCTTTGGTTAGGGGACTCCTTCAGGCGTGCGACCAGTGCCTCTTTTTTTTTTTTTTTTTTAACATTTTATTTATTTACTCATGAGATACACACACAGAGGCAGAGACGCAGGCAGAGGGAGAAGCAGGCTCCCTGCGGGGAGCCCAACGTGGGACTCGATCCCGGGACCAGGGGATCACACCCTGGGCCCAAGGCAGACGCTCAACCGCTGAGTCCCCCAGGGGCCCCATGACCAACGCCTCTTTATTGAGCACCTACTGTGTGCTGGAACTACCTCGGTGAGCAAAACACACGAACCCCTGCCCTGGCGGAGCCCATATTCTAGCAAAGGGCACGGTAATGGAGGTATATAGCATGTGTGCCGGTGTTAAATGCTAAGAAGAAAAAAAGAGGGGGGTATGAAATGTGCCGGTGGGGTGTGTGTGAAGCATCTCGGTCGGTGGCCAGGGAAGCCCCGTGGAGAGGGGGACAGAGGCCGGGTGACCCAGGGCAGGAGGGGTGTTCCAGCGAGAGGAAAGGCAAAGGCTGGGGCAGCAGGAAGGGCTTGGGGGGGGGGCCGGGGGGAGTATTTCATTTGGGGAGGGTGAGCAGAGGAGGGACCCTGGAGGGCAGGGGTGTCCGGGGAGTGGCTCCTAGCAGATTGCCAGGTCACCCCCGCAGGGGAGGGGTGCAGAGAAGCGCTTTCCGTGCTTCCTGTGCGTGCACCAACCGCTGTCTAGGTCACCCTTTCTTGCAGCCTTTTCACTAGTGTGATTTTTCCATGAAAAGAAGGAGTTTGAGAGATTAAGTCCCCAGCTCCAGGACCCTCAGCTTAGGAGGGCTGCAGGTGGGGTGCGCGCCGGGTGAGTGTGACTTCGGAGCAGAAGCCCTTCAACCTGCTGCTCCCCGCCCCCGCCCCTCCCCAGCAGTTCCCAGCCTGCCTGGCCTTCTCGCCTCCTGGCCTTTGCTCTTGTCACCTCCTCCCAGCCCGTCCAGTCTTACCAACATCTCAAACTTCAGGTGATGACTCACGTCCAGTCCACCCGGAAGCCTCTCCTTAGGGACAGGAATCAGGTCTTGCTCATCTCTGAGAAAAAAACAACAACAACCCACATGATATCAGTCATGACATCAGCACTTTTCCTGCTTCAAACCTGCCAATGGTTTTCTGGCACATCCAGAGTCATACCCAGACACCCCGGTCACTGTCCCCGAGGCCCCCGTGTCTGGTCTCATCTCCCCCGTTCTGCCCGTCACTAACTCTGCTGCAGCCCCCTGGGGCTCCCTGGGCCAGGTGTGGCCTCACCGCAGGGCCTTTGCACATGCTGCGCTGGAAGCGCTCTCGCTTCATGCTTCCCAAGCTTGGCTTCTTTGTGTCACTCAGGTCTCAGCCCCAGTGTCACCCCCCCTACCCACCCCACCAGAAGCAGTCGTGTTACTGCCCACCCCCAGCGCCGTATCAGCTCCCCTCGGGCCTCCAATCAGTGCCGCAGAGATAGAAAGCACCCCGAGTCCGAGTCCGAGGCATTTGCTCCCCACAGGGCCCTCTTCTAAGTGGACCAGAATGAACTCGGTGGGTGGGTGCTCAGAACACTCGTGGCTCACGCTGTGGTTTCCGTGAGCAGAGAGCGGAATGGGGTGCCCAAGCTCACGCAGCGGGACAGGGACAGAGCCGGGATCCAGAGCCCAGCAGTCAGAGGTGCCCTTGGTCCTCCCATCCCCTCCCTGTGCTGTTTGGGGGGGCCCTGTCCGCATCCATACTCCGCCCCACCCCTCACGCCCTCTCCGGCTTGGCTCCGATGCCACAACCAGACGCGGTGGCCTGGGGTGCTTCAGCCCCGGTCCCTGACTTGTCACCGTCCTGGAAGTTGGAAGTTGGGGGTTGGGTGGCAGCAGGGTGGGCTCCAGGGAGGCCTCTCACTCCTCACCGGGTCCTCACGTGGTGGAGAAGAAAGTGCTGGTGTCCCTTCCTCTCCATATAAGGGCACTAATCCACCCTGGGGCTCCACCCTCATGACCTCACCCAGCCCCAGTCCCTCCCAGACGCCCCACCTCCAAGTGCCACCCCACGGAGGTCAGGGCCTGGGCTTACAGAACCCGAACTTGTGGTCCCTAACACCTCCTATCACCGTGGGGGGCTCCAGGCAGCACCCCCACCCTCCTTCCAGGCCAGGGGCTCCTCCCAGGACATTCCAGCCTCAATGCTGGCTGGGAGCCCGAACCCCCCCTCCTGGGCAGGTCCACCCCTCAACCTCCTTGGTTTCTTCCTTCATCCATGGGGAACAACCCAGGTTTGTGCAGGGGTGGGTGGAGGTAGGGTGCTGGGGTTTGCAGGCGGGATCCCAAGAAGCAGGGCCTGGACACGGGTGAAGCAGAAACTCAGTCAGGATGAGAAACCCTATTTTTGTTTTGTTTTGTTTGTTTTAAAGATTTTATTTATTTATTTTACAGGGAGAGAGAGAGAGAGAGAGAGAGAGAGAGATGAGAGCGCGAGAGTGAGCGCACCAGCAGGGGGAGCAGCAGGCAGAGCCAGAGGGAGAGGCCGACTCCCCGCGGAGCCTGAGCCGGGAGCCCCACCTGGGGACTCGATCCCAGGACCTCGGGATCACGACCTGAGCCCAAGGCAGACGCTTCACCATCGGAGCCCCCCAGGCGCCCTGAGAAATCTTATTTTGATGTCATGTTTTTAACCAAGTCAAGCCAATGGAAAAACACAACAACAACAACAACAACCCACAGATACATTTTCAAAATTTTTAATGAGGGCAGATCAGTCATCCTGATTTTTCCTTTGGGCTGGGGCTCGCACAGGGCTTGCTGCGGCACCCTGATCCTGCCTCGATGGGACACCCTACGATTCCGTCCATCCTGGATTTGGGGGGGGCATCTGTTTGAGTCAAACTGTCACATCAAAATATTTGTCTCACTCTGGGCCAGTGGTGATGGTTGCACAGCCTGGTCACTCTTCAAAGCCCTCTGAGCTGGACACCAGCTCAGCTAAAAGCGGGCTTGATGGTTTGTGAATTATATCTCAATTTAAAACATGAGAGAAAAAAAAAAAGACTATTTTGGTGACTGAGTTCTTCGCTGCTCCCTTAAACCTTGCCTCCCCCCGACCCGAATGTCCATGCTGCCTGCACCCCAGCGCCGCCCTGCCAGCCAGAGCAAAGCAGAACCTCAAAGAACCCGTGTCCGGACCCTTCCCGGGAACCAGCCTCTTCCCGAAAGGCCAGGCCTCTGCCGGGCAGGCCCGTCCCGCCTCCACCAGGCCAGCACCTGCTCAGCCTCCCTCACTCCCCTTGCTCCGTCCGCTCCCCAGGCGGCTTCCTTGACCCCCGGGTGCCCCCCCACACCCCGTCCTCTCTGGGCTCCAAACATCCCGGTGTCACCCCCGGGGTCTTGGGCTACCTGGTGCGTCTGGGAATATCCTCAGAGGACTCGGAGCTCTGTGCCCTTGAACTCATAACGCCGTCTGCGGGGGCCTCGATTCCTTCCCTGTAAACTTGCCATGACCCCGAAGTGCCACCTTGGGGAGGGGGGGCGGGGGGAGCCCCCAGAGAGGGCCGCCTCCAAAATGCTCAGCAGCCAATAAAAGTTTGGTCTCATTAGCACCTTCCCTGCAACGTTACTAAAAATGTGGCTCCGTTGATCAATTGTAGAGACAAAGGGTCTCATTCTTGAGGTGCAGGTGGATGTGCCCGTTTTCTTGCTGGGGATGTCAGCAGGGGGCGGGGGGCTGTGGGTCTACCCTCCCCTGTCAATGTGGTCAATGGTCTCACATGGGGGGACTGTGGGTCTCCCCCCCAGTAGATGGGGTCACCTGTCCCTGGGGCATATAGGGACATTCTCAAGGCCTGGGTCTAGGGTAAGGTGCACGGGGCATTCGCCTCAGGAATGAAATCCAGGGGAGGGCGCCAAAAACTCAATCATCAAGATACATATTTTAAAAATTCAAAATCAATGCAAAAGGATCCATGGTGAAGGAAAGGTGAAAATCATAAATAAAGAGAGGATCCGACCCTGTACCTGCACAGCTCCCCTGCTCCCTCGCCCCCACCCCGCCCTGCACCGCCCGGCCCTGGCCCTGTTGGACATTTTAAATCTTGATATTTTGTTCATCATAGGTGGGGTGTTTCATTTTGCATACATTTTCATTTTTACTGCTTTAGAATGTTGTTGATCTTGATGACGGTGTTTTGTGGCATTCCCTCGAAAGTTGTGCCTGAGGCAAGTGTCACACACTCCCTACCCCACCCCCCTGCCCTGCTTCCAGTTAGCTTCACTGACGAAAACAGGCAACCAAAACAGCCAAAAGGCACAAGCAACCCCATGTCCACCGATGGACGAATAGATAAGCAAAATGTGGTCCGTCCAGACGCTGGAATATTGTTCAGCCTTAAGGGGCGCCAGGGTGGCTCAGCTGGTGGAGCCCACCAGTGATTTCGGCTCAGGTCATGATCTCAGGGTCGTTGGATCAAGCCCCGAGTGGGGCTCACCCTTAGCGTAGAGTCTGCTTGTCCCTCTCCCTCTGCTCCTCCCCCTGCTCGTGCTTTCTTTCTCCAATAAATAAGTAAATAAACAAAATCTTAAAAAAAAAAAAAAAAAAGGAAGGAAATCCTGGGGCACTTGGCTGGCTCAGTCTATATGGCCTGTGACTCCCCATCTTGGGGTCGTGAGATCAAGCCCCACCTTGGGCTAGAACTTGCATTTAAAAAAGAAAAAAAAAAAAAAAAAAAGGAAGGACATCCTGACACCTGCTACACGTGGAGGAGCCTTGAGGACATTGTGCTCAGTGACATAAGCCAGACACAGAAGGACAAACACTGTCTGATTCCATTTATAGGCGGTGTCTGGGATAGAGAAATCCAGAGACAGAAAGAATGGTGGGTTCCAGGGTCCGGGGTCCTGTTTAAGGGGCGCCGAGTTCGTGCGGGGGCTGATGGCTCCGGCCGGCGGTGCTGGCTTCACTGCACCCTGGATGCATTTCATGCCTCTGGATGGTGCATTTACAGATGGTCTAAGTGTCTTTCACCATCATTTAAAAGGCAGACACCCCCGGGCAGCACTTTGCCTCTTTGCTTTTCAAAAGACAGGACATCGATAAAGTCACATGTTGCACAAGATGTTGTGTCTATGAAATACAGCGACCGTCACCCCAGGCCCAGCCTCCTCACCCGCCGCCTCACCCCTCCCCGCACGACCCCCGTGCGTCCCTTCCGGCGCTTGGGGCGCAGGGACCTCGTGCGGCCACCAGGTGGCGCCGCCCCGCCTCTCGGCGCCCGGGAGGTTCGGCGCCAGCCCGGTGGGCGGCGCGGAGGCGGTGCGATGCGTCAGCCGGACCGCGGGGCCCGGGAGCCCCGGGAAGCAAGCCGCGGGGCTGAAGGCCAGACCCCAGGCTGGCGGGGGAGGGGACGCTGCTGTGAGTCACGCGGGAGCCCCCGATCGGCCGTGGGAGGCAGTCCCACGCTGCCTGCCCGCCAGGCTCGTGAACCGCCTTCCTGGGGGAGACGGCGAGGCCGGCGGCCGTCCCCCTGTCGCACACGTGTGGCTCCAACACGCCCTGCACGGTGGCTTGCGGGAGTGCGTGTGCGAGGGAGGGGGGGGGGACTGCCCGTGCCTCAGTTTCCCCTTTTGTCTAATGCACATAAGCATGGACCCTGCTTCCTGGGTCCTGGAAAATTAAAAGACTCATGATGCCGTGAGCCTGGTGCACAGGACGCGCGCTCCGTCCTCATCAGCGTCCCCTCCGGAAGGAGGGATCAGAGTGGCCACGGCCCCTGCAAGCCGACCTGAAGGGGCGGCGCGGGCGAGAACAGGGCGCCCCGGCCTCCCCCGCGGCCAAGTCCCCGCACCCTCAGGTGCAGAGGGGCGCTCAGGGGTGCAGCGCCAGGCGCCGGCAGGGGGCGCGGGCCCGGCTGCCGCAGGGCCACCTGCGCCTCCCACGCGCGCTCCACCTTGAAACTCGCGGCGGGGGGGTGACGAGGGGGCGACCACTCTCGTCCCTCGAGTGCCTAGAGCTGTGCAGCCCTTGCTGCTGGGGACCTCGAGGCGGCCAGCCGGTGCCACGGGGTGACACTTCCTGCGTGTGCCCCTTATTTTATTCAATGCTTCCTGCAGCTCCGTGAGGCTGGGACGCGTTCTCAGGGGGCAGGTGGCCACACAGAGGCCACCTTCGCAGCTCCCAACCTGGGGGGGCCTCGAGGGGGCCTCCTGCGACCACCACCATCCATGGGACATCTGTGTGCCCTTTATTTTATTTAACGCTCCCTCCAAGCCAGGGAGGCCCGGGCTGCAAGGCCATCAGACAGGCTGGGACCCAGAGCTCCAGACAAGTCACCCCGGGTCTGGGGTCTCCGCGGCCACCCCCCTGCCCGCCTGGGTGGGATCAGGCTGCGAACTGGGGCCCCCCGCCCCGTGCAGGCCTCGAGCACAACTTGGGAAAGGCGCGGGCCGGGGACTCTCCCGGGACCAGGAGGGGATTCCAGGCGCCCCCCCTCCCTCCACCAACTCCGAAAGGCCGCGCCGGCCTTGCGCGCTGGAAATCCCGCGCGCGCCCCGAAACGCGGCTCAGCTGCCGGGAAATCAGGAGGAAAACTTCTGCTTTTTTTTTTTTCTCTTTTCTGGCGCTCGCGCTCCCCCGACCCCGCGCCCTCCTCCCCGCTCCCCCCACGTGGGCCGCGGCGTCGGCCAACCGCGGCGCGCCTCTCTCTCGCCTTTGTGGACTGGCCAATAGGAGGGGCGGACGCGCCGCCGAGGCCACGCCTCCAGCCCCGAGGCTATAAAAGGCAGCGCCGGCGGCCGCGGGCTCAGATCGCCGGAGCCGTGGACGCGATCCCTCCTCTGCGGCCGCGCGGATTATTCCTGCCGAGGACTTGGGCATTTTTCTCCGCCTTCTCTGGGGGAGGATTTCGCTGCCTCCCGAAGGTCTTGACCGAGCGCTCGGGCTCCGAGGGAAGGGTTTGGGCTTTCCGGCCTCGGATTTTGCATTTTCTCGCCTGGGGCTGCCGTGGGGCTGCTTTCCACTGTGGATTATAACTGCAACATGACGCTGGAAGAGCTCGTGGCGTGCGACAACGCGGCGCAGAAGTAAGTAGCCGGGCCACGCGGGGACCCGAGCGACCGGTGGCCGGCAGGGCGCTGACCCTCCCTCTCTCCTGCCCCCAGGATGCAGACCGTGAGCGCCGCGGTGGAGGAGCTGCTGGTGGCCGCGCAGCGCCAGGACCGCCTCACCGTGGGGGTGTACGAGTCAGCCAAGTTGATGAATGTGTGAGTCACACCACGTCCCCGGACTGGGCGCGGGTGGGGACCCCCTCCGCTCTGCACGCTCCCTGCTGCACCCCTCTCTCGCACAGGGCTCGGGTTTCCCCCAGCGTCCCCACCGTGCGCTCAGGGCATCTGTGCCTTCCATCGGAGGGGGGGAGAGGTTGCAGTATCCTGACGGCACCCTTTGCAAGCACCCACCACCCTGTTTGCTCCTGCCTGCCCCCCCCCCAAGTCCTGAAGCGTGCATCTTCTCCCCACTCCCCTCCAGCTGCATGCACATGCGATCCCTCACTGGGCTTCGGTTTCTCTTTGCCTTTCGAAACTCCCCCGTGCCCCGTGGCCTTTTCTGAGTCCCCAGCTGATCCCGTCTCCTTCCTCTGGCCCCCTTTAGGGACCCTGACAGCGTGGTCCTGTGCCTGCTGGCCATTGATGAGGAGGAGGAGGACGACATCGCCCTGCAGATCCACTTCACGCTCATCCAGTCCTTCTGCTGTGACAACGACATCGACATCGTCCGGGTGTCAGGCATGCAGCGCCTGGCCCAGCTGCTGGGAGAGCCGGCGGAGACCCAGGGCACCGCCGAGGCCCGAGACCTGCACTGCCTCCTGGTCACGGTGAGTCGCGGCGGCTGGCCCCACCCTGCCCAGGCACCTGGGCCCGTGTTTGTCAACAAAGTGGAGCTGGCCGGCCTCGCACCAGCTCAGCACTCAGCCACGATCGGCATGTCCCGTGGGCCGCCCGCCGGGGCCTCCTTCCCCCGGGGAGCTATTTTGAGCTGGCCTGTTTTCCCCAGAGGGGCCCTGGGAGACGGAGGCTTCCTGCCCACTCCTGGGGCTCCCACTGAACCCCCTCTTTTCACCCCGTCACAGAACCCTCACACAGACGCCTGGAAAAGCCACGGCCTGGTGGAGGTAGCCAGTTACTGCGAAGAGAGCCGAGGGAACAACCAGTGGGTTCCCTACATCTCCCTCCAGGAGCGCTGAGACCCTTCCCAGCATCAGAGCCTGTTGAGTTGCTACCAAAAAAAAAATAAAATAAATATTTGACCCCTCCCCCCAGAACAACCCCCCAAAACAACCCAACCTGTGAGACCATGGGGGCAGAATCATTGGAGAAGAGGGGAGCGTGCAGCCGCCCCCAGGGCGGTGAGCCCGGAGCAGCGCCCGTGGCGGCCCCCGAGAGAGGAGAAGAGGGGGACCCGGGCCAGCAGGAGACGGGAACCTGGAGCTCAGGCTTTGCGACAGAGCAGCTGGAGTGGGGGAGCAGCGGCCTCCCCCACCGTGGAGGGCCTGGACTCCACACTCGGGTGGAGTGAGACCTACTGCGTCCCCCACCCTTCTTGTGACCGGCGCTGACATCTGCATGAGACTCGCTTGACCGAGGGTCTGCACCCTTGCCGGGACTATACTTTGGGACTTGGGAGCTGGGGCCGAGGTTGCTCTGTACCCATGAACTCCCAGTTTGCAAATGTAATAGACAATCTATTTTGTTACTTGCACTTGTTACTTGAACCACTGAGAGAGCTGGGAAGCTTATATAGATACATATATTTTTACTTCTATGATGACCTTGTAATAAATTTCTAAAGCTTCTGGGTTCTTGTGTATTTGCCACCTCTGAGAGGGGCCAGGACCTCTGCGCCCCTCCCCGCGCCCCAGCCTACACTGCCCACCGAGCCCCCTCCTGCAGGCTCACCAGGAAGTGTTACTTAAGTCCCTGTTAGCAGCTCCAGGCTCCTTTGCAAAAACAGTGCCTCTTCTCTCTGCAGCCGGCGCCAACCAAGCCCAACAAACCTTTGCCTCTTTTTTTTTTTTTTTTTTTTATCCTCCCTCCTGCCCCATAGCAATTAAAAGACCGGTTTATTACGAAACCTGGCCGCTGTGCCACAGCTGTTACTGGCTGTGCTGGAGTCAACCCCAAGCTCTGGGCATATAGAGACGCAGCCCTGGGGGGCTGGCTGCAGCCCCTGCCTGCCCGCCCCTCCCCCCACCCAAGGCCAGAGAGGTCAAGGGGGCATGGACCCCGGTGGGCTCAGGGCTGCGGGGCAGGGCTGGCCTTGCAGGAAGGGCTCCTCCAGGCAACCCCCCGGGAGCGGCCCTCCACCCACCCAGCCTTCTCCCTCCCCAGATAGGCTCCTTCACTGCACTGAAGAAAAAAAAATTTTTTTTTTCTTTCCCCAAACTAAGATCAACAAGCAAAAAACACCCAAGGAAGTCGTGCTCCCAGCCCAGCCGGACTTGGCACGGGGCTGCCTCTTGCCTCTAAACCGAAACTGTGAGGCCGGCGGCCACCTCCCGGTTCTCCCGGCGCAGGCGGTGCCTCCCCCGCCGCGGGCTCCCCGCCCCAGCTCCCGCAGGCCCCGCTCTTCCCGCCCCGGCTGCGGGGTGGGCCGGCCGCGTGTCCCCAAGCCCCGCGGGGAGGGGGACGGGGCGAGCCCCGCCGCAGGCCGCGACCTTTCCACGGAGCCCTACGTGGGCGCGGGAGGAAAACCCCGGCCGTGCCCCGGGAGTCACGGGGCTGGGGGGAGCCCCGCCGGGGCGGTTGGGAGGGAGGGACAGGTGGAGGGGGAAGCCCCAGGGAGAGGGAGGGAGGGGTGGGAATTCATCCTGGGGTGGAGGGAAGGGGAGACCCGAGCTGGGGAGCTGGGGAGCTGGGGAGCCCCCGTCCCTGGGGCAGGGAGGAAACCCCGAGGTGGAGCCTTCCATGGGGACCCCGGGGTGAGTGGGGGGAGCAGCAGAAGAGGTGTGCAGAGGTTAGGGGGAGGGGAGATGCTAAGTGGAGCGGCCAGAGCCCTGGGGGGTGGGAGGGGGGGAGATTGGAGGGGAGAGGGTTTGGGCTGGGGGGAGCCTGGGAGGAACCTAGAGGGGCTGGCAGCTCAGTAAGGACCCTCGTTGGGTGGGGGAGGGGCAGATAGGGAGCCCCAGTGGGGAGGGGGGATCCCTTCTGGGGTTGAGAGGTGAGGAGGGAGGAAGGGGACTCAGAGGGTGAGGGTGTGGGGGGAGGGGGAGGGGGATCCCTGAGAAAAAGCCAGTGGGGAGGGAACCCCCGCCTCAGTGGGATGGGGCTTAATGGGGAAGAACTAGCGGGAAGAGGGTCCGCCCTCTGTGGTTGGCTCCTCTGGGGGAGGCTCACCTGCCTCCTGCTCCACCTATCTCCATCTTGATTCTGGCCATCCAGAAGGACCTGTGACCTGTGACCCTCTCAGGCCTAGGTCCCCTGTCCAGTAGGGCAAGACCCCAGGCTCCTGGGCCCCAAGGACTTACAAAGGCCTGGGTAGGCTCCCAGTTGTGTGACTCTCAGCTGGTACCCTAGCCCCTCGGTGCCTCAGTCTCACAGCCCAAAATTCAAAATAATAATGCTGTCTTCCTCACAGAACGTCGAGAAGGTTAAATGAAATATGTATTGTTTAGACGGGGGCTTCCCACATAGAAGGTTTAACAACGATTGGCCATTATCATTGCTGGCCCAGCACTATTATGATGCCCCGTGCATTTCCAGAATCATCTCCTTACTCTACCCTGTGACATCATGGCGAGCCTCCCATGCAAAATTTAAGAAAGCGGGTGCCCCAAAGTCAGCAAGTTGAAGACTATTTTCAAGCAATGTTTTTTTTTTTTTTTTTTTTTTCCAAGCAATGTTTTAAAAACTCGAATGGAAGGAAAGGACAGGACACTTTTGCTGGCGGACAGAATCGTAGATCAGAATCGTAGATCACGGTAGGGTTGGTGTGGCTCATTTTTCCTTCTGTCTCAGGACCCAGCGCATCTCTTTCCCTCGCCCCGGTTTGACCCAAACTTGGGATATTTGGTTCCTTCATGTGGCAGGTGAAGAACACAGGCCAGGGAGGGGTGAGGCCTCCCAGCATGGAGACAGACCCACGGCCTGGAATTCAAACCCGCAGCTCTCTGGGCATGAGCCTGTGCAAACGCAGGGGCTCTGGCCTTAGGTTCCAGCAGTGGTTCTCCTGCTACGGTCCCCGTTGCTGTGGTGGTGGCGGTGGTGGCGCATTAACAGAAGCTTGAAGTTTCCCTGACTCACCGAGGAGACATGAGCGTTGGGTTGTGGTGCCGCCGTCTCACGAGGCTTATTCCATCTTCCCTGGACAGAAACACCCTGACGCCTTGACTGCAGTCCTGGGTGCTGCTGTCCGTTTTCCAGAAGCGAAGATGAGGCCCAGCGTGGAGGAGCCACAGACTGGCCAAGATCTTGAACTGTCACCGACGGGCTGGTCAGCCCCTGGGGACAAGGCAGGCTCAGGAGAAAGGGGATAGACGGCACCGGCCCCAGGACACTCCCCCGCACAGTTCTCTCCAGAGGGGGCCAGAGAGAAGCTGCCCGGTCACCTCTGCAGGTGGCTCCCCTAGGCTCCCGTTGCCAGGAGACAGGGCCCCGTCCGCAGCAGGAGGGTGCAGGTGGACATGCGTGGTGGGATGCAGGTTCGCTTCAGGGTACCCGAGCTCGCTTCTGCCCACACCTACGCCGCGGACCTGAGACACACATGCACGCACACAGGTGCACACCCAGGTCCCCAGACTTCACACACCCTGTCACCCAGACACTCCTGGGCAGAGGCCGGAGCTCCGGCTTCCCCTTCTCCTTCCCCTGGGGCCAGTCACTTAGCTTCTCGGAGCTCCCCCTCCGTGTTTGTCCCTTAGACACAGCCTCCCCTGAGCATCTGTCTGTGTGTGGACACACACCCGCCAAAATGGACGTGGACGCAGAATTACATGCATGTTGACAGGTATGTAAATACAGATGTGGTCTCTGCCCCCAGGCCCTCACAGCTTGTAGGATTCACCCATTTCCCGAACCCCCGATGCCCGGAGAAGGGGGCTGGCCTTGTGAGCGTGTCATGAAACACATAGCGTGTGCCTGGACTTGAGCACAAGCAGGGGTGTGGGAGGAAGAGGGCCAAACACGGCAGCCAGGTTGGGAGCAGTGATAGAAGCGCCGGCGTTGCCCGGGGCGGCTTCTGCTCGGCTATCTCGGTTTGGCCTCCAAACAACTGCACAAGGTACTGACTATCCTTATCTGCTTTTCACAGAAAGGGAGCGCACGGGCTCAGAGAAGTGCAGCAACTTGCCCAAGGTCACACAGTTGGACAGTGGCACAACCGGGGAGCAGGCCAAGGCCCGTGTGATTCGCAGTTAGGATTTTATATCTATTTATATGTTCATTTTTATGTAATTGAGATATAACGTACATACCATAAAATGTACCCCCTTTAGGGGGATCCCTGGGTGGCTCAATGGTTTAGCGTCTGCCTTCGGCCCAGGGCATGAAACCCTCGGGACCAAGTCCCACATCGGGCTCCCTCCATGGAGCCTGCTGCTCCCTCTGCCTGTGTCTCGCCTCTCTGTGTGTCTCTCATGAATAAATAAATAAAATCTTAAAAAAAAAAATGTACCCCCTTTAAAGGGTTACTTAGTGGTTTTGAGCATGCTTCACAGATTCGTGCAATTATCACTGAGGTCTAGTTCCAGAACATTCCATCACCCCAGAAGAAGGCCCGTCCCTGTTGGCCATCACTCCCCATCCCCTTCCCCAGCTCCTGGCACCCATGAGTCCGTTTCCTGTCTCTGTGGCTTCGCTGTGTTCGGCACATTTCACAGAAATGGGATCACACACCAGATGGCTTCTCATCCTTACATGATGTTTGGAGGTTCACCCATGTAGCGCGTGTCACGATCAAACTTGGATGGCCTGCCCTGGGTCTGTGGTCCCATGTGTGCACGCTAGCAGCCCCCCGTATGGACCAGGACACGGGGGAGGGCACCCAGAGTGTCGCGCAGAGCTGACATCAGCGGGCACGCCAGGCGGGGGCTTTGCACC
Organism: Canis lupus baileyi; assembly: GCF_048164855.1. Taxonomy (NCBI): domain Eukaryota; kingdom Metazoa; phylum Chordata; class Mammalia; order Carnivora; family Canidae; genus Canis; species Canis lupus. The sequence continues at coordinate 58,354,245 of NC_132856.1, read as the reverse complement.
AGGCCTCCCGCCCAGACACTGCTTGCACACCCGCCGTGTAAGCTCTGGCTTGTGCACACGCTGACCCCTCTGCCCCGAACCCTCAGGACGACCTTTCCCCAAGCTAACACCGGCTCACCTTCCCAGGTTCTCAGCACCTGCGAGGTTGTAAGGACAAATTCAATCCTGCCACCGTTGGCTTCTCATCTGGGTCCCGGGTGAGGCTCAGGCCGCGAGAGGACTGGGACGCCCGGTTCTTCACAGCCGAGCTCCCAGCCCGCGACCCCTGCCCTTCGTAAATGCCCGGACACAAAGCCTCGGGTCTGTTCTGGGCTGTGTTCGGAGATGGACCCACCGAGATGACCTCCTTCTCCAGGACAGATTGTTTTGTCCCTGAGGGACACGCGCTGGCCTTGCCAGGTGCCGGGTCCTGAGCAGACGGTGACACCATCCCAGGGAAGCTGGAACGTGGCCCTGCGGAGGCGGCGGGCTGGGTGCCCCAGGAGGCTGCTTCAGCTCTCCGGGCTCAGTTTCCTCAGCTGTGCAGCGGGGCTACGGGTGGGGGGCCCACCTCTCGGGCTGCTGTGAGCGTCACTTGGCTACAACACGCAGCGGGGAGCCTGGCGGGGGAGCCTGCGCCAGGATGCGCCGTCTGCGGGCTTCTTTCTCCCGAACCGGCCGTCTGTCCGTCCACCCGTGGGTAGCGGGCGCCCAGAACTCCTAACCGACCGGGGCCTCACGACTGTACCCAGGGCCCCTCCCCCCGGGGGCTGCTGAGGCAGCGAGTGGCCTGGAGTCTCCCTGAGAAGTGGCTCGGGGCGGACCCACGGGGCGGGGCAGCGGTGTGGCCGGTGGCCAGAGGACTGTGCATTCTAAGCTGTGGCCGTGGAGGCCCCGCGTGTGTACACTTGCACGCACGAACAGCACGTGCTCAGATACTCAGGCTTGCCAGTAGGCGCAGAAACACACACACACACGCACACACACACACACACACACACACTTGCATGGTTCTCACCCTCACACTAGGCCCACGGTATGAGTGTCCTGGGGCCGCTGTAACAAAGTGACTTGGGTAATGGCTTCTGGCTCCGGAGGCCAGATGTGTGAGCCGGAGGTGACCTTCTTTTTTTTTTTTTTTTTTTTTTGATTTTTTTTATTTATTTATGATAGCCACAGAGAGAGAGAGAGAGAGAGAGAGGCAGAGACATAGGCAGAGGGAGAAGCAGGCTCCATGCACTGGGAGCCCGACGTGGGATTCGATCCCGGGTCTGCAGGATCGCGCCCTGGGCCAAAGGCAGGCGCCAAACCGCTGTGCCACCCAGGGATCCCCCGGAGGTGACCTTCTGTGGCTCTGACGGCGGATCTCTCTGGGCCTCTCTCGCTTCTGGCGGCCTTGGGTGTTCCTGGGATTGGACGGACTGTTCTCCTGAGTCTTCACGTGGGCTTCCACGTGTGTGCGTCTCTGGGTCCCAGTTACACCTTCTTGTGAGGGTGCCAGCTGGATCGGGTCGGAGGCCGCCCTCGAGAACCCGTCCCGACTCTATCGTCTGCAGAAAACCTACCTCCAATGAGACCCCCTTCCCAGGTACCCAGGATCAGGACTTGAGCATGCTTTGAGCCGACACGATTCACCCCATAACCACCACCCCCCCAACAGAAATACCCAAACGTGTCCTCCCGTCACACGTGCAGACACTCGGGAGCCCAGTCTCACACTCAACAGACGAGAGCACATGCGCACACATGCATGCACGCCAGCACACACCCCTCTTTAGCTTGCTCTAGGTTTTCCCGGCAGGCGCCCGAGGACCAGGAAATGAATAAGGACACCCACCCAGGCCCACAGGTCTTCACGCAGGAGCGGGGGAGGGGGTGGGACAGGTCCTATTTATCCACCAAAGGTGTTCCAGGGACCTTCCTGCCTGCCCCGCGGGCGCCCTGCCGGTACTGCCCTACCGCCAGGCTGTGGGGTGCTGAGGATGGCCCCAGGTGACCCCTGGGTAGGTCAAGGGCATCTGGGTAGCATCTGTGCAGCGAGGTTCTCCCACCACAAGGTACAGGGCAGCTCGTAGTCTCTGTTGACCTCTGGCTCCTTCCACCAGGGGGTAAGATGGCACGGGGCGGGGGTGGGGGGCGTGTTTTCCAGGAGATGCCATCCCCTCTTCTAGGAAAGCAGCAGGAGGAAGTCAGGGCCTTCCTGGTTTCTGAAATACTTCTCCCTCCTTCCTCGCAGGGGTCAGGGCAGGACTCCCGCGGGTCCCAGCCCTGCCTTCAGCTTTTACCTTCCCTCTGGAACCACCGCCAGCATCCGCCGGCCGCGGTCCCGCTCGGCCTGGGCGCCCTGCCTGGTGCCTCACCCCGCTGTCCCCTCTCTGGCGACCCCAATCCCCAGGCAGGAGCCGTGGCCTCTCTGCTAGATTTTCAAGGTCCCAGTGGCGCCAAACTCCTGGCCCGGGCTGCACGGGGATGGGGAGGGATGGGGAGGGATGGGGAGGGATGGGAGAGCCCGCTTCATCTGTGGGAAGGGAGAGTCTGGGAGGACAGCCGGGAGCTGTGCCGCGAGGGAGAGACCCGCACGCCGCCAGCACGGGTGGGGAAGGTCCTTTGCCAGGGACCGCGGTGGCCGCCACCGCCCCCACCGCCCCGCGGACGCCCAGCCTGACGCCCAGCCCCGAAGCCACCCCCGCCCCCAAGGACGCACGGCAGACACTGTCGGACGCGCAGAAGCTCCATCTGGAGAGCCCCTCCCTGCCCCTTCCCTGCATTGTTCGCGGCTCCCCGTTCCCACCCCGCCCCCTCCTCCCGGGCGCCGGAGGTTCCCAGGCTCTAGGGCTGGGGTGGGATGGGGGGGCGTCTCGGGGAGGCGGAGGCCCAGCGCAGGACCCTCGTGCACGCGTCGGAGCGTGAGCCTGCGATCTGGCGCGTGCACGCGTGGGGCGACGACGGTGCCGCAGTCCACAGCCCGCGCGCCATGGATCCCTCTCGGGTGGCTGCAGGGGGAGGGGGGGAGGAGGGGGCAGCCGCCCAGCTCGGGATTCGGGTCGGGTCGGGGCTCTCGGCGGCTTTCTGTCTACCGGCGGGGCGCGCGGCGCGCGTGACTCAGTTTCCCCAGCCATAAAAGGGAAAGTCTAATCGCCCTCCCACGTGGCGAGGTGGAACCCTGTACTGCACGGAAGCGCTCTGCAGAACGCTGGGCCTTGAGAACCGCGACCACGCCTTCCCCCCACCCCACCCTCCCGCCAGACACTGGGGGTGGAGGGGGGCGCTGACCCCGGCCCGAGACGCCCCTCCCGACCCAGCAGGCAGGAGTCCCCGGCTTCCTCGGTACTTAAAATTGGGTAATTGGACACAGAGGCGGGTGTGCGAGAGCCAGAGGAATCCCCGAGTGGGCGAAGGGCCGGGCCTGTGCCCCCCGCTTCCCCACGGCGGCGGCCGCGACCCTCTCCGGGCCCCCTCGAGTGCGCCCTGGGCGCGCCGCCGGTGCGCCCCGAGCCCCCGCGCTGGCCGCCGCCCCCCTCCCGCGCCCGGCGGTGCCAGCCTCCCGCTGGTGCCCGCCAGGCGCGGTGTCTGCGGCCGCCCGGTGGGGGGGTCTGCGCCGGCGGCGGTCCCCGCGGCGTCGCCCTCCCCCAGCCCCTGGCGGCGGGCGGCCGGGCCGAGGGCGGGGCGTCTGCACAGACCCTCCTTTTGTGAGAGGCGCCTTCCCCGGGCGGCCTGGCGCGCAGGGCCCGGGCACCGCGCCAGCGCCCGGAATAGCCTCCCTGCCCCGCTGGCCGCCCCACGCCCCGCCGGAGCCGCCGGACCTGCCGGGCCGGGCGCGGGGGTGGGCAGGGCCGCGGCGGCGCGGGGACCGGTGCGTGCCCAGCCGCACGGCCCCGCCACCACCCCGCGGCCGCCCCCTCCCCCCGCCCCGCCTGTGCGCGCACGCTGCGGGGTGCACACCCGCGCCTGCATGCGGACCGGCTGGCGCGGACCTCCGCCGCCGGCGAGCCCTACTGTGCGCAAGGCCGCTGTGCACCGTCCCTCTCCGAAAATGCGCATGTGTGCAGCACCCCGCCCCCCACCTGTGTACAAACACCTACAGAGAGATGTCCTCGCGTGTGCAAATACTGGCCGTGTGTGGCACCGGGAGTGTGGGCATGAGCCCACGGTGCACAGGCACAGACGTGCTCACAAATATCCATTGGTGAAGAAGTCCCCTATTTTCAGATACTCTCATCCGGGCGAGCACCCACATGTGAGTAAAAATCCCAATGCACGCACACCTGGCATTCTGCTGCACCCTGCGTGGTGGTGGTCAGGATAGGGCAACACTGTCCAAGTTCAGATGCTCACTCTGCAGACCTCCTACAGCAGCTGGGGGCGGGCGGCATTTAGGGCGCCCAGGGGAGAGCTGAGACCCTCCCCTAGGGTCCTCGGGCATGCTTGAGCTTACCCCACGTGGAGAGACTTTGCTCTTTCGGTCTCTTCTGGCTCTGTGGGGGCGGGAGGGGGGGCTCTGACTGTGTGGGAGGAAGTGGGTTGGACACCCCCCTGCATTGTGTGTGGGTAGAGGCAGAGGACTCAGTCATGCAGGGTTGGAGGCAGGGCCTCCTGGGACCTTCCTGGAAGCCCAGGGGGCAGGTGCAAGGGCAGGATGCCAGCGGGTGGCTTCCCTGAAACTGGGCACAGCAGCTGGGAGAGGTTTCCGGCCCGCCCGGCCCCACCTGGCCCCGGGCACTCTCGGCACATGGGCGGGGCAGGCAGGTCCCAGACTGCACATGCCCGCCCAGGAGCCGCCAGTGGACCTGCACACACACTCCTGTGTGCGTGCATGTGCGTGGGCCAGGCCGCTGCTAATTCTGCAGCCCGTATCACAAACATGTGCTTGTGCATACACCCAGGCTTGCCCTCGTGTGCCACACGGGAGCCACAGAGCACAGCCATGGGGATCCACGTTCACCCTGAGGCTCTGTGGGACAGAGGTATCTGATTTGCTCACTGCTTCGCTCTAGCACCTGACGGTTGGTTGGCGCTCTGTAAATATTTGTGCAGTGAGCAAATGAATAAAGGGACACATCATTTTGCAACTATGTGCTGAGTGTCTAGTGCACTGGGCTCTTGTACATCCAGGAACAAGAAGATCCTTAGACACTGTAGACTCATCGTCAGGGATGAGAATACGCTCATACCTGCACATACCTGTGGACACCGTGCACACTGATCAGGAAACACGTGAGTCACTTTAATCGTTCACTGCGGAAACCAGAGCCAGGTGGACACACACAGCTCTCGTGGATGTGCGTGCATTTTTGAGCAAATGATTATCCTTCTATTTCTCTAAAATCTGTGCTATCCGTCCCAGCCACCTCTCCCAAGGCTACTGGGTGACCACACCTTGGTTTGGAGGGGTTCCCCAGGGCACGGGGAGCCTGACACCCTGCTCCCCAAACATCTCTCTTATCACATGGCCCCAAGGCCTGGAGTTTCCACCATTCGAGCTGCTCCTAGGGCTTAGGCTGTTGTCTGCAGAAGGCTCCAGTAAACGTGCAGCCAGAATTGGCAGGGTCAGAGCCGTGCAGGTTGTGGGACTTGCAGAGTGGCTCCTGGATATTCCCAGAAATCATCTTTCCATTTTACAGCCAGGGAAACTGAGGCCCAGAGAGGGGAGGGTGTTCCTGTGGACTTGGAGAGGGGAGGGGCAGACTACGAGAAGCAGATGCTCGCCGGGAGGGAGGGGAGATCTTTCCTTCTCATCCCCTTGCAACTCAAACCAGTAGATTCCCACGGCTGCCTGCTGGGGTGGGAACAGGAAGGTGGGGGATTGCACTGGGAGGAGGAGGCCTGCGGGGGGGGGGGGGGCGGGTGTCTGTCTGCGTCCTGGAGACAGACAGAGAGGCGGGAGGCCCAGAAACACCCACACACAGCTGACAGAGACCCAATCTGGGACGCGCAGACACAAGTTGGCTCTCTCCCGACGCACGAGGATGCCCTCTTCCCAGCCTTCAGATGGGGCTCCTGGGGGCCCCTGCCCTGCCTGGGCGAGTGTGACTGTGTGTAGGTGTGTGCCCACGTGCATTTGGAGAGTATGCACGTATGCATAGGTGTCACGCATGTGTGCACTGCATCTATTTCTGTGTGGATAGAGGTGTATGTATTTGTGTGTTCCGTGTGCACAGCTGTATGTGGGTATTTGTGTCGCTGTGTGTCTGTGTGCGTATTTTTGTGAGTGCCCATGTGCGCAGATGCATGTGTGTGTATACTGATAAGTTTGTGTGCATGTTTTACGTGCACGGGCACACGTGTGTGTTTCTCTGCCTGTGTATTTTGTATGTATGCACACACATGTGCTTGGGTGCCTTGTGTGTTTGTCTTCGCGTGTGCTCACACACGTTTGTGGGGATGCGTGTGCCTGTTTTTTGAGCGCCTGTAGACATGTGTGTGGGACAGGTGCTGTTGGGTGCTCTAGATGTCCCAGCATCCAAGCTCCAAATCCAGGGATCTTCAGGTTCATGGGATCTGGGGCCACTCGTACACACTCAGCGACAGTCGTGGTAATAACAGCCTGTGGTCTATCGTCTCTCTACTTCACAGTAGGCTGTTTTTTGCTAAACACCTTGTATTTATTTATTTAAAAGATTTTATTTATTTACTTGGCAGAGAGAGAGAGCACAAGCAGGGGCATGGCAGGCCGGGGAGCGTCTCCCCTCCTTATATATAAATGTATGTATAAGGAGGGATGAGGGACTCGATCCCAGGACCCCGGGATCACGCCCTGAGCCGAAGGCAGACGCTCAACCGCTGAGCCACCCAGGGGTCCCCAGGTTTATTTTTTTAAAGCTGGGTCCTTTGAGGTATAATCCACAAATAGTAGATTCATACTTTTTAGATGTACAATCCCTTAAGTCCTGACAAACAGACACCACCGTGAGGCCTTACACAATCAAGATTTAAAGTTGGTCCACCATCCCGGAAGCCCCTTGCTGCCCCAGGTCAGCTTCTGCAACTGGGCACCTGCTCTGTTCCCCTCTAGTTTGGCCTTTTCAAGGAAGTCATAAAAGCAGGATTACCCAACCTGCAGCCTCTGAGTCTGTTCCTTAAACTCAGCACACTGCATTTGACGGGCGTCCACGTTGCCGCACAGATGAGTACTCTGTTCCTTAAAGAAAAAAAAGATGCAATTATTCACATACCACAAAATTCACTGGTTTGAAGGGTATAATTAATTCCCTGGTTTTTAGTGTTTCATAGAATTGTGCAGCCATCACCTCTGATTACAAAATATTTTGATCACCTCGAAAAGTAACTTTGTCAGCTGTCACCCCCTCCTTCCCCAGCCCCCGGCCCCCACCAGCCCCCTTTCTTGTCCAGGGACAAGCCGGCCAGGGACGAGGCACACACGTGGACTCACACGGTGCGCGGCCTTCTGTGTCTGGTCCCCTCCCTCCCTATAGGCCCTGCGAGGTCGGCTCCTCCCGGGGCCCTGCTGAGTCCTGCTCCCTGGTAGGGACTCCGGTCAGTTGACCGGTTCTCCAGGGACGGACAGCTGGGCAGTTTGCAGTTTTTGATAATTAGGAACAAAATTGCCATGAACATTCACCCCGGGGTCCTGGTGGGGACCTGTTTCCACTTCCCTTGGATAACACCGAGGGTGGGGTGAGTTCACAGCTTAGTTCGTTTATTCCTCCTAACCTAGGAGGTACCTACTATGACTAGATCCATCTTATGCATAAGGAGGGGAGTCGCTCCCACGAGCCCTCTCTGGGCCTCACACACACCAGGCCGCGGCCCTTCAGGACCCAAGCAAGTGCCCCCGGCTCCCCGCTGCGCGCACAGCAGCGTGCCCTTCATGCCCCACACCCCGGGAACAGACGCTGGTGGGGCCTGCAGACCCAGACGTGCTGCAGACACACTGCGATTTGTTCATCTTTCCAGCCAACCCGTCTCGTCCTGACAGTAATTAGCTCCCAGACTGGCGGGGAGACAGTGAACAGGCTCCGAGTCATCGCCGCGGCCCCACGCCCACAGACCAGTGTGTGTGTGTGTGTGTGTGTGTGTGTGCACGCGCGTGTGCGTCCAGGCTGCGCCCCCACCCCTCTCCTCCACCCCACACCGTACAGGCAGGCCCTGGGGAGTCGGGCCTGGGCGCTAACCCCTCCCCAGAGCCAGCAGGGCTGTGCACGCGCGCCCACCGTGCCTTCCACGCGGGACCGCGTCCCGGGGGTGTCGGAGCACGCACGCGCTTGCTGTGCCCCGCGGGGAGTCGCCGCGCGCGCCGGTGGAGCGAGTGCGCGCGCCCCGGGCCGCGTGGGGGTGGGCCCCGCCGGGAGCACGCCCCGCCCCGCCCCGCCCCGCCCCGCGCCAGCCCCGGCGCCGTCCGGAAGACCTGCGGCGGCGACGGCGCTGGCGTCACGGGTTTCCACGGGGGCCCCGCGCGGGGGCCGGGATTCCCTGGCGCAGGAACGCCCGTGACGGGCTGGGGATGACATCAGCCCCTGCGTGTCTGGAGCCGCGCAGGCGGGAGAGGGGCTGGGGGAAGGGACTCCGGCCCCCCCCCCGCGCTCGCCCCCTTTCACCGACGCGGACACTGAGGCCTCCGCAGAGCCCCCGGAGAGCGCTCGGCGCCGCCGGCTGGTGGGGCCGCCCCCGGGGACCCGGGAGCCCCGATCGGGAGGGAGGCCCCCCCCACATCCCCGCCACCCCCCCACCCCCCCCTCACCCCCGGCCCTGCTGCAGCGGGAGGCCCGGCCGCCGCGGTGGCAGAGGCGGGGCCCGTCCGAGCCTGGGCGCCCGGGCAGCCGGGCGGGGCGTGCACCCGCGGCCTCCGCGCTCCGGCCGCGCCAAAGCCTAAAAGTAGCTCGGGCGGGGCGGGCGGCTAAAAATAGGCGCAGCGGCGGGCCCTCCCAGCGCCCCGGGTCAGCGGGGCTGGGGCTGGGGTCGGGTGAGGAGGCGCCACCTCCGGGGGTCCCCCCGCCCCCCCACGTGACCCCGGGGTCAGCGCGCAGCCGGCGGGGTGGGGAGGTGCGAGCCCTGGCGGGGGAGGCGCCCCAGGCCCCCTGCCCTCCGCAGGCCCCCACCCTGCGCCGACAGGCCTCGGGTTGGGCGGGGAGGCCGCCTTCTATTTTGGGAAGGTGTTGGAATAATTTCCCCGGCTATTTTTAGCCGGTTCGGGGATTCCTCCGCCCAGGCTGGCCACCCGCCTCTCCTCCCCCGCTGGTCCTCCGCCTCCCTGCTGACCCAGGGCTGGCCTCAGCCGTGAAGGGCACGCAAGGACACACAACCTGGTGTCCCCCCACTCCCCGGGTGGGCATCTCCCTGGAGCGGGGAGACCCCATATATCCTGGTTGGGGAGGCAGCGGGAGCTGTCAAGGGCGTTCCCACGTTCCAGGTGAGCCAGACGTTCGGGCCTCCAGGAATCCGTGACACCCCACAGCTGGATTCCATCTCCAGGGCAGAGTAGGTCTCCCCAGTCTCTGACCTTTCACCTCCTTTCAGTGTGTGACAGGTCTGCCCTGCTGAGAGCACATCTTGACCCCCACACGTCTTGGTTGGGAGGGGGGTGTCCCATGGCCCCAAGAGGAAGATCTGTTTGGTGAGGGTAAACTGAGGCAAAGAAAGGATACAGGACTGGGCCACATCTTAGGCTACCGACGTGTTCATCTCCATCCACACTTGACAGCTTAACACCTGGGTAACCTTGGGATAGTGACTTGACCTCTCTGTGCTTGGGCAGCCCACCTTCGGGAAAACGGGGTAATGATGGAAACGGAGTTACCCTGAATGTGCAAGGGAACACGTGGAAGCTCTTAGAACAAGATCCTGGCAGGAGATGGAGCAGGTGGCTCCAGAAAGGACACCGAGATGAGTCTGGCTGAGAGGAGAGGGAAGTTGTGGGCTCCAGCTGGCTCCGCACCTTGAGACCACTCTCCCCGGCCATCCCCTGACTCCTCATGGTCCTTGAGGCTGGCGGGAGGGACCCCATGCTACAGCTGAGGAAACCAGGGCTCTGGAATGATTTCATGGCCAAGGGTCTCATGCCTGGTGACACACGGGAGGCCAGCGCCGTCTCCTGACTCTCCTGGCTCTGACCCACGGCGTATTCCACAGCTGCCTTCTGCATACTTTCAGACGTTCTTTTGCTCATTCAGCAAATATTTGTTGGGCATCAAATGAATTTCCTATGGCCGCTGTAATAAGTCACCACAAAAGTAGTGGCTTAAAGCAACACAGATTTCTTCTCTCTCAGTTCTGGAGGTCAGAAGTCAGAAACCAGCCTTCCTGGGGTCCAGGTACAGACTTCCTGGGGCTCCCAGCTTCCCATTACCTTCTCTCTCTGACTCTCATCTCTCTTATAAGGAACCTTGTGATGACATTGCCAGCACTGCCCGCCCCCCTCCCCCTGCAGTTCTCCCCATCTAGAAATCTTTAATTTGATCTCATCCGCAAGGCCTGGAAAATATGCACAGGTTCTGGGCATTAGGATGTGGCTCTCTTTGGGAGAACCATGCAGGCAGCTCCTTTGGTCAGACCCTGCTTGGCACCGACAGCCCGGCATAAAAACTGACCCGTGCCTGCCCTCTTGGAGCTCACAGTCCGGGGTGCATGGCCACCTCCATCAGATGGATACAATGATCAACAAATTATTATAGAGTTGCTAGATAAAATACAAGATACCCAGTTAAAGCTAAATTTTAGGTAAGCAACAAATAACTTTTTAGTATAAATATGTCCCACATAATAATATGTCTCATTTAATGGTTGTCATACTGACACTGAAAAAAATTTAAGAATTTTAAAAAAGTATAGGATTTGTGTATGTGAGTAAGCCACAGGTTATAATTTGTCACGGAAGGATTTTATCGGAGGTGACAAGCCGCAATGCGCGTTAAGGTCACTCAGGCCTGGGTGCGGAGAACCGGGCCCAGGTACTGACGGAAGCCCAGAAGCCCGGCACCCAGGGGCGCACCTACTGCCTCTGTGCAGTGAAGGGGCCACTTCCTGTGTTTTATAGCCTCGGGGGTGGGCGGGCCTATGTGGGAGGCTCTGCCCCTTCCGACTGCACGTGCATCCTGCCCTCCCGTGGGAGATCCCGACAGCCGTGGCCCTGGCCCCTCTGCCCCTCTGCCCCTCGCAGGACCCGCTCCAGGGTTGGCCCTGCTGCAGAGAAGGGGGCCCATCGTCCTCCTGGGGCCTCGCGGGCTCGCAGACCTGAGGCAGCACTGGACCCCCCCACCGGCCCCGGGAAGGTGGCTCTGCTCCCTGGCTGGCTCCCAAGGCCTGGCCGGAGCCCCGGGACAGCATCCCCCTGCCCTGAGACACAAGGTTCCTCGGGACACCATCCCCCCCTACCCCAGGACACCATCCCCCACACCAGGACACTGTCCCCCCATCTCAGGACACCTATTCCCCACCATGGGGTCCCCCAGGGCACTGCCCCCCCACACTACCCCTCCTCCCCAGGGACACCATCCCTCCCTACCCTGGGACACTGTCCCCCACCCCAGGACACCACCCCCTGGAACCATCCCCCCGACGTGGGTCCCCCTGGATGCCACTCCCCCACACCATCCCCCAGAACACCGGCACACAGGCACACTGGACCCCCTATCCCCACCTGCTCTCTCTGGGGTCCTTGCCGGAGGTGCACCCTCCGTCCCCAGCCCCACCGTGCAAGGACCCGCCTTCAGGGAGCCCATATTCCCGTTGCATCGCCTTGAATCCCAGCAGCCATGACAGTGGACGATGCTGTCTTTACATTTACTTATTTTTTCTGCAGCGCAGGTTTATGTCTGTGAGCCGACTGCCTCTCTCCAGACAGGATGGGCTGACTGCGGAGATAAGGCTCCGGGACAGATAGTCAACCCGGCGTCAGCATTCAGCAGGAAGCGCTCGCAGGACTCAGAGGAGACGGTTGTCACTTCTTTGTACCATATGGCAGCTGGAAGTTGAGAGCATCACAGCCTCTCAAGCCCGTCAGCCAGTTTTACTTGGTGAAAGCCTGTTGCGTACTTCACACCTGTTAAGTGTCTTCACACCGACCTCGGTGCTACTGATTACGCTCACCTGACAGAGGAGGACACTGGCTGCAGAGCTGCGCTGCTGGAGCCGGGCCCCTCCTTGGTGGCAGAACTTGCCCTGCCTGCTCCTCCTGCATCCCACCTTGTTGCTTCTTGTTGGGATGTGTTCGGAGGAGGCTGTGCAGATGCCCTCCTGAGACCGTCAAGGGGGGACAGTGGGTCCCCCAACCCTGGGCCTGAGTCCACCGCAGGCCTCCCGACCCGCAGAGGTGTGTTCTGAACACAGAGCCTCAGGGCCCCGTGGAGAGCGTGTTTCCATGCATGCTGGCCAGGAAGGAGGCCAGACACGAAGGGCATTTCCTCCTTTGCTCTGCTCCAAAGGTGGCTGGGACGGGGCCGGCGACAGGCAGCGGGCGCGTGGGGGTACTTCCTCCCGGCCCGGCCACTCTGGGACCTCAGGGTCAAGTTTGGCTTTATTTTACCCTCAGCCAGCATCCCCGCCGCCCCCCCCCCCATTGCAGCAGATGGGTGAGTGGAAGCTCTGACCCCACACTGGAGCCCAGGGGGTCCTGGGCTGAGAACCCCTCCTTTCCAGAGGCAGCCCCCTGGCTCTGAGGAGGCGGACGTGCGTGTCTACGGGCCTCGGTACTGCTCTGGATTCTCCAGGTTCTTAGGGGGCAGGTTGGAGGCGAGCCCAGCCAGCTGGAGAAGCACGGCTTTTCCTGAATGTTCTCTAGAGTCGGATCTCTTACCTGGGGCTTGAGGCAGCAGAGGGGGTGGTGTCACCAGTGCTTGCCCCAGAACCCCCAGGCTACTCCATCTGTGACTACGAACTTTCCCGCTCATGGAGCAGTGGGGCAAGGAGGCACCCCCGAGATCCTCCACGGGAACCGACGGAGCAGGAGCAGGAGGGACGTGGTCGGAGCTGGGCCTGAGGCCCTGACACCTGCCGCTGGCCCGGCTGCACCCCGCCTGCCCTGCTCCCGGTGGGCCGACAGGCTGCGCTCCGACCGGAGGAGAAGTGTCCTGTCGAGCTCGGGCTTGGAGTTCTTCCCCGGGTGATACACTTGGCCAGAGAAGAGAGCCACATTCTCCGGGCCGGCCCGCCAGTGAGGCTGGCGCGTCACTCTTTCCACTGCGAGCCCCGGGCTGGCTTCTGCGCGTCAGCCACACGTGCGTGCACAGCCGGAGTGCCCGCCTGACGTGGCCACCCACAGGGAGCCCCAGCCTGGAGCTGCTGTCTCCCAGGCCCCTTGGGTGGGGGCTCCCCCATCTTTTTTGGGTCTGGGTGGGGAGGGAGACTGCATCCTGGGCCCCCTGATTGGAACCTGGTGGGGGCGGGGGGCGGGAACTGGCGGGGCCGCAGGCTCCGGGGCACAGGTCCTGAGGGCCGGGGTTAGGGTCCTGTCCCTGGGATGGGCTGGGCCTTCTGCGCCACAGCTTGTGAGAGTCTCCAGGTGGAAACGCGCTTTCTGATTGTTGGGAACAGGCCGGTGCAGCGCAGGCTCTTCTCTCATTTGCATCAGGGAGTTTCCTGAGGTTTCTCTGTTGGTGGCAAAGGTGTACGCAGGGAAGAACCTTCAGGATGACGTACAGATGGACATTCCTGCCGGGATGGCCGAGCTGCCCCCCGCCCAGGAGCCCCCAGGCCCTTCGGGGGTCGCTTGGGCGGCACAGCTGTCTTGCCCAAGGTCACAGCCTGCAGATGGCCCCCGGCAGTGGCAGGTCCCGCTGGCGATGGCCTCATAGGAGGCAGTTCTGACCAGCTGGCCCGGGCCTCGCAAGGCCCCTCCTTGGCCCAGATCCCAGGGGGCCTCGCCGGTAAAGCTGTAGAACACCGTGCAGTCTGCTTCTCAGAGACCCCGGCCCGGTGTCCGGCAGCGGCAGCCGCGCGTGGGCATCTGTGTACTACGCCGCCTTTTGCAGAGCAGGAGCTGGAAGTTACGGAAATGAGAGAGTGTCCAGGTGCGCGGCAGGGCTCTCCCGGCTCCTACAGTCCTCTCGTCACCATGTGTTGATGCAGTGTCACTGTCTTTGTGATGACAAAGAACCTCCCCGAAGGTCTCCCTGTGATGCTTTTGGCCTTGCTTCCAACTCTGAAATGAAGCGCCTGGTTGTTAGAGGGACTTGCTCAAGGTCACGGGGAGGCTGGGCCGTTTCTACCTGTCGAGGTTTTAAAATATGTATATATATATTTAAAATAATAAGAACGGGGGGCAGGGTGGGTGGCGCACCCGGCCGGCTCAGTCGGGGGAGATCGTGTGACTCTTGATCGCAGGGTCATGAGTCTGAGCACCATGCCAGGCGTGGAGATGACATAAAATAAATAAATGAAATTTAAAAGAGGAAGACGAGAAAATACTGAAACAGGATAAAGGAATCGTGGACGAGAACACAATTGCTGTTTGCAAAGCCACGGTGGTCTTCCAACCCTGTCTGCCTTTGCCTCTCTGTTACACCTGCTGTTGGAGGGAGCGTCAAAGCCCAGAAGAGGCCCCGAGGTCGGTGTCGGAGATGCGCAGAGATGCAGCGTCCTAATGCTGTGCCCTCGCCGCCACCGCCACGTGCCCACGCTGCACTGCCCGGTGTCCTGTGCTCACGAATTCAAGAACAAGAGAGCCGCTGTGCTGCTGACCTGGCTGCGAACGCGCGCTGTGATGCGGGAGCTGGAGCTCCAAACAGCCTTGAGACACGACCCCGCCGAGTTCAAGGTCAGCCTCTTAATTTCATAAAGACAATGCATTGGTGGGATTTGAAAGGGACATAGGATTTTTTTTTCCCTCTTGAACAGAGGTTTTGTGAAGTAGAACCCAAGGCCGCTGCACATTGTGCTGCGTTTCCTGGGATGTTGGTTGTGGATGCAAAGGGGGTGGTCCAGGCTCCCTCGTTCTGAACAAACCCTCTTCGGAGCTCCGGTGCTGGGAGGAGTCCCTGGGGCCCGAGCTCGGGAGGGCTGGTGCTTGGTTCGGCGCTCGACTGTTCCGTCTTGAAATTCTTCATTTTGAACAAGGGGCCCTGAAAACTCTGTAGCTGGCCCCATGGAGAGGCCTCGTGACTCAGAATTGGCCACTTCTCCCCTCATGGGTGGGAAATGGTACTAGTGTCTCGTGTAGTGGCCGCGCTGACCATCGTTCTGAATTTGCGTGCTGTCTCTGTGGACGTGCCCAATTTCTCGCTCTGACTCAGTGGTCGGCCGGGCCCCGGCGGCTGCCTCTTCTGCTGGCTGCCATCCTTGGAGTCCCCAGAGCTGACTGGAACACTCCAGACCACCGGCGCCACCCCTGAGGACCTCCGTCGCTTCTCCAGCCCCGGGGGCTGCCCCTGCCACCACCACCCTCGGCCCTCGGCCCGCCCGCGCACCCTGCTCCTTGCGGTCCCTGCGCCCTGCCCCCTGGCCTTGGCTCTGACAGCTCCTTCCACGGCTGGCCTCCTGGCTTGGGTGGGCGCCTGGCCGTCACCCGGCCGTGTGCGTTTCCTGGGTCCCCCCGGGACAAAGCCCCACAAACTCGGTGGCTTGCAACCACAGAGATGTCTTCCTTCTCCATTCTGGAGGCCGAAAATCTGAGATCAAGGTGCCAGCAGGGTTGATTCCTTCTGGAAGCTCCGAGGGAAAAACTGCCCCAGGCCTCTGTCCCGGCTCCTGGGGCTGCCCAAAGCCTCGGCTTGGTGTCCCGCTGCTCCCGCCTCTCCCCAGTCTCCCTGCCGCTCGGGACCCAAACCTTCCTCCTTTCTCTCTGGCAGACGCCCGTCGTCAGACCTAGGACCCCCTCCAGCCCACAGGCAGCTTACCTGCAAAGTCCCTGTTTCCAAATAAGGCTTGTTCACAGGTGGGGGGTAAGGGGCCTGACTTGAATGTGGATTTTGGGGGGGCACAACTCAACCACTGCGCTAGCCTAGCTGGAACGCCATCCCCTCCTTTGCACGGTGATGACTATTGACTCCGTTGACCCCACACTGTGTCGCGGGACAGTCAGGGGTCCATACTAAATGGATCAGTGAAGTGCGTTTGGTGGGAACCTACGGAGATATTTCCGCAGCCTAATGCAAGAATCTGGAAGCATCCATTGCACTGGGTTGACTAGGGTCCCCTCCAAATTCCCGTCCACCTGGAACCTCCAAATGTGACCGTTTTTGGAAATGGGGTCTTTGTAGATATAGTAAGTTAGGACGGGGTCATGCTGGAGTGGGGTGGGCCTTGCATCCAGGGGTTGGGGTCCCTGCGGAGGATGAGGGACACAGGGAGACACGGAAGGGGCCTGGTGACGATGAGGCAGAGACGGGATGAGGTGTCCCCCCGCCAAGGGACACCGAGGCCGCCAGGAGCCACCAGAGCTGCAGGAGGAGGGAAGGGTCTTCCCCTGGAGCCTGCAGGGCGCGAGAGCATAAATGCCTGCTATTTCGAGGCACCCCCCCCCGTCCTTGGCCACAGTAGCCCCAGAAGCTCTGGCACCCACGCTGTCTGGGAAGGAGGGGCCCCTGGGTGGGAGTGTGCAAACCTGAGGCGTGAGGAGGGCCCCCAGGTGCCCCCAGGTGCCCGCGCTGGTGCTGGCGGGTGCAGGAGAACCCCCCCACCCCCCGAGCGGACGAGCGCGGGAGCTGCCTGTCTCCCCAGTGTGTGTGGGTCAGACCGGGAGGCGAGGCTCCTGAACTGCAAGGTGCTTGCGTGTCCGTGGCCGGGAAAGAAGCCCGCAGAGTGGAGGGGGTGCTCCCGCCTTGGGGAAGAACAGGTGCCCGACGGCGGCGCGGGGCCTTTCCTCCCAGCGGGCTCAGGGGTGCTGTCTGGCCCTCCTTCCACCTTTCGGGAGGTGCAGTGCCTACCGGGCTTTGGGTTTGGGGGGACAAGGTGTGCCCGTCTGGATGCACCCTGCCTGCCAGCGACGCCAGCCCTGCGTCGGGGGCCTGGGTGCCGGCACCGTGCCCTGCACCCAGCATTCACTCCAGGAGCATAGGTTGTTCGGTTTTTTAAATGTGCCATGTTGTGTATGGCCCCGACGGCATCTTGCGGCAGGCGTCACTGCCCGAAGGGACCCCTGCGCTCCCTGCTCATCCCTCCCGCCCTTTCCCAGCCTCAATTGTTCAGGTCTCCGAGGCTGTACCTGGCCCAGAACTTTCCCGGGCTGGAATCACGGTGCACAGCCCCTAGGCCTAACTCCTGCGGCCTGCCCTTCTCAGCTTCTTGTGAGGACGCCGCGCCCAGGGAGCCCCCCCAGCTGCAGGTATTTAACTACCTGTCACCCGCGGGGTTCCTTATCCATGGGAGGTGGGGCAGTCACAGGCTCTGGAGAGGGGGCTGTGACTCCTTGGGGGAGGCCTGCCCGCTGGTTGTCGGGTCCCCAGAAGTGCGCGGCCATCCTCCTGGGTGCTGGGGCTGAGTCCGCCAGGCCGCTGCACGGGGGGCAGGGGGCAGAGGATCCCTCACCTGCTCAGTGGGATTCGGGGCACAACGGGATCCCAGCCTGTTGATCCATTCACCTGCTGCTGAATACCTGGGATGTTTCCAGGTTTTGAGTATTATGAGAAAAGCTTCTCTGAACATTCCTCCTGAGACCTTTGGTGACACAGGTGTGATCCCTGTCAGGTGAAGGTCCAGGAGCAAAGCACCCAGGGCTCTTCCTGGGGTGGCCCCAGCATGTCCCCGCCAGAGGCCAGTGCCAAGGGGCCAGGCCACTCCACACTCTCGGCAATACCTGCCTTACCTTTCAGCCACTCAGGTGGATGTTGGGCAAGGCTGTGTGTGTTTTACTTTTTGTGGTAAAATACACATAACAGGAGATTCCCCTTCATAACCGTCTCTAGGTGCAAAGCTCAGGGCACAAAGCACACTCACCCTGCCGTGCACCCCTCCCATCTCCAGAACCTTCCATCTCCCCACACGAAGACCCCGTCCCCAGGAAGCACTGACCACCCCCTGCCCCACCCCTGGCTCCCACCACCTCCTCTGTCTCTGTGGATGGGCCTCCTCTAGGGACCTCCTGGGAGTGGGGTCCTGCGGGAGGTGTCCTTCTGGGTCTGGGTCCCCTCCCTGAGCCCGGCATCCTTGGGGTCCATCCACATGGGGGCAGGTGTCGGGGTCCCTTCCTTCCTGAGGGTGGATCGTATCCCGGGTGTGGATGGACAGGACTGTGTGTATCCTTCACCTGCTAATGGACCCTCCTGGGTGTTGTGAATCATGCTGCTGTGAACATCCACGAGTGTGCAAGCACCTGCTCCAGGTCCTTCTGTGTGCACAGCCATTGGTGGGGTTGCTGCATTAGGTGGTAATTCTATGTTTGGGTTTTTTATTTTTAAAGATTTTATTTGTTTATTCATGATAGTCACAGAGAGAGAGAGAGAGAGAGAGATAGAGAGACAGAGAGACAGAGAGACAAAGAGGCAGAGCCACAGGCAGAGGGAGAAGCAGGCTCCATGCACCGGGAGCCCGACGTGGGATTCGATCCTGGGTCTCCAGAATCGTGCCCCGGGCCAAAGGCAGGCACTAAACCGCTGCGCCACCCAGGGATCCCTATGTTTGGGTTTTTTTTTTTTTTTAATTTTTATTTATTTATGATAGTCACAGAGAGAGAGAGAGAGAGAGGCAGAGACATAGGCAGAGGGAGAAGCAGGCTCCATGCACCGGGAGCCCGATGTGGGATTCGATCCCGGGTCTCCAGGATCGCGCCCTGGGCCAAAGGCAGGCGCCAAACCGCTGCGCCACCCAGGGATCCCTATGTTTGGTTTTTTTTTTTTTTTTTTTTTTTAATTTTTATTTATTTATGATAGTCACACACAGAGAGAGAGAGAGAGGCAGAGACACAGGCAGAGGGAGAAGCAGGCTCCATGCACCGGGAGCCCGACATGGGATTCGATCCCGGGTCTCCAGGATCGCGCCCTGGGCCAAAGGCAGGCGCCAAACCACTGCGCCACCCAGGGATCCCTGTTTGGGTTTTTGAACTGACTTCTGAACTTATAATTTTTGACACAAAGTGGGTAATTTTTATGTAGGTGAATCTATAAGTGTTTTACACAGAGAACATTCTCTGCTGGGAGGTCAGAACCTCTCATTGACAGATTTGTTATTAAACTGGAACTCTTTCCACGGTCTGGTTGGAGTCAGACCACGGCTCATTCGGCTTCTCCCCTGGGGTCTCTGGTGGCCAACGGTAGCCCCTGGGTGACTGGAGGCAGGTGGCACCGGGCCTGGAGCTCTCCAAGTCCTCAGGAGCACGAAGCACTTTCCCGCAGGTCGGGCCAGACAGTGGCAATCCCGAGCCGAGGGGCACAGGGGCTCAGGCCTGCCAGTCCTCACACGGGGCTCCCCAAAGTTTCCTTTTTAAAAATTTTATTGAGAGAGAGAGAGCTTGAGTAGGGGCACAGAGCAGAGGGAGAAGCAGATTCCCCACTGAGCAGGGAGCCCCACGCAGGATGCGATCCCAGGACCCCGGGATCATGACCTGAGCCGAAGGCAGATGCTTCACCGAATGAGGCCCCCAGGTGCCCCTCCCCAAGTTTTCCACCTACAAACTGGAACGCCCCCGCTGAGGGCTGCTCTGTGGGGCCGCCCCTCACCACTGGCGCCAATCCCACCCCCCCGCCGCCCCGGGCGGTGGGCACAGAGACAAGGACCAGGGAGTCTTTGTACTGGGGATTAGTTCACTCTGTATTAACAATTCCACACAATATTAAAACACTGCAAGAAAGTGGGTGTGGCACACCTGGAATTGTTTTTGTTGTCATTTTTTTTTTTTTTTTAAATCAGAAATAAAAGCCACGGAACATCCAAATGGAGGTGGGATAGAACCTGCTAGAACCACAGATGGCTTCTGCGAACCGGAACCGGTCTTTGCAATGTTTGGCAATGGTTTCCACGGACAGAGAAGGAGGAGGGTGGAGTGTCCGACATATGGCTTCTTTCCCGGAGACTCCGTGGCAGGCTGGCTTTTTGTAAGTGTTTTTGACGGACGAGTGACCGTTGGTGGCCTCATTTTGGCCCGGAAACTGGCCCTGGTCACTCGCCCTCGGGGCGGGCTGACGGCCTTTCCTGCCCCCAGAGCTGAGAGGGGCCGGGCGGCGCAGAGATGGACGAGCTGCCTGGAGGCCCGGCGCCCGGAAGGACGCGGCTGGGTACATGGTGGGGACGCAGGGACACGGTGGGGATGCGGTGGGGACACGTGGGCTAGAGTCACAGGAAGAAGGGCAGCACCTTCTGCCGCCAGCGGTTCACATCCCCGGGGCCAGAGGTCACCCCCCAGTCACTCAATCCTTGGCCTGGGAGTCACCTGTGGGGAGGGGTGCACATTCTAGCTCCTTCCTGGAGTGGGGGAGGGACACCCAGGCAGGCTGTAGGAGAGAAGGGGACCCTGTGTCTCCCAGCCCTGTTTTTTGGGGGGTGTGCCCTTAATTTCCCCCCCGTGATGTGGCCTAGAGACACTGGTCCCCCCAGGCCCCTTGCCACCTCCGCTAGCTCCCGAAGGCACCGCGCACACCATGTTTCATGCGGGACACTCGCGGGGAAGCACAGGCAGGAAACGCTGTCGCGTGTGCACGGCGCTCGGGGGTCTACACTACGGACACTGGGATTTACTCTAGAAGGAAGAAAGGAGGGGTCTTTTCCTCAGCTAGAAAGACACCCAAGGTGGGCCTCTGCTGACGGCCACCCCCGGGGTCGAGGCTGGGGCCCCTGGGGAGGCAGCTGGGCAGGGGTGGCCACGTGCCTCCTCATTCTCTCTGGGCCTGGTTTACCCACACTGCTTGGCCCCGGGGCTCTGACTCGAGTTCGAGTTCATTCAGGGCTGGGGTGCTGCCGGCTGAGCCCTGAGCTAGGTTTTGGGGCCACCCGGTAGGGACACTGGGTGGGGCTGGACGCGGCACAGCTGGCGGGCAGGGGTCGGACTGAAACCAGGGCCTCGCTGGGGACCCGTGACCCAGGACCAGCCCGGGATGGTGGGGATGCGAGGGAAGGCGGGCTCCGGGGATTAAGGCTTCTTTCACAGAAGTGGCCGGACAGGGCTTGCTCTGCCAACTGCCCCTCGAGTGTTGAGTCTCGGGGTGGATTCCGCCGGCGCCCCGGCCCCCCGCTGAGCGAACGGGTTTTGTTCCGTCTTGCTGCTCTACTGGGGACAGCAAGAGGCTGACTCCCCGCCCAGTGAGAGTGGCCAGGGCATCGGGCCCTCGCAGCTTCCCCGTCCAACGGCAGGTTTGGGGAAACTGGGCTCCCCAAAGCCCCCGGTGCTCCCGGACCGGCCGGAGAGAGCTGGGAGCCGAGGAGCAAGGCTGGGCCCTGCAGCCAGCCCGCATGGGGACGTCACCCACCGGCACAGGGACACATCCCTCTCATCCCCAAACCTTAATGCTGGTGGGATCTGGGCCTTGGCACTTGCAGGGGCTCGGTGGGGGGAGCAGGAGCCTTGAGGTTGGCACGAGGACCCAGCTCCTGGCCTGTAAGGTGAGGACCCTCTTGGCGCAGGGCACACGGGTGCAAGGGTACAGGGGCAGGTGGGGGACAGGTGTGCACGGGGTCCTCCCTTTGCCTCCTGCTCCCTTAACTGTCCAGGTCAACTGTCACAGGAGCCGAGTGATCAAGGAAAAACCACGGGAGGGAAGAGCCAGGAGCTGTCTGGGTTACGCATCTCACCCCGAGGCCCTGCAGCTGCTTTCTGGAGCTTCACGCCTTTTGACCTGTCAGGCAGGGCCTCCCCGGGCTGCACTCCTGTTTGCAAAATGGCCATGGCGACGCGCAAAAAGTGGAAAAAAACAAAACACAACACGACAACCCGGCAAAGCCAAATATGACCACAGCTTCTAACTGCTCAAATGGCCGTTTCGTGCTCAAAACAAAACAGAACACAGCTGACCGTTCCAGTGACCAGGGCAGGTTGCTGGAAATCCGCTTCCCTGTGGGGTGGGGTCCCAGGAAAGGGCGGGGGGCCGCAGCGGGGCTGTCGGGTGATGTGTGCCACACAAACGCCACACAAGTGCCACACAGCAGGGCGACACTTGGCCACGCAGGGCACGCTCCACAGACAAAGCCTCCCTCCTGGCCTCTAAAATCCGCGGGTGCATTCTACACAATGTGTGGCTGCAGGCTCAGCCGCTGAGCTCGGGGCTCCGGGGTGTCGAACAACAATTGTTTAAACGGAGAGGGGACCTGTTTCCAAAACACGCCGCTGTGCCCTTCCCCCACTACCCACTTTTAGTCTGCTGAGCACAGAAGAAACAGTAAACGCACTGCAGCGTCGGCCTGGCACCAGTCTTTGCACAAACAGCCAATTGTGCGAGAATCCCCACCCGCCAGGGCGCACGGGACAGTGGCCAGGTCACCCACCTCCTTCCCTTCTCCCAGCCCGGCGCCGCTCTGGACCGCAACCCGAACGGCAACCAAGTTTCAGAAAATTGTTAGCACATCACTTGGGCATTTCTGCTGTTCCTGATGGGAAGTGGCAGCGGCACCCCCAGCGTCTTCCGGCCGGGCCTGGGAGGGCAGCGCTGCTGGGCTCGAGAATCCACCTAAGGCCGGGAGACACATTTTACCCCATCCGCCGTGGGGGCTGTTCGCATTTCTTTGGGTACTGGAAGTTTTGGGACTTGAAATGTTTTGCTTGACTGTGTAGTGAATGAGGCCCTAGCTGAGAGAGACAGAGGGAGGGACACACCAGAAAACAAGGCTACAGAATAATACAGGGCTTCTTGTCCTTAAAGGGATTCTCGGAGGCGGGGACTCCGACCAGGAGGGGGTCATTCCGGGCGTGCTGCTCGCAGTAGCTCATGAGTTCTGACGAGGCTTTGGACACCTGCGTGTGGGCAGAAGGACAAGAGAGGACAGGTAAGGGCGGCTGCGACACGCACATCCGCCGCAGCCAAGACGGGAACGACCCAGTGTCCACCCACAGGTGAATGCAGACACCCAAGGCGCCCACACGCTGCCCCAGGGATGGACCCGAGCCCATGACGCTCAGGGAGGGAACCAGACACAGGAGGCCCCACCGGGTGTGCGTCCGCATGTGTGACACATCCAGGATGGGCTCCTCCACAGATGGGAAGGGGGCTCGGGTGGGTCTGGGCTGGCAGGGGTGGGGTGGGGAAGGGATGGGGCTTCTTTTTGGGGTGATAGAATGTTCTGGAACAAGATAGAGGTGGTGGTTGCAAAACACGAATGTGCCATCACTGCTGGTGATTAATTTTATGTTAGGTGTGTTTTACCACAATTTTAAAAAGATCAAAGAAGAGACCGAGTCTCCTTTAGCAGGAATAGCCCAAATTTTGGACAAAAAGGTCAGGGAGAGACGGAGGCCTCTTTAGGATTCAGACCAAGACTCCATTCCCACCCAAGACAGGAGGGCCCAGGAAGAGCATGTCTGAACCTCAGAGGGGCAGCCAGAGCTGGCTGGGGCCCGGTGACCTGGGTGAGGGAGCTGACACCTAGGGCCACCTGCATGGGGGTCCCCAGAAGAGGAGGGGGAGATGCAGGGAGGGGCCACTCAGCCCCTGGGAAGGCCAACACAGGGACATCACAGCAGAGGACACGGCCCAGGCCTGCACACCCCCCTCCAGGGTGTGCATCCAGGTGTGTGGTAGGCACCGGCCCACTCCGCTCCCTGCCAGGCTGGGCTGGGGGCTAGGTGCTGGGGTGCAGGGGTCCTGGGCCTGGGTGAAGGGGCCCCTGGGTCTCCTCTCCCATGGCGGGAACTGTCAGAGGAGCTCGGGCCCCCCCTGCTCTCCCACCTGCAAGGTGACAAGAGGAGGAGCTGCGTGGGCGTGAGAGGGTAAGACAGACAGGGGTGAGAACCTTCCTTGGGTCTGTGGTCTGGGGCCCTCCCTGTTCCCCTGAATGCCAAGGCCACCCGACTTCATCCCCAGGGCTGCCCAGTCTGCAGCCTGGCCTCTGGGTTCATCCTGGGGACACTCCTGCCCACAGACAGTGACAATTGCCACTGTCCTGTGCCTGTTGGCCGCTCCCAGGGCCACCGCCTTGGATGAGTCTGTGGAGCTTGGTTTCTAGAGTTGTATTTGGAAAGCAAGCCTCCAAAACGACAAAAATAGCCCCTGGACCCTGGAAATAACTGATGCTGTGGCTTGGGCATGTGGCCCCCTGCTCGCACCCCCGGCATCAACAGGAAGGCCCTGCCCAGAGGGCCGGGCCACAGCCGTGCCCGCCTCCCTGCCCCTCGCCAGGCCATGGCCCACTGGCCTTTCAGATGTGCCGATGTTTGTGGTTCGTGTCGCCTCAGGCGGGACTGGGGTGGGGAGGGTGGGCCCCGTCCTGCTCCCCTCCTCCCGACAACGTTCAAAGGGGCGACGGGACTCCTCCAAAACATCAAACGGGGTGGGATGAATCACGCTCTCCGCCAGGGCTGGGGCCAAACCGGCTCGCTACAGTAAAACCACTTCAACCGAGGTTTTCAAGGCTTTCTCTTTCTTCAGCCCGAAGGAATGCTTTGAATGCTCAGAGTTCTGGAACATTGAGACACCTCATGGGAGCCGCCCCCACCGACTCGGGGGGCTGCAGGAGCCCTCCTACCCGCCCACTGGGCTGGAGGTGCACTGCTTCCCACTCCCATGCACCGGGCTATCGGTCAGGTGTGAGTCTGTCTGGGAGCTGGGCTGCCCCCAGCAGGGACCAGGGAGTGGCAGGCGCTCAGAAAATCGACATCTGAACAACTCTGTGGGGTTGATGTTTGATTTTATGTGCCCACTTGGCCAGGCCACAGTACCAAAGTATTTGGCCAAACACCAGTCTAGATATCACTGGGAAGGTCATTCTTATATGAGATTAACATTTAAATTGGTTGACTTTGAGTAGAGAGATGAGCCTCTAAATGCGGGTGGGCCACATACAACCACATACAATCAGTTGAAGGCCTTCCCGGGAAAGGGAGTCTGCCTCCAAGTGGCCTTGGGGATTCAATCTGCAGTGTCAACCCTGCCCTGGGTCTCCAGCCTGCCCTGTGGGTTTCTGACTTGCCAGCCCCCACGGTCGTGTGAGCCAGTTCCTTAAAAATACCCCTTTCTCTCTGTACATCCTAGTGGCCCTGCTTCTCCGGGGAGCCTTGACTGGCCCCAGGGGTAGCCAGAGCGGGGCCAGGGCAGATGCAGAAACCACCTGGGTCTCTCCAGGGAGTCTCCCGGCCGCGTGAGAGCTGGGGCAACCACCTGTTGGAGGTGCCTCGACATCCTTTATCGAGTGGACACGGGGGTGATGAGGTGATGAGGTGATGAGGTGACCCCTTCCTCATGTGACGAGGCCACGACTAGACCGCTGGCCCCTGCAGAACCAACGGCCCAACCGGGCACTATTGTACTTTGTTTTTGGGTCTCTGGTCCCTGATGGGTTAAGTGTCTGTGAGCGGGAACTGCTTGTCCTTTTTCTTTTTTTAGCATAAAAAGCAAACACACTTATTTCAAAAAATCCAAACAACGCAGAAGTGAAGAAAGCAGCCGGCAAAGAGCCCTGGGTCCTCCCTTCTCTGGACCACATCTCTAGCTTCTGTCTGCATCTGCTGCAACAGGGCGCCAGGCTGAGCCTGGCAGACCAGCGGGCAGGAGACAAGAAAGCCTTCTCTGGGGCCCTTGAGGGAAGGACTCCAAGAGTTGGGGGTGGGCTCGGCCCTGCCTCTGACCCCACTGCAGTGACAAGGCACTGTGGCATGTCGGGTGGTCACAACAGCCCAGGACACAGTTTTTTGTATCAGCTGGGTCTTTCCATTGAGAAAAGGGAGGCCCAGAGAGGTTAGGGAGTAGCCCAGGGTCGCACAGCAAGGGGCACGGCTGGCACGCAGCCCCTGCTCTTGAGCCGGACCTCAGTGCATGGGGTCTCTTCCCTCCTCCACCCACGCCCGACCAGCTCACCTTGATGCGCTCGATGCCAGCTTCGATGCGGAGCTGCTCCACCAGCTTCCGGGCCTGGGCTATGTTGTTAGTGGCTGACATTGTCTGCCATCAGCTCTGGGCCCCTGTTGTTCAGAGAGCTGCGGGGGGAAGCAGATGGACATGAGCTGGCTCGTGAAGCCCCAGGCCTGGACCTGAGCGGCAGTGGCCATGTCCCTGGTTGAGGTGGGGGTGGTGGGAGGCTCAGTTGAGCTGTCTCCCACAGTCCCTGTCCTGTGCTGGTTGGGGGTAAGTGCTCCCTGGATGTGACCACCAAGCATTTCAGGACAGTCATCGACACGTGGATGACTCAGAACGGACTCATGGGGACACAGTTGCTGACCCCTGCCCTGTTCCATAGCCCCCCAGTGCCACTGACACTGAGCAGGGTCTCTCTCTGGGGGTGTCACCCTTCGATGCCAGGATGTCCCAGTTGTGATGGCCACAGACGTGCCCAGATGTGGCCAAGTTCCCTGGGGCAGAGTCGTCCGGGTGAGACTCTGGCTGTGGACCAAGGCAGATCACCTGGGAAGCACCTGTGTGCTGTGCATCCTGTGTCTGGCATCCCATCCCTTCCTTCATCAGTGAGCTCATGTGCCCAGCAAACTGTCCCAGAGAACAGCCCCCCATGTGCCAGGCACTTCTCTGAGAACCAAGCTGAGGGGGAAGCCCGTGGCTCCTGCCTGTGTGGGTGGCTGGTTCTGACTTCCCACCCCAGGCCCAGCCGTCCCTGGGACGCAGCCAAGTAGCATGACCCGGGCTCCCACAGGAGGCTGCCTGGGGCAGGGCAGGAGCACGAAGCGCTGGCTCCTGCCTCTGGCATGGGAGAGGCTTCTGGGGGTGGGAAGGGGGTCACCAGTGAGCAAAGGGAGCCCACTTGGTTTTGCAGGTTTTCCAGAGCTTTCTGATGTGCTGACGTGGCTGGGACAAATGACCACAGACTAAGGGGCTGAAAGCAGCAGAAATTTGTTCTCCCACATTCTGGAGCTTAGCTGAGATCCAGGTGGGGGCAGGGCTGGGCTCCCCCTGAGAGGGTCCAGGGAGGGTCTTCCTGCCTCTTCCAGTGGCTGCTTTGGCCACGGTCCTTGGCGTCCCTTGGCTGTGGCCACAACACTCAGTCTCTACCTGTCCTCACATGGCCTTCTCATAAGGATACCTTCATCCAGTATCATCTCTTCTTGATTAATTGCATTTACAAAGACCCTATTTCCAGTTAAGGTCCCTGTTCTGAGGTTCTGTGGATATGAATTTGGTCACTCCTTGAGTGTAGATGGTGTGCTCAGAGCAACCACACAGCACAGGCAAACGATTCTGGATAAGCCTTCTTCCTGAACCCCAAGGAGCCCTCCGCCAATTCTCCCAGGACCGTCGCTCTGTGGAGGGGAGTGCTTGCTGCTTTTATCGACTGAAGAACACCTGGTGGCTTGCTCGCTCCCCCGCACCTTCAGGAAATGGGTGTCACGCCTAGCAGTTCATGGCAGGTCCGAGTGCCTCCCCACCTGCTCGCTCACCGAGAAGACCGATCCTTTATTGCTCCAATGATTCTGGCTTTGCTATGGTTTGGGGTGACCTATTTTCTTTCCCAAATATTTTTATTAATTTATTTTAAAATTAAATTTAAACTGCTGAGATACCTGGAGATTCACATGCAGTTGTAGGAAATAATGGAGCCCGTGTGCCCTTTGCCCGGTTTTCCCCAAGAAAATGTCTTACAAAACTGCAGTCAGCATCACGGCTGGGAGGACCGTGGGGCGCCTCCATCCATAGGATCCCTCCTGCCCCAACTCACCCCCAGGCCCCGGCGACCACTGATATGTTTTCCTTTTCCAAACTTTGGTCATTTGGGGAATGGTGTATAAGTGGAACCGAATGGCCATAACCTTTATGGGTTGGTGTTCTCCCCGCGGGGCCCAATCCTCTGGCGACACATCCAGGCTGCTGCGTTTATCGCCAGCTCTCTGCCGAGCAGTGTTCCCCACCTGGACCGGCCGCAGTGCAGTAGTTCTACCTTTTGGCTCTCACGGATTCAGCTGCCACAAATCGTGCGCAGATTTTTGTGCAAACACAAGGCTTTATTTCTTTGAGATAAACGCTGAGGGATGTAACTGCGTGTTCAAGTTTTAGAGAAAATGCGAAGCTATTTTCCAGAACGGCTGCACCATTTTACAATGCACACCAGCAGTATATGAGGGGTCTTAATTTATTTTCATAAATCAGCTGTGCACATTTTCCCCCTGTTCCTTAAGGTGATGAAAATTCTACTTCCCCTGAGGTCTTCATTTAGTGAGGTCTAGCATAAGGGTTCTAACATGGGTGATCCTACCCCCCTGAGGATGCTGAGCTCCACGACCGGGGTGCTCCCAGCACCGAGGGGTGGGGGCCAGGGATGCTGCTCAGTCCCCACCATGCTCAGGGCCACCCCAGAGGATGACCCACCCTGATGTCTACAGCGTCCAGGCTGAGGAAGCTCCCAGGAGGACCTGCACGGGCGTCAGGGCCTGAGGTCAGGAGTCTGGGAAGACACTCAGTCGGTAATAAGCAGCACTCTGTGCTCTGTCATGGTGCAGTGTGCGCAGTCTGCCTCGTGGCCACCAGAGCCAGGGAGCTGCAGAGTAAAGGCAGGTTTCAGGTTTTCTCCCTGCCTCCCTCCCTTCCTTTCAGTTTCAATTATTTATTTAAGTAATCTCTACACCCAGTGTGGGGATCGAACTCACAACCCTGAGATCAAGAGTTGCATGCTCTTCTGACTGACCCAGTCGGGCGCCCCAGGTTTCAGATTTTCAAAAACATATTCTATTTAGCAATAAAAAAACAAAACCAAAAACATGCTGCTGATACCCACAGCACCTCGAGTGGATCTCCAGCCAGTTATGTCGAGTGAAAAAAGCCAATCCCCAGAGGTTACGTTATGTGCGCTTCCATTTATAGATCATCTTTGAGATGATGGAACTGTTGGAATGGAGCATAGATTTGTGATTGTGGGGAGTGGGAGTGTAGGTGTTGGCAGGAGGGGGCTCCTTGTGGCGCTGGACACGTGGACTGCCCTGAAGGTGGCCGTGGGTTCTTGCCCCTGAACATGTGATAACCTTGCACAGAATTTCATACAAACACACAAGTAGAACAGTGGCAATGGGATAAGGTAGATGGACGGTATCAGTGTCGATGTTCTGGTTGTGATATTGGCCATACTTCCACAAATGCTACCCCTGGGGAAACAGCGAGTGATACGCGAACTTTCTCTCTGATTTGTTGCAACTGCATATGAATCAAAAGTGACCTCCATAAAAGTCTCAATTAGGAAAAAAAAAAAAAACCCTTCCACACTGCCTGGCTCCCTGTCCCTTCCGGCAGACATCCAGCCCCTTTTTGGGTCAGAAAAGGCCTGAGTGTGTCTGTTCTGGGAGCACAGAGCCCACGTGTGGGTTTCTAGAGGGCTCTGATTCAGCAGAGAGCTTCAAAGCAGCCACAAAACATCCAACTCAGGGAAAACTGCCCTTGGTTGGGCTTACAAATACCTAAATTACTCAGCGCTAAATATAGATGTGTACGGAGAACAAACGGGCTGGCCCCATGGTGTGTTTTCCTTGGAAGGCCGGGGAGTCCTGTTCAGCATCCACACTCAGAAGTACCCACCCAGGCCCTAGGACCCCCACACCCGTGTGGCCACCCCAAACTGTGGCCTCCCTCTGAAGCATGAAGCCCCTAAGTGTGGGTGGCTTCCTGTTCTAGGCACAGTGTCCTGAGAGGCACCCTCTGTGCTGGGTTATAACCGTGGCCCCAGAGAATGGCCAGGGATGGCTGCACTGGGGGGTGCACATGCATGTAAGTGTATGTGTGTGCATGTGCATTGCACGTGCATACATGTGCGTATGCGTGTGCGTGTATGTGTGAGCATGTACATGTGCGTGCTGAGACGCTGGGACCAGACACTGGTTGCATCACCACAGTGCATGCAGCAGACTCAAGCCTCATCCTGGCTGGTGTCATAGCCAGTCACTGACTCATGGCCCAGCCATGGCCCCCAGGATTAGGCCAACTCTAGCAGAAGAGGCAGTGGCGCTGAGTCAGCCCAGGGAACATTCCTCACCAGTTTCTGCTCCGCAAGAAGCACGTGATGGCGCTGGGCGCTCAACCTGGCCGGACCTGCCTGGGCCCAGCAGAGACTCACCAGCCCCGGGAGCCCAGGACAGCCTTGGCAAGCTGGGGGGCAGGAGGGAGGGGGCGGGGAGGTGGGTCACAGTCCTGACTCCCGGGTCTGCCCCTGCCGAGGGGCCTGTGGGGCATGGCTTGGGGTGAGGTTCACCAGGCGCTACCTGGCCTCTGTGTCAAGGGCCAGGAAGCCACCATGCCACACATAAAGGGGCTCCTGCACAAGACTCACGTGGGAATGTGTGAAAGGCAAGGACCACTGAGCTCCCCAGCCCTGGGGTACATTGTGAAGCTCTGGTGATCATAAAGGGAGGGCCGTCACCCCCAGATGGAACAGGTCTGACATGACACACGCGGCTCCAGGGCACACAGGGTCAAACCAACCACGGGGAGGGGCAGATTTCTTCCGTGGTGGGCCACAAACACAGCAACGTGGGGAAACAGTTAGAATGGGGTCTCTCCCACCTGGCCCTGCCGACCTGGGGCCGGGTCATTCTCCATGGGGTGTCCTGGGTGTGTGTGTGGCTGAGCAGCACCCCTGGTCCCCACCCCCCCATGCCAGGAGCACCCCAGTGTGACAGCCACAGATGACCCCCCGACACCACGCAGTGTCTCTGGAGGGGCAGGATCATCCTCAGGTAAGATCCCCCAGGACACTGTGCTCTGTGACCATCTGACTGAGGTCCCAGGATGCTGCACACACTTATTGACACACCATGAGTGGGGGTGACTCACAGATGCTGGGGTTGCCTGATTTGTACCCTTTGACCCCTGGGGGTTTACTCTGGTGTCCAGCGTGAGAAAGGGTCAGACTCAATTTTTTTCCCCAAATAATTAATGCAGGGTTTTTCCAGCCTGAGCACTGCGGACATTGGAGCTGGGTCGTTCTCTGGGGGGCATCCTGGATGCCATGGGGGCTGAGCAGCACCCCCCCATGCCAGGAGCAGCCCACAAATGTCCCCAGACATCACCCAGTGTCCCCAGAGGGCACAGCTGCCCCTGGTTGAGAACCACTGGATTCAGACCTTTACTTCACACCCAAAGAGATTCCATCTAAAGAGCCATAGAATAAGGAAGAAAATATACACAAGTTGGTAAAACTGCACAGGATACTTATTCTCAATCATGGAGAAGTTACGTTCTAGCAACTGAAGCAACAGAATGAATGGAGATTAGCAGCTCTGATCTTAGTAAAAATATAGAATTTCACGACAAACGCCAACTAACGTGGAAACCAAGACCGCCGACCCAGGAAAGGCCAGGGCAACGCATAAGCTGACGGGTGACCCCGTTAACATGCTAATAACACTTCGGCCGGGATGTGACACAGGGACTCACTGATGCAATTCTTCTAAGAAGTAACTTCACTGGTAAAAAAATTACAAAACGGCCTCGTGAGCCACGGAGGGCAGCAGGCGGAAAGCACCACGAGCTGCCCCTTTATTTCCTCGCGACGCCAGGAAGGCCAGAGGAAGAGCACCACCTGACACACTCATTGCAGACTCCCTGGTCTGGTCACCCCGTCTCAGCCTCATAAACCGGACATCAAGGACTCCAAGGAGGTCCCCTCAAATCTCTCGCTTGAGCATTCATCACAAGGAGGGGGAGAACGTCAAAAGAAATACAAAAACTGTATACAGAGAGGTGTTTACAACTGTGTTATTTATAATAGTGAAAGCTCAGAACAAAACCACAACCTCCTGCTCTGCGACGGGGGAACGGCAAATTCATGGGATGTTTCCCAGGCGGAGCGTTACGTGGCCATTATAAACAGTACATAAAAAGGCGGAGCACCGAGGAGGCGCATTCAAACGTTCAGTTATCTACCATCGTGGCAAAATATACGTGGATAAAGGCAGACAGGGAACCTCAAAGTGACGATTTTAAGTCAGCTCTACACCCAACGTGGGGCTCGAACTCATGACCCTGCGATCAAGAGTCATATGCTCCACCCACTGAGCCAGCCCGGGGCTCTGCAAAGAGACAACTTTGTTAGTGATTGTTTTCATGACTTCCTTCGGTGAAATGCTTCCTGTTAAGGTATAATTTGCATACAGTAAACTCTGTCCTTTTGGGCACACAGTCGGGGTTTTACAAACACATCCCGTCATGCCTCTGATACCGCCGTCTGGAGGCTCTGTCACCCTAGGAAACTCCCCGTGTTGTTGCCTCCGTAGCCAGGCCCTGCAGCCCCTGATCTGCCCTCTCCTCGTCTAGTTTTGCCTCTTCCGGGAAGTCTGCAAACAGAGTCACAGTGTGCGGGGTCTGGCTCTGTTGCCTCCGCATGATGCCCTTGTGGTTTGCAGTGTTGCGGGGCCCACCAGCATTTGGCTCCTTTTCCGTGCTGTGTAGTATTCAGCTGGGGGCTGTGCTGGGGTTTGGTGGCTCACTCACCAACTCGGCGACCCCAGTGCTACTGGTCATTGTGAAGAAAGCTGCGGGGAATGTCCACACGCAGGGTTTGTGGGAGCCCACATTCCCACTCCTCCTGGGTGAACCCCAGGTGTGGGATCCCTACTTGCTTGGCAGGTGCGTGTTTAACTTTATAAGTTAAATATTTTCCAAACAGTTTCCAAAGTCACGCACTGGTTTGTACTTTGAAATAATCACAGACAGGGAGTTGCAAAAATAGTACAGGGAGTCCTGTGTGCCCTTCTTGGGTGACATCCTGTACAACTGTAGGGTAACAACAAGCCGAGACACTGAGGCTGGCCAACGCCATGCTCAGGAGTCACCAGGTCTCTCATAACTCATTCGTGAGCTGGATGGAATTTTTTCCCTACCTGTCCCTCCAGGAAGGCCTGGCCACCATCCCTGACCCAATGCCATGCCCCTTCCTCCCAAACTCTTCATGGAATTAGGCCGCCTGCCTGCAGGCCTGCCCCACGTGGCCGTAAGCCCCACAGGGCCGACGAGGTTTGGCATAAATGTTTGTTGAGTGGATGGATGGGCAGACGAAGGTGAAAAAGTGTCACCAGATCGGTGGCAGCTTTGGCAGAGAAGTCTGGGCTTAGCCTGCAAGGCTACAAGGTCGGCTGAATGCTTGTGTTGATCACATCCTAAATGTGCTTGGTCAATAGTGGGGAGTCCAGGGTCTCTTCCCACTCTGCGCCATGGAGAGTGGGGCCAGATTATTCTCTGTGATCATTCTCCCATAGCACCCGCTCCGTGCCTGGAGCACCCCTGTCGTGACAACCACAGATGTCCCCAGACACTGCCCCAGGTCCCCGGAGCAGAATTTAAGTCCTTCATCGAAGTCCTTTATCAGAAGAAACTGCAGTCAAGAGAGGCTCATTTGGACAAAATGTAAAGTTCTTTTGGAACTGAAATGGTACTGAATGAAAACAGAAGCTTCAAAAGGGGCTTAATTTTCTTAGCATCCACCGACTCCCTGTGACTAGAAGTCACATGGGGGAGCTGCCCCTTTGAACTTAACCAACCATACTTTTGAAGTGGGTGAGGCTTCAGGTGTTGGAGAGAAGAGAAGTGGGAGGGGGTGCTGAGTGGAAGGTGGCAGACCTAAATTCTGCATGGATCCCAAAGCTGTGTGACTTTGGGAAAATTGCCTCCCCTCTCTGAGCTCCAGTGAACTCTGCCATCCTCAGAGTGACACTCCCTCCATGGGTCGGGCCTGGCAAACCTCTAGGTCCTCAAGTTCCAGTGCCAAGGAACGAGGTGCCCAGAGGCTGGCAGCCATGGACGAGGCCCTCTTTGAGGCACCTCTGACAAGTGCTAACTATAAACACGGCTGCCGGAGAAATGGAACCAAGACAGGGTGCCCTGCACATCCTGTGCCCAGCAAAGGTGGACGGGCAGGTTTCCTGGAAACTATTGAGAAATCCTGCTCCGCGTGGAGCTGCTGTGCTGAAGTGGCCACTCCCCTCAGCTGCCCAGGGGCCGGGTGGGACAGGTGTCCCAAAGCCCATCTGGCTCCAGGGAAAGCTGGGCAGTGTGAAGTTGATCAGATTAAAAATAGGACTGGATGACGATAGTGAGAGAGCCAGAAATTGAGAGCCCCAAAACAATCCATTTTCTGTTGTCTGACTTAATGCTTGCACGTCTGCGTCCCTTCTGGGCCATGCAGCAGAGGCGAGGCTGGATCCTTTCAAGCTCTGCTATGAGCCCCCAGTCCATGATGCAGGCCATGCCCTGGCTATGTCTGAGCCGTTCTGAGTGTGATCAGAGGTGCTCTGGCCTCTGGGGACCCTCAGCCACAGAGCCCACTTGCCAAGACCCCAGAGCTTTCAGGTCTCAAAAGTGGGGTGATTCCCAGTCACCTCGTTCCAAGGGACAAAGGTGGCCACCAGGCCCTGAAGGTGCAACAGGCAGTACATGTCTGGAAGTGGGTTCACGTCCCGGTTCTGCCCTGCCCCGGGTCTTAGCTTCCTCCACTGGAAAATCAGAGGGCTGTTCTAAAAGCTGAGAAGGGATCCTAGTTTGTCACCTGGTGGTTCTAAGATCCAGATGATCCATGTTAATTGCCTCCGCCTAAGGCACTTGGGTTTTTGTTTTTGTTTTTAAAGATTTTATGTATTCATTTATGAGAGACACACACACAGAGAGAAAGAGAGAGAGAGGCAGAGACACAGGCAGAGGGAGAAGCAGTCTCCATGCCGGGAGCCCAACGTGGGACTCCATCCTGGGACTCCAGGACCATGCCCTGGGTCGAAGGTGGGTGCTAAACCACTGAGCCACCCAGGGATCCTGGCACTTGGGTTTTGAATACAAACCTCCATCTGCAGGGTCTGGCTTACACCACAGTGGGCCAAGCCAATGTGGACAGGCTCTCCTGCTGAGGGCAACCAGAAAATCTGGCACATCTGCTTGAGGGTGCTGGAGGGTGATTAGTGAATAATTTGTAGCTAGGATCTGGGGGAAGACGGAAGCCCAGGAGTCTGGCTTTTGGGGTAACTTTTTTCCAGGACGGAAGGTTTGCTAAGAGGCCAAGTGACGCTTCCATCAGCCTTGCAATGCTGGCAGTACAGAGACTGAGATCCAGGGCCCTCCAAAGGGAGGGAGCTGGGCAAACTCCTCCTTGGTAGAAACTGAACAAAGCACTACAGTCTGAGCATAGGAAAAACTCAGGTGTGGGAACAACACGGGCAGATACCGTGTGTGTTTTTCTTGGGCATCTGAATGAATGGCATTTTTGGACTCGACTGTATTTTAGACGGAATTTAATTTTACTGTCACTTCTACTTTAGGTGACATTACCTGAGAAAACGCTTCCCAAATAATCATGCAAAATCATGTGGTCCTAGCATTTATTACACACACAACAGGATATGGGTAAACAGGAAGCAGGAGGGCCCTTAAAGCAACTGCAGCTGAGTGCCGAATAAACTCAGTCCTCAGTACTGGACAGAAGTGACCCTAGGTTGCTGGCAGCCCCAAATGCCAGGCACGAGTAAACAGACACCATCTCTGGTGGAAAACAACATTAGCTTAGGATTAAAATGATTTCCACAAACAAGGCTGCAAGCACAATGTCTAGCACACAGCTAGCAATAACCAGGCATACATGGAGATAAGATGCCACAAACGAAAACAAGCAGGAATAACGTTCCCGACACTGGAGTTAACCGACGCTTTAAAATAATTGTGTTGATTACATTCAAGGAGATAAACAGGTGAGATTGGCATTTTAGCAGCACTGGACACTACGGAAGAAAGAAACAGTGGACATGTGCATGATGCCAATATCTGAAACTTAAGGACTCAATGGATGGAACAGTATTATTAAGACAACTAAGGGGAACACTGGTGAGCTGGTGGACAGGTCAGGGGAAAACATCAAGAATGAAGCAGAGATGCAGAGGGGAAGGAAAGATGGAAGAGAAGGTAAAAGACATAGAGAGAGAGAGAGCAGTAAGGCCTCGCACACATGTGAGCAGGGGTCTGGAAGGAGAAGAGGGAGGATGGAACAGTGATAACAACAGATGATTTCCCCAAACTCAGGATTAAACAAAATACTACTTTCAGCCACAGGTTCAAGAGGCCCTAAAACCTCAGGCAGGATAAACATCTTCAACAACGACAGAGAAATAGCCAGTAAACCCATGAAAAGGTGCTTCCTGATTAGTTGTCAGGGAGATACGAATGAAAACCATAACGGGAGGCTGCTTCATCAGCTCAATGGGGGCAAAAATGAAAAAGACTGGCAACTGTATATATTGGGGATGGCATGGAAATGCTAAATAAATAAATAAATAAATAAAGTCTTTCATGAGACACACAGAGGGAGAGGCAGAAACACAGGCAGAAGGAGAAGCAGGCTCCCCGCGGGGAGCCTGATGCAGGACTCCATCCCAGGACCCTGGGATCATGACCTGGAGCTGAAGGCAAATGCTCAACCACTGAGCCACTCAGGTGCCCCATGTCACACGTTTCTGATGGGAGTGTAAAACAGTACAACTGCTCTGGAAAATGGGTTGGCAGTTTCTTAAGAGGCTAAACACATACCTAACCTATGACCCAGCAATTGTGCTCCTAGGGACCTACTCAAGATAAACAAAAACATACTTCCACAAAAGGACTTGTACGAGATGTTCATACGTCTTTATTTATAACAGCAAAAACTGGAAATGACCCAAATGCCCGCCAACAGGAGAATGAATAAACAAACTGTGCTAATTCATGCCATGAAATATGACAGCACAATGACAAAAAAAAAAAAAAAAAAAAAAAAAGAGCCTGCAGAGGAGAGGAGTCACACGTGTGAATCTCAAAAATATTTTGTCAAGCAAAAGAAGCCAGACACCAGAAACAATCTATGTCCTGATGGAGACATCAACTTGTTGGTGTTCACAGGTATATGTTTGTCTAAATTTGCCAAGCTGTATATTTAAATCTGTTCATTTTACTGACTCTGAATCACACCTTAATAAAATCAGTTAATTACAAAGCAAGCAAGCAAACATCAGCTGCTGGAGGGAAAGGGACCAACAATTAGGCAGACTCGGTAAAAACCAGATCTGGTGAAAAGAAACTTCAAGATTTAAGGTGAAATACAGACGTTTCGAGACTAATAGGAACAGACTGCCTCTGCAGCAGACTCGCCTTGTTGAAGTAGAATAAAAGGATATTAGGGAAACATGAGCCCAGATGGGAGGGAGGAAATGCATGAAGGAGTGAAGGAACCGGGACAGAACCTGACAATATAACTTGAGAGCTCTCATGGAAAACTCAACAGGGAGCAGAAGCCCCTCGAAAAGCCTTGGCGCACCACAGGAATCACGAGCCGCCAGCTCCATATTCACCTCCAACCAGTTTTTCAACAGCTGTTCTGTGTGCCGGCCTTAAAAATTTTAGAATGTTCTTTTACATTATGCTATTTTGGTCATTGTGTTCCAGGACTGCAGCCCTGGGTGCTGCTTCAGGCGGCTGCTAGTGACTTTTTCTCTGGATTGTGTGACTTCACACACAGGAGAAACGAAGTCAGCATCTGAAAACTCCATGTGCGCCGGGATCTGGCCCGGGCCAGACGGAGAGACCCAAGGCTGGCTGAGCCCAGGGGCTTCCTGGCCCGCCAGGCCCTCCCCATGCTGCCCGCAGCCTAAGGCAGACCCCTGTGCCACCCCAGCAGGGGCACCGGCTCCAGTCTGCCCCCTAGCCATCCCTCCTTCCGACAGCTAGAGCCTGACCCTCCCCTAGCAGAAACCACAAGGGGCCCCTGCTCCCTCATAGAATCGAATGCACGGTCCAAGCTTAGCACTCACTGTCCTCTGCCAGGAGTTCTTCTGCCAGCATGTCTCCTGCAACTGTGGCCCGAATGTGTCTCCCCAGATTCATGTAGAAATCCTAACCCCAAGGTGATGGTATCAGAGGTGGGGCCCTCCTGAATGGGAGCAATGCCCTTAGAAGGGGCTAAAGAGACCTGAGTTCTCTTTTTCTACCATCTGACCCCACTCTCTGAGTGTGAGTGCTCCCCAGGTAATGCAATGGGCCATTCCGGGTCTCCCTGTACAAATTCCCACGATGTGTGGGGACCTGCGCTTGCCCAGGGGATCAGTACTCCTGTCTGCCTGCCTCTCCTGAGGGCTGTCAGGTCCTTGGGGATGGGGTCGATGTCTTTCTCCAAAATATCTTTTGTCCTGGCCCCTGTCCTTTCTTTCTAGGAGAAATCTCACCACATGACTTCTCTGCTTAAAACCATCCCCAAGCGAAATTTTAGAGAAACAGGACGTGTCACCCACGTGGACTCATGTGCCATGGGGCCTCCTATGTCTGGTTCCCTCCCTGAGTATCATGGACTCAGGGTGTGTCCCCCGGGCGGCACGTGGGGGTGCCTTGCTCCTGTTCAGGGCCGAGTGATATTCCATCATGTGTGCAGAATAACATTTTTAAGCAAACAGTTTTTACAACAAAAGGAAGAAAAAGGAAAGACCTCATCTTGCTGCTGTTGAAGCCAAAGCCAATGCTGTTTTCCTAATCAGAGCTAAAACCAATCAACAGCTTGCCAGACCTCAAGTGCAAAATGTAAGATTCATGTTTTTGGCGGGGGAACAGAAACACAGAGTGCTAGTTGGCATGGGGTGCTGTGATGGCATGCAGACCCAGTCCTGGGCATGCCTTGCTCTCTGAGCCCCGGCTTTCTCATCTGTAAAATGTGGAGGTGGAGAAGAGTTTGATTTATTATATAGCTTACGTACAGATGGGTGCACCTGGGGTTGCAGCCTGTTGAGTGACTCTCAGTTTCAGCTCAGGTCATGATTTCAGGGCCATGAGATTGCCCCATGTGCTCTGTGCTGGGTGAGGAGACTGCTTGGGATTCTCTCTCTCTCTCTGCCCCTCCCCCTAATATAAATAAATAAATCTTTTAAAAAATTTCATTTATTTATTCATGAGAGACACAGGCAGAGGGAGAAGCAGGCTCCCTGCAGGGAGCCCGATGTGGGACTTGATCCCAGGACCCCGGGGTCATGACCTGAGCCGAAGGCAGATGCTCAACCACTGAGCCACCCAAGTGCTCCTAAATAAATAAATCTTAAAAAAAAAAAAATAGATGGTGCAGCAGCTCCGTCCTATGTAAGCCATGCACACGGGAAGCTCAGTCGGATACCTTCACGTACACCTGTGAAACCATTGCCTTCCTAGGATCATGGACGCATCTCTCACCTCTGGAGGCGCTGCGTTTCCCAGCTTCTCTTGCTGCTCAGAGGCCAGGCGCTTTCTATTTGTTCTGACCTCACCTTGTGGATGGGGCATCAGAGGCCTGGAGACGCAGAGGTGTATTCAAAGTCACCCACCAGCAACTTGCAGAAACGGCAATAAAGAGTACTAACAGTCCCTATCATCCGTGAGGGCCCTGATACCGGGCACCAGAATTAGTGTCCCCACTTTTTACACATTTGGAAGCTAAGGCTCACAGATATTTGTACGTTAATAACCTTCCTGACATCACGTGGCTGGTAGAGATTGGAAGGGTTCGAATGTAATTCCCAAACCAGGACTCATCGGGAGAAGAGACCCAGGGGCAGCCTGGCCCCGTCCGACCACACTGCCCTGTCCCCCTCCGTGCCTGTCCCCCCGGCACCCAGAGGCAAGCTTCAAGGTCAGGGCTGGCATGGGCTTTGTATCCTCCACGGCCCCCTGTACTTGGCAGAGGGCTTAAAGGGTAGGACCTACAGCACTCCTGGTCTGAGGGTCGGCGGTCCCAGGGTTCTAACACCCACAGCAGTCCCAGGAGCCTCAGGACCGCTTCTTCCTTTGGGCAAGGACTGGCCACTGTCCGTGCTGCAGAGCACTGCAGATGTTGGGGGACCTGGGGTGCTGGGCCCCGGGCAGCCCTGCCGGCTGCCAGGTTCCGAGAGAACTCTGAGTGAGATTTAATGATCAAATGTCTTAGCTTTGTGCTTCCTGCCGAGAGGTGGTGTGTAGGCGAATCCGGGACTCTGAGTCCTGGGAATATTTTCCCAAGGACGAGAGCACACTTCCCTGCCAGCTTCCAACAGGGCTGTCTGTGTGAGCCTGAGAAACCTGTGCGTTCCTCGGAAGGCGTGTTGCTCCGGCACCCTGTGGGGGACCCTGGAGAAGGCTTCCCAGGATTGTATTTCTCCTCCTCGGCCCTCCTGACGCAGGCTGGCTGTGCTGCAGCTTTCATCTCTGAGTCAGACGGAGTAACGGGTACCAGAGGCTGCAGCTTAGGCCCAGACGTAGCAGGCGCTGAGAGGTCATTCAGACCCTGCGTCTGGCCAGTGTTTAGCGTGACGGTGTCTGCACTGCCCACAGGGGGATGCATGGCCAGCAGGTACCCAGGACTCGCTGGGGTGGCCCTGGCCCCTGCGGGGATCGGGGGTTCTGAGCCGCTGAGCAAGTGGGTCTGCACACATGTGGGCTGTTTGTCCCCTCGAGGGAGCTGAGGCAGCCCCTCTGGTCAGCCTGGGCGACGCCTCCACCCTCGGAGGTGTTTTCCAGCTGCACAGGAAGCAATGACAGCCAGACAAAAATGCCGGCGATCCCTCTGAATTCCACACATAGCTCTCATAGCTGGGGAGAGCGCCACTCCCAGCCTGCTCTGGGAGCCCGCACCCCAGCAGCCTGGGCCGTCTTCTTACCAGAAGAGGAAGAATGCTGTGCCAGTGGAGGCTTCTGAAAGTTGGCGGGCTGGGATGCGTAGCAGGAAAAGAATGTGAAAAATGTGCCTGGTGGGGCAGCAGCCAGGAGGCAAGGGCCTTCGAGGAGCAAGCTCGGGGTTCTGGTGGCCTGAGGGCGGTGCAGCCCAGAACGGCTCACAACCCCTCCTGGTGCCTGAGGCTCAGCAGCCGCCCGGTTTAAAAAGAGGAAGGTCAGGGAGGAGGTCTGGGCTGCTGGGGAACGTTGTTTCTGCACCCAGTGGGCTCCGGCTTCCGAGAGCTGCCTGCAGGCCGACACTGACACGGGGCACATGGAGCTGGCCGGCTGGTGGGAGGCTGCTGGGGGCGGGGGGGGGGGTCTCATGTGACCAATTCTGGGCGCTGAATGTTCACTGATAGCCCTGGGACCCCGCGGGGAGGCCTGTCTGCGTCTCTTCTGCAAGGTGCAAATTCTCCAGGCGCGGGATTCCAGAGGCAGTAACTCCCAGGCCGGAAAACAAGACCGGGTACTGATGGCACCGGAAGACAAAGTGAGCGGGGTTCAGGCGTCAGCCCTCCCGGTAATCCACCACTCAACCATGCCGTGTCTCCCACACAGACACGTCTTCCGGAAGCAGGCCTGGGGGAAGGTGGGTCAACGAGCCCTGGATCTCAGATGGTGAGTGCTCCAGCAGGGCCACTAGGGTCCCGGAAGCCGCAGGGCAGCCCTCCTCAGAGCCAGGGGCTGTGTGCCTGTGTGCCTGTTGGAGAGATGAAACACATCCCTCTACGATGACCCCCAGGGACTGCGTGTAATCTCTTGGCTGTGAGTGTGGGTGGGATCCAGACCTACCATGGTAATGTTGCTCCAGGCAAAGGTACTGCACTGGCTTTAAGGAAGGGAGATTGCCCGTGGTGGGCCTGATTTAATCAGGTGAGCCCTTAAAAGGGAGGAGAAATGATCTGAAGCTTGAAAGGATTTGGTGCAGGAAGATCCTCTGCTGCCGACTCTAAAGATGGGGGGTGCTGGGTGGAGCAAGGAATGGGGCTGGCTGCTAGGAGCTGAGAGCCAGCAAGGGCATGGGGCCCCCCGTCCTGCATTCTGGAACAATCTGAATGAGCGCAGAAGACCTCAAGCTCCAGATGAGACATTTTGACTTCGGCCTGGTGAGATCCTGAGCAGAGAAACCAGGCACGCCACATCCAACCTCTGACCTCCACACCTGGGGACCAACCTGTGGAGTCACTGGGTTTGTGAGTTTGTTACACGGCACAGGGCTGGTCCCAAGGCCCAGGCGAGGTTGGAACAGGGCCTCCGGGCTGTTGAGGGGGCTTCCTTTTAGCATTCTCTGTGCAGGACATGGGTCCTGCAGCCCAGGATCGTCCCAGTTGGCATTCGCTGCTCACAGCTGAGTGTGGACACCACGCTCAGTGTGCTGCGTTCATGACTTCTGACATTTTTCCTCTGAACCTCCTGGAGATGTAGGCCGAGCATTAAAACCAGGGGGGTTCCCAGCAGCTCCCCACTAGCGGCTGAAGCCATCCCTGTGGCCCCGGTAAACGGGCATGAGTGTGAGTGCATTTCATCTCCCGATGGCAAAGCCTCGCCACGCCTGGCCCAGAGAGCTCAGCGGCTCCCCGGCGGTCCTCTCATGGGGCCGCCGGGGTTGTGGGGCTGGTGCTGGGGGGGTCAGAGCCTCAAAGGGGGAGGTAGGGGCAGTGAGCTGGGAGGGCAAGGGCAGGCGGCACAGCGACCCCTCATCTTCAGGGAGAACAGACACAGCCTTCAGTTTGCTTTAAAACTTCTGGAACGGATGACTTGATAGCCCACAGAGCTTCTGAATTTGTCCCTCCTGGGCCCACAGTGAGACCCTCGCCCCTGCAGACCATTAAATGGAAAGGAAAAACCCCAAACCTTCCAAAACACTACCCTGCAGCCAGATTCTGTTTGGGGGGCTGAGAACAATGCTGGGAGGGGGAACGCAGCCCCCACCCCCCACCTGCTG
Organism: Canis lupus baileyi; assembly: GCF_048164855.1. Taxonomy (NCBI): domain Eukaryota; kingdom Metazoa; phylum Chordata; class Mammalia; order Carnivora; family Canidae; genus Canis; species Canis lupus. The sequence goes on along the minus strand of NC_132856.1, from coordinate 58,311,723 downwards.
GGGGAGGACTGTTGCTGGGTACACCGCATGCAGGAGAGACAGGGTGTTGATGTCGACGGAGGAAAAAAATCCCAAACCAAAACAAAGGGAGACAGAGGAGGGGGAGAGGAGGCTCTGAGGTGCCGACAGAACACGCTGCCCCCTCGCAAGGTGTGCAGACGGCGGCGGCGCATTTACCTTGATCAACATACATTTCCTGCACGTTCTCTGCATGCGTGAGGCCCTGGCTCTGCACACCTCCAGGGAGAGCCTGCACTGTAGCGCATGTCATGAGACCTCCTAGAACCGGGACCCCCACCCAGGGGTGACGGTGTCCCCAGGGGACACAGGGCGGTGTCCTAGTACATCTGTGGCCCTCACAATAGGGGGTGCTCTTGACACTGCAGGGGTGGGGCCAGGGATGCTGCTCAGCCCCCCACAGCGCCCAGGACGCTCCCTGTGAGGGCGACCTGCTCAGAACGTCAGCAGTGCCGGGGCAGGTGGGAGAGACCCCGCTGCAGACTCTATAGAAGTGCGCAGGCAGTGTGCACAGCAGGCTCTGGATATCATTGTGAGAAAGCGGGGTGTGTGTGTGTGTGTGTGTGTGTGTAAGGGCAAGTGCCTCAGCGTGTCCGCAGCAGCTGGGCTGGGGTCACGCCCCAGTCCTGCGAAAGGCCCTCGGGCGTGTCGGCATTTGCACATCCATCTAGGCAGACACAAAACCTCTCTGACCCCCCAAGCCTGGTCTCTGCCACCCACCTCCGAAGTCCCTCTGGGGCTCCAAGCACTGGGTCCCCCCACCCCCTGGCCTGTGGCTTCTCCAGGGTCACGGTCCCCCTGGCCTGCTGTGGGGTGGGCGGCCACATGAGGGCCTCCTCTGAGCCTCTGTGCACCCGTGACCTCTTGGTGGGACGGTGGGGGTGGGGGGTGGGCAGGGAAGCTCTAGCTGGGATTTTGCCAGGTAGATATTTCCCAAGAGAAGCCACGGACCCTCTGGAAAACAGTGTCTCATGACTCTCTCCCTGTCAGCCTGGTCCTTTTGTGCCCAGGCTAAATCGGTCCCCCAGGCAGCTATATTTAGAAAGGGCTGGGGACTCGGGGATGAATGAGGCGTCCACAAGCGAGGGAAAACAGCGCTGCAGGGCACGTGGGCGCTGCCTGGGGCCGGGAACGCAGAGCCCAAGAATGAGCCGGCCTGTGGGCGCGGGCAGTGACCAAGGGTGACGATGTGGCTGATGCGGGAGCAGAGGAGAAGGCTCCCTCTGTCACCCGGAGGATGACTGCAGTCATGTGAGGGTTTGCAAGCTGGGGACGACGGGGCCAGGACACTGAGCTCCCATGGCTCATGGCACTCCTGCTCTTGGCTTCCGAGCACGGAGGAGATGCCGTCACCCCGGCCCCACGAGGGGCAGGGAGGCGGGGGGCAGAGTGGAGTGGAGGGCAGACCCAGCCTTCCCACCTTGGTTCAGGCAGGTCCTTCTCCGCCTGGGCCCGGACAAACTCCTCTGTCCCCTACAAAGCCCTGGGAAGGTCATCCGCTGAGATGCCCCTGGTTGGCCATCGGAGCACAGCCAGAAAGCCCTCCTCCGGGAGTCCAAGCTCTGTGTGCGTTCCTTGGCCCATGATGCACTCCCTGTGGTCCTGTCCCAAATAACTACCAACTTGGTGGCTACACATACATATTCTCTGACAGCTTTAGAGGTCAGAAATCTGACATGAGCCTCCCAGGGTAAAACCCAGGTGCGGGCAGGATTGGTCACCCCTTGTCCCCCCGGGGCCCCAAGGAGACCCTGCCCCCGCATCTTCCAGAGGTGCCCCCTCCCGGGCCTGCAGCCCCTCCTCTGTCCTCACCACCAGCAGCGCGAGTTCTGTACATCTCTGGGATGCCTACCCTCTGCCTCCCTTTCAGGAGGACCTGGTGAGAACGCTGGGCCCCCTGGGAACCCAGGGTCACCCCCACCTTGGCGGCCCTCATTACTCCCCATTGCCAGGTCCCCTCTGCTGTGGAAGGCAATATATTCACAGGTTCCAGGGACCAAGACAGGGATTCCTGGGCACCTTAACCCCTCTCCGCTCTACAGAAGGGGGACAGCCTGTCCAGGCACATGCGCAGAGGCTGAGCCTCGGACCCAGGCCAGCAGTGGCAGCTCCTGGCTCTTGGGCTCTGGGTTGCTGGCCAACACCCAGCTCCTGAAGGCTCCGCACTGCACCACAGAGCTGTCAGTGGTTCCTGGGCATCTGTGAAGTCCCCAGGGACGTCCCACTCCACCTTTAATGTTGCTGGAAAGTCCTGGGATGAAGCAGACCCAGAGGGGCTCTTCCTAAGGGCTGGCCATACTTAGGGGCATTCTTCATGTTAAAAATAAAGAACTGCAGAAACTAAGAGCCAATACTGGGACGGACTGAACAGTTTCCGAGACTTTCCTGGTGTGGGGGACGCAGAATCTAAAGTGGGGTCTTGCTGGGAGTGACTGCCCTCCACAGCACCAGGGTCACTCACTTTGTGCTATGGTCGTCACATTGAAGTGTGAGGCCAGGGATGCCCCCACAGTGCCCGGGATGCCCTGAAGAGAGGGCCCCAGCCCAGTGTCCACAGTGCCAGCGAAGGAACTCTGGTCTGGGGATATTCGGCCCCACAAGGCAGCTTTCCCATGAAATCTGTGTGCTGTTCAAAGGAGCAGCCCAGCTCATAGCACCTGCTCCTGGTGCACACCCTGAGTCCTTCGTGTCCAGGTTAGAACTCCTGAGGGGCCCCAGAAGCCCACATGGTGCAGACAGGAAGGCCTGGGGTCAAATGTTGGGTGCCTCTCTGCACTATAGCAAAGCGTCAGGATGTCTGCATGGAACCCCCATTCAAGCGCCAACCCACGTGGGTCCAGATGGAAGCATGACCCCCAAACACAGTAAAGGTGAAGCCCAGAATGCAAGTTCCAGCCAGCGCGGGCAGAGGGGAGGGCTTCGAGGCCCCAGCTGAGGGGCTGCTGGTTACACTCATCCGAGGGCATGGAGGGGGGGATAAAGGAGCCACATCAGCCACGTGGTGCTAAGAGTGGGGTTTTGCTCTCTTACAAAACCTTCCAGAGAGGACAACCACAGTAGCCATGGGCCCCAGCGACTGGAAGGGAGGGATCTCAGTGTCTGGGTGCCGACTGGTGGCCGTGGGCTGCTGGGCACCAACTCCGAGTTTGTGGGAAGCCTCTTCTGGGAGTGAGTTAATCTCCACTCCCAGTGGCCTCTGCCCCAAGATGAGGTTTCGATGACCCGCGCGGAATTTCTAACAATGAGATCGAGTGTCTGGTTCTGCTCACGCTGACATCCCCTTTCTCAACCGTCCAAATTCCATTACGCCTTTTCTTGTTACTGCAGGAAGGCAGCCAAGCCCGGGGCTGCCCAGGGAGTGCTGAATCTCCTGTGACTCTGGCTGGAAGGGGAACTGCGGCTGCCTGGGGGGCTCGGTGCCCCAGCCCTCAGAGTCTCTGCAGGACCGAGGGGACCAGCACACAGGAAGTGGAGTTTGGCATAGAACCCACGAGTGCGATCTTGTGGGATCCACAATGGGGCTTCCGTAGGGCAGCCAGTGCATTGTCTGGTGGAGCCTCCTGCACCTGGGTCCCCACCTGTGAGATCTTCCTTGCTGCCGTGGCAAAGTGCGGCTGTGTTTAGAAACCCATGTGGCAAGGGGCTGTGGGTGAGCCCCAGGAGCTGACGGCAGCCCCAGCTGACAGGCAGCACGCACCCGGGTGCACAGTCCTACAGCTGTACCCGGAGGGAGCTCAGGGGTGGGGTCTTGCCCAGGCTCCAGGTAAGGGTGCAGCCTGGCTGACACCTGGATGGCGGCCCTGTGGGAGTCTAAGCAGAAGACCCAGTTAGGCTGTGCCCAGATTCCTGACCCACAGAAACTATGGGAGAACGCGTGGGTGGCGTTGGGGGTAACTTGTTATGTAGCATCACTAACTAATACAGCACAGGAGTGTGACTAGAGATACTAGAGCTAGAAACCAGGCTGGGAGGAGATGGTGGGGGGTAGCCTGATGTGGCCCCCGGGACGTCCCCCCATTTTATCCTACAACATCATGCCAATAGAGCCTTCTGCTTCTAAATGGATTTGACTGTAAAAATAATCTTAGAGAATACAAAAATAAGGCAAAATGATAATGTCTCTCTCATGACTCCCAAATCCCTGACTAAAATGAGCTCTCTAGGAAGAAACAGCTGTGTGTCCTGTTTGGGGGTGCAAGCCCATGGCCACACAGCTGGTGAGGCACAGAGCCAGGAGGGAGCCCTGGTGCATCCGAAAAGGAACCATGCCAGCAAATATGGATATTTGCTTATCAATCAGTTACAGGCCAAAGAGCCATCTAAAATGAAACATTCATCACTGGGCCATGTCCTTTGCTGCATTTTATTTTTTAAAAAATATTTTATTTATTTATTCATGAGAAGGAGAGAGAGAGGCAGAGACACAGGCAGAAGGAGAAGCAGGCTCCCTGCGAGGAACACGATGTGAGACTTGATCCCAGCACCCCAGGATCAACCACTGAGCCACCCAGGTGGCCCCCTTTGTTGCATTTTAGAACAAAACACCTGAAGACCGGTGGACCTTTCTGTGACCATCAGAGGAACCCAAAGGTCCAAGACTCCCCGCCTCATCAGACAGCTCACCAAGCACAATCCTGCCTCCTCCTCAGCCGCACACGTGCCCCCGTGCTCTTGTGTGTGCCCAGCCTGATCCCACACCTGCACGCCCAGACAGAGACCAGGCGGGAGTGTCTGAGCACTCACATCTGCTGTTTCGGGCGTTTGGGAAGGCCTGTCCCCATGCCCTTGGCATATGCATGAGATGCTGGAGCACCAGAGAGCCCCGACTGCGACTCTGGCACCATGCCGACACCCTCCACAGCTTGCTGGGGTCTTCTTCCTCCCCTTCCCTACACCACTTCTTTTTAGCAGCTTTACAGAGATGTCAGTTTAGAACCAATGCCATTCACCATTTAAAATATACAATTCAACATTTTTTGGTATATTACGTTGTCAGGTTTTAAAGTGCATACATGCGGTGAAATGTATATAACAGAACACATGTTTTAAACATTTTTTAAAAGTTAAGTAGGCTCCACACCCAACATGGGGCTTGAACTCATGACCCCGAGATCATGAGTTGCAGGCTCTACTGACCGAGAGGCCATGTGCCCCTTGTTTTAACCATTTTTAAGTGCTCAGTTCAGTGGCATTAAGTATATTCACATTGTGGTGCAATCACCACACTCTATCCAGTTCCAGAACATTCATCCCAAAAGCAACCCCATCCTCATCAGCTTTAACTCCCATCCCTCCCCCAGCCCATGAGCCCTCTCTCTGTCTGTGAATGAGCCCATCCTGGACATGTCACACACGTGGACTTGCATACTGTGTGGCCTCCTGTGTCTGGTTCCCTCCCTGAGCGTCGTGGGCTCGGGGCCCGTCCCCGGGGCAGAACGTGTGTGTGGGTGCCTCGCTCCTGCTCGCAGGCAAGGGACGTGCCATGTTTTGTTCATTTATTTATCTGTTGATGGCACCTTCTGGCTACTGTGAACACATGTGCACAAGTATCTGCTGGAGTGTCAGACTATCCCTTCGTTGGCATCCTGCCCCTTTCATGGGACGTGGCAGTGGCCCCGGGGCTCCAAGAGGCAATCCGGTGACCTGGGAGACCAAGGGGCAGTGAGTTTTCCATGTCTGCTTGGCTGGGCCACGGGATGCCCAGGTGTGTGGTCAAGCATTATTCTGGATGTTTCTGTGCGGCTGTTCCTGGATAAGATCAACATTTACACCAGTGGGCTTTGTTAAGACAGGAGAAAGATCTCAGATCCACGACCTGACTACATTTCAAGGAAGGAGAACGGGAAGCCCAAGAGAAACCCGAAGCCAGCAGGAGGAAGGAAGTGACAAAACCAGAGCGGAGATAAATGAAACAGAGACGAGAAAAACCGCGGAAGAGTCAATGAAACCAAAAGCTGGCTCTTTGAAGAGATGGACAGCGCTGGCCACCCATCCTCTGGACTGATCTGGAATAGCAGGGGGAAGGCAGGCGTCACAGGATGGGGAACAGGAGCGACCGGCTGCCATCTAGAGCTGCACGTGGCTGGCGGGGACACCCAGAACGCCCAGCACCAGCACGGGCAGCAACTGAGCCGGCGGGCTGTGCTTCCTGCACGCACATGGCACGCCCCGCCCCAGCCCCAGTGTCCACTCACATCTGCCAGAGACCTGCTCCAGGGCCCGGGCTGCACGTTTTTAGATCTATGGCCTCGTTTAATCTCTGCAACATTCTTCGGAAGTTGGGGGATGTTGTTTCCGTGGCAGAGATGAAAGGAATCTGCCGAATGGGACAGAGCTGGGGAGAGGCGGACCTGGGGTCTGCACTCGGGTTTCCTGGCCACGCGCCCGGAGCTCTCTCCACGGCGACATGATGCCCAGTATGTCATGTGCGCACCAAGTACTGTGGTTTGCTTGTTCCTTTTTATAAAAAACAACAGATTCCAAACTTGTGAAGTAAGATAAAAAGCTACATACCTTTTCCAGTTTTTCCAAATGAAAAGAGAGAGACAGAGAGAGGAATGTGGTTCAATAGTTTTGACTTAACCACCTCCTGCTTTTCTCAGAGAAATAATTTGCTGTCGCCAAAGATGGGGCATGTGAACCGGAACCGGCCATGTCCTCCAGAGAAACTGGCTGGGGGGGTCCTGGAGAATCTGCTTTACTCTTTACAACGACCCAGTCAGGAGAGACCCTGTGTTTCCTGGGGGGTGGGGGGTGTCAAGTGTTCCCCTGGGACTTCCACTCTCCCATTCCGGAGCATGGCGGGCCGGGCCATCTGACACACCAGCATCAGAAAAACAAAACACTCAGGGACCGAGCCTTGAAATGTAATGCTCAGTGTTTTTCCATGTCTGGTTTTCTACTTTGCTGGAAGCCACGTGCCGGGGCCAAAGAGGGAGAGGTGGAAAATGCAGACTCCGGGCAAACCAATTAACCTCGGGTGGAGGAGGTGACAGGTATATGGGCACAGGAAGGCGCGGGATCTGAGGCTGGCTGCCGAGGGCCAGGGGGTCAACAGGAAGGCCAGGAAGTCCCGAGATCACACTAGGGGTGGGCCCGGGCACTTTGGAGCTGTTGTTTTCCAGGGAACGGGACCTCTGGTCCAGGTGGAACCCCGGACAGAGCCGAATCTCTCCTGATCCTGGACAGTCACACAGCATGACAGTCCGTGGGGGCCACTGTGTGCAGCTGTCGGGGTGACCCCAAGACTCAATACCACCTATACCCCATGCTGCACTGGCTGCCCTGCGAATGCACTGTCTGGGGGGCTCCTCTTTCCTACTTCCCAACCACGGCCATGGAGAGAGGCAAGTGGGACCTCTGTCTAGTCCAGCTACATCACCGTGGCCAGCACCCGTGAGTCTGGGAAGCTCCAGGCTGCGAAGGCCAGGCAGATGCCTTGGTCTCTGCCCCCCAAGGGGCCCCCCTGCAGCTGCTGAGGTCCTGCAAAGCCAGCAACCCCTCAAATTTGGGGTGGAGGGAGTGGCGCTGGTCCTTGGGGCTGATTCTGCTGTGGGCTTGCCCTAGGGGGGCCAACAAAAGCCCTTGCCCCTGGGCCAAAGCAGGGCTCTGTGTTTCTGGCTCCCAAGATCTCCTACGCTCTTGAGAGCCAGCCCCCGTTCCCTTGCAAACATTATTAGCTCTTTCCACAAACCAACAGGTTTTTTTCCACTTGCACAAAGGGTTGCGCCACTGCTGCCACTCCTGGGCCACATGAGCTTTTCTCAGCCCCCCTGGGCCCTGGGGGCTAGCATCACAGGCCAGGGGGTGGGGGGCCTGACTTCGGGTGGAAACCTACCCCACGGCCTGGTGGGGGAGGTCCAGTCAAGGCTCTGGGAGGCTTCAGGGTCTCAGACACAGGAAGGAGGCAGCTGAGTGGTTTTCTCTAAAGCAGGTCTCTCCTGGGGCACTGGGGACACTGGGGACACTGGGGTGGATCATTCTCTGTCGGGTGTCCTGAGCGCTGTGGGGTATTGGGCAGCATCCCTGGCCCCCACCCACTCCACGCCAGGAGCACCCACTGGGGTTGAAAAAAACAAACATGTCCCCAGACATCACCAATGTCCCCTGGGGAGCAGAATGTCCCCCAGGTGGGACCACCTGTGTCAGGAGGTTCCCCTGACCCCCAGGAGACTGCACTCTGTGACCATCTGACCCCTGAGGTCCTGGGATGCTGCACACACTTAACGACACACCCTGAGTGGAGGGGACTCACAGACGCTGGAGTTGCCTGGTTTGAACCCTCCGACCCCTGGGGGTTTACTCTGGTGTCCAGCGGGAGCAGGGGTCAGATTCCACTGTTTTCTCAAATAATGCAGGGTCTCCTCCATGGCATAGACATTTGGAGCTGGGTCGTTCTCTGGGGGCATCTTGGGTGCTGGGGGGCTGAGCAGCATCCCTGCCCCCCCCCAATGCCAAGAACCCCTCCCTTTGTGACAACCACAGATGTCCCCAGATACAGCCTCATACCCCTCAAGGGCAGAACCAGCCCTGGTGAGACCCCTGCCTTAAGGGAGGGTCGGGTGAGAGCCACTGTGGAGGCGCAGGGCCTATGCCAGCCTGGCCAGAGCAGGGTGGGGGTGGGGGTGACAGGCGGCACCGGGTGGACCCCTACCTGTGGGCCAAGCTCCTGTGCTGAGTGCCACCAGCTCTTGCCACAGCTGGAGTTCACCATCCGCAGATTCCTCTTTCTCGAATTTACCTCATTGTTAACATTTATGTGTAACCCCAGTCGATTCTTGGGGGGGGGGGTTGTTTCTCAGTCATCCTCAGACACATGCAGAGCAGTGACAAATCTGTCACCCACCCAGCTCTTGGCTGAGGTGGGACGAGACACCGAGGGTCCATCTCAATAGCAAACGTCACAGGGTTTGCATTTTGTGCTTCTGGTGGCTGAGTTGGTCCAAGTGCAGAGTGGCAGTGCTGGCTGGGGTTCTGGAGCACAGAGGGCTACCATGACCTCGCGGAGAAAGGACACGTGTCAGATATGCTGTGTGCAGCAACACTGACTGCGCTATTGGCTGTGAGCGCGGTGTTAACGAGCCGACTGTATGTTAACTGAGGCATCTTTGCACAGAAGCTTGTGTGGCGCAAGGTCACGTACACATCAGCTGACGAAGATGTGACCAGAGGCTTGTGGGAACCTAACCTGGTGTTTCCCCAGGAGCCACACTTCATACTCACTAACTCAGCGTCCACAGTGACATCACAGGACAGAACTGTCACTGATAGCAAGAACCCACTGTAGACATGCATCTGAATACAGAAACATAAATATATTTTATATGACTGCCCATTACCGGATCTTAGGTTGTTTCTGATCTTTTTCTCATCTTAAATAAATTTACCATGAAAATCTATGCACATAAAACGGATAACCACGCACACGAAGCCTGTGCACGCCTCTCCTTTTCCCCCCCGAAGACAAATTCCTAATGTAAAATCCTAAGTTCAAAGGGACAGGGGCTTAACCCAACTTCTCCCTCAAGAAGGCTATGAAAAGGTCCCATCGGAGCCACAGGCACTCTTGCCATTGCCACCACCCTGCCAACACGCCAGGGAGCTCCGGGTCTCGGACCTGGCCACCGTGTGTTTTCCTACGCTGTCTTGTTTCAAGTATAACACACTGACACTGCTACAGAAGAGCGTACAGAGCACTCTTCACAGCTCCGTGCATGTAAAGTGGGACACCTGTGTCACCAACACCTGCATCCAGACACATAGCATTTCCCGCACCCTGGGAGGCATCCCAGTGTCTCTTCCCAGAGGGCACCACTATCCGATTTTCCATCATTCAATTACAATTTTCATTATTATTAACCTGACCCTCGTTTCTGAAGACACAAAAGAGGGTAGTTTCTGATCACGGGATGAGCTTCCTAGAGGATTCCGGAAGGTTCTAGAAGATAGCCAGCCAGCAGCATCTGCTCAGAGGCTTTGAGAGGTCAGGGTGTCTGGCTGTTTGGGCACGTTCCTGGTCTGGCTCCAGGCATTTGTCTGGACACCTGCCTGCTCGCTCTGTGAGCCTTGATGCCCTGAGACACGGGGGCCCCATGGCATCGCTCCCAGGTCACTGCAAGGACAAAACCAGGTGAGCGAAGTGCCCGGGGCACTTCCCACAGCAACGGTGAAAAGAATCATATAACACACGCATTACACAGAGCTGCGTGGAAGTAAATCCAAATTGCTAGAAGTGGGAGCATGGGCTCCCAGGGTCAGGGCCCCACTGGCCTGGGTCAAGTACAGAGGCCCTGGGTTGCAGGGCTGCTGCAGAAGGGCTGCACCTCTTCAGTTCATCCTCGTGTCACACACGGCAGAACCTCCCTCGGGGTACAGTGGGACGGGGCCACGTGGGGCTGGGGTGCACATGTCATGTCCCCCCAGTGCTTACAAAGGGTCAAAAGATTATTTTCCCTCCTTTCTCCTACACCCCTGAGAAACATGTTAGGACTGCCATTGCACAGCACGTGGAGCAGGGCTCCCGATGCTTCTGGAGACACATGCTACACGTGGCTCACGTGTTAGATGGGAGGGAGGAACGTTCCAGAATGCCTGGCTAGTTGATTCTGTGCAAATGCATGAGCAAGGCCCTTCTTTATACGCAGGAGCAGAAGGAGCACATGTGCATGTGTGTGCATGGGCATATGTGGGGGGGATCGCTGGGTCAGGGGGTCTCACCTGGGGGACCATGTCTGAGCATGTCTGTGTCTGTCACGACTGGGAAGTCCTGGCACCGAGCACGTGGAGCCTGAGGACGCCCTTCAGAGAACAACCCGGCCTGGTGTCTGCAGTGCCGGGGACACTGGTCTAGGTCACTTTGCAGCCATCACCGCGAGCAGGCGCTGCTGCCTCTGTGCCCACACTGCCCCGGGGCCCTGGTCTGCGGCTTCACATCTGGGTGCCCCTGCCTTGGCCCTCGTCCTCCCAGCTCCTGCCACCGGGGCGTCTCCTAGAAGCACTAGAACAGTTCATCTGTCTACCCTTTCCCTCGGTACATCTCAGAAACGCCGAGCAAACCGCCCCGCACAGGAAGCTGCTCCGGGCAGGGAAACAAACGGGAAATGCTGCTTTCTGATTGTGACCGGCTCTTCTGGGCAGCTGGCGGGCAATCCTCGGCCTGGGCACCACTCAGAAGTGTCTCTCTCTTTTACTTCTGGGAATGAAACTGGGCTCGCGGCTACCATTCACAGCCTTCACTCGCTTGGTGCCCAGCAAGAAGATCCAGCAGATTGGGAAGGTTCAAATCAAACCCTGACCGTCAGGCACCATAAAACCCCAGAACAGCTGCTCCTGTCCCGTGAGCTCTTGGTCTGTTCTTTGCCTGAAAGCAGGGTTCCAACCTGTCCCAGTTGCAGGGAGACACACTTATAGTTCTTGCTTTTTTTTCCTTTTTAAATGTGACCAATACATAAACAGTATTCATGTTCTGTTCAAAGCTGTCCTTCCTTTCAGTATCTAGGATGGGGTCCTCCCCACCCCTGCGCTGCTGACATCAGCAGAGTCACTCTGGTGGGTGTGGGGGGGTCCCCAGCATGGCAGGGTTTGAGCAGCATCCTGGCCCTACCCCCTCCATGCCAGGAGCACTGAGTCATGACAACCCCAGGTGTCCCCAGATGTGGCTCCGTGTCCCCTGGGGGCAGGGTCACCCCCTTTCCATCAAGAACCCACCACTCGGGATCCCTGGGTGGTGCAGCGGTTTAGCGCCTGCCTTTGGCCCAGGGCGCAATCCTGGAGACCCGGGATCGAATCCCACGTCAGGCTCCCGGTGCATGGAGCCTGCTTCTCCCTCTGCCTGTGTCTCTGCCTCTCTCTCTCTCTCTGTGTAACTATCATAAATAAATGAAAAAAAAAATTAAAAAAAAAATAAAAAAATAAAAAAAAGAACCCACCACTCTAGGATTATTGAATTAATGTCTCCAAATCACTTCACCATCTTCATCTGAAGTATGAATTTTTAACATAGCTGTCAACTTACTTCTGAAATATGTACTTGCATTGAGATAATGGACATACAGCACCGTGCACTCTGCAACATCATCACCAAGGTAACCATCAGTTGCTGTGAACATTTCTACCTACCCTCCCACCCCTCCCTGGTCTGAGGATTAGAGGTGGTTATGCAGGTGTGCGCAACACACACATACACACACATGCACCAGTCATGGGGGAACGCAGGGGGTGCTGGGCTGGGGGGATGGCAGGACAATACCGAAGAACCAGTCACAAAGCAGGGAGTGTGGTTCTGTGTAGGGACTGTTCTGGGTTCATCTTAAGTACAGGTAGTTTTCAGCAAGATGGAAATAATGTCCGTTGGTTGTAATGGGGTGGAGACTGTCCCCCAAATTCATGTTCTCCTGGAAGCTCATCATGTGACTGTATTTGAAGAAAGAGTCTGCACATGTGAGAGGTCATCCTGGACTGAGGGCAGGCCTCAAATCTAACATTGGCGTCTTTCTTGCAGGGGCAAGGGCTGATGCTCAGACACACAGGGAGAGGCCCCGGGGCCACAGAGTCGCATAATAGGGGGGATCCTGGAGCCCTGAGGAGCTGGAGGAGGCAGGAAGGACCCTTTAAAGGGAGCAAGGGGCCCTGAAACCTTGATTGGGGACTTCTAGCCTTCAGAATGTGAGAGCATACATTTCTGTTCTAAGTCACCAAGTTTGGGTCATTTGTTACAGCCGCTCCAGGAAAAGAATACCTTGGTCATTAAAAAAAAAAAAAAAAAAAAAAAAAAAAAAAAAAAAAAGGCTGTAGGTGTGTCTCTCTGCAGCTGTGACATGCCAGGACCCCAAGTGAGAAGGGTCCCTTGGACTGACAGCCTCAGGGCAGTTGGGGAAATGCAGAAAATGGATACCCTCACCCCCAGCCCCAGTACAATGCCCCCACCTCTGGGTGGTCTGCATGGGAGGAAGGGTCTGTTGGTTCCTTCCATCAGGGCGAAATCCATGAAAGTGCAGACATCTAGGATTAAGGAACCAGGAACGCAAGGCTCCCAAACCTTGGAATCACCCCGGGGCCTCGATACACAGAGGCTGCATCCTGCTCCCAGAGAACAGGATGGAGTTGGTCTGGATGTATCCTGCTGGAGGGGGCCCAGGTGGCCCCAGCGCCGCCGAGGGCGGGACCCCCAAGGCAGGCCAGTACTGCCTCCTGCAGGAAAGTGAGGCCCAGGAGTCCAATGTGTTCTGTGCTCCCAGATGGTGAGAGTGGGGAATATTTGCAAATGTTTAATGATAGTAAGAAAAAGAGATCAAGAAACAAAAAATCAAATTCTTGTCCTAAGGGAACTTTTTTTTTTTTTTTAAGATTTTATTTATTTATTCATGAGAGACACACAGAGAGAGGCAGAGACACAGGCAGAGGGAGAAGCAGGCCCCATGCAGGGAACCAGATGCAGGACTCAATCCCAGGGACTCCAGGATCAAGCCCTGGGCCGAAGGCAGGCGCTAAACTGCTGAGCCACCCAGGGATCCCCAGTCCTAAGGAAACTTTCTGTGTGTGTGTGTGTGTGTGTGTGTGTGTCCATGTGTATAGGATTTTAAAGATACACAAATAGCTGATTACTATATGTGAATAAGGTGCTAAGTTATAAACACACTTTTTCTGTAAAAGGCCAGATAGTAAATATTTCTGGTTTTATATGACACATGGTCTCTGTTGCAACAACTCAACCCAGTTGCTGCCATAAACAATAGGTAATACACATGCTGTGTGCCAATAAAACTTTATTTGCAACGACTGGCAAGGGGGCCAGATATGATTGCAGTTTCCAGAACCCTAACCTAGAGGGATGAACAGACTCTGAAGATAAGGGATGGCAGCTCCTCATAAGGTTAAAGTGGAGTTTCTATCTCACCCAGAAATTCCATTCCTAGGTGTCTACCCAAAAGAAATTAAAACATGCGTCCACACAAAAACACGTACACTGATGTTCACAGGAGCATTATCCATAATAGGCAAAACATAGAAACAACCTAAATGTCCATCAATCAGTTAATGGATGAATAAAACACACACACATGCATAGGTATATATATATGCATACAATGAAACATCACTTGTCCATGAACAGAAGCCAGATGCCCACACATGCCACCCTGGGGACGGACACCGAGCCCACGATGCTCAGGGAGGGAACCAGACACAGGAGGCCCCAGGGTGTGTGAGTCCACATGTGTGATGCATCCAAGACAGGCTCCTCCATGGACGGGGAGGGGGCTCATGGGGGCTGGGAGCTAGGGGAGAGAGGAATGGGGTATAGGGTAATTTGAGGGATGAGAAAGTATTCTGGAATCAAATAATGGTGATATAATTGGATGATCTTGTGAATGGACCAAAAATATTGAACTGGATACTTTAAATGGGTGAATTTCTGGCATGTGAATATCTCAATTTTTTCACAAAAGGAGTTAAGGCAGGAGGCCTCTGAGAGCAGTGTCCATGCGTAAGGGTGGAGTTGGAGACCCATGGGAGGCCCACGTGGGGACGGTGTCTGGAGTTGGGGCCGCGATGTGGGCGGTCAGAGTGGAGTAGATGGGGGGCCAGTGGCCGAAGCCAGACAAGTGTGGTGAAAAACAGGCATGTCTGCTGTGAGGAGAGTCTGAGCCTCTTACTGGGGCGGAAGGAAGTTTCCACACCGGGAGTGATGTATCCGGGGTGGAAGGGACAAGAGTGGGGCCTCATTCTGACTTTGGAAGTCCCTCCCCATGAGAAAATACTAAACATATTTTATGACCCCACTGGTGTAAAGATAAATATGATCCAGTTTGGAGTATTACGTTCACAATTCCTTGTGATTTAATAGGAAATTAAAGTACCCTGTGGGCTTTATGGGTAGGCAGAGCTGCAGACCAGGTGGGATAGGGGGTTCGATACCCCGAGGAGAACCCCTCAAGGGGTGTAGACCTTGGCTGTGATGGGAGGGAGAGGAATCTGAGTGGCTGGGAGCATGGGGGAGGGATCGAGGATGATTGAGGTTCGGGGAGCCCCTCTGCACCCAAACCAAAGAGCAGGGCTGTGGGGAAAGGGACGAGCAGGACCCGAGATCCAGTAAATGGCAGGGTGTCTGCTCTCTCAAGCAGTGGCAAGGGCAAAGCCAGACACATCCTTCTGTCTAAGAAGTCGCTGCAGCCAGAGGAACAAAGCCTGACCTGCAAGCACAGAGCTGCTTCTCCCCTTGAGGCCTTTGGTGCTCGGAGTCCAGCTTCCGAGACCACGCTGGGGCCTCAGCAAGAACCAACCCTGCCGACACCTGGTCTTGGACTTCTGGCCTCAAGTGCAGGGAACCCAGTGTGTGGTACTCTGTTACGGCCACCCGAGGACACTCACAGACATCCTTGGGTGTCGGCTTGGTCTGACTTTGTGCGGAAGAGTCAGTGACAAGGGGGCCAGAATTTGGGCCACGGTGACCCCTGCCCCAGTGTCCCCCACCCCCCATGGCTGAGGCCTGAACAGAAGCTACAAAGCAGGGTCAGCACCATCTACCCTGTAAAGTAGTTGGGAGTCGAGTCACGTCATGGCCATTCACTTGGTCCCTGCGGCAGGAAAGCGGCTATGGCCACTGTGAAAATGAATGTGTGGCCGTGTGCCAATAAAACTTTATTTATAAAACACACTGTGTGGGCCTGTTGGCAACCCTGGTCTGGAGGTTCCCTGACCCGGTTATGTGCTGTGATCGCTTCTGGGCGTTTTCCCCTAAAACACAATTCGCCTTTTCTATCTGCAGATTTATCTTTCCTTCGGTTTCTTCTCCCTTATCTCACTGACATGTTGTCTGTGGCAGCTTCTGCACCGTAGTGGCCAGTGGGGTCATTGAGACAGAATGTCTGGTGCACACGGTCGGCATACTCGCTGTCGGGCCCTTTCCAGGAAAGGTGTGCCTGCCCCGGCGAGGATGGCGTCCTTTGAGCTCCAGCAGAAGGAGCAGGCGGCCCAAGAGGAGGAAAGATGAGCACCCTCGGCAGTACTGGGTGCGATGGAGTGGAACAGTCTGTGCCGTGTGACGCGCAAGTTCCCCAAATGTGTCCGCGGGATGCTGTTCAGATGCGCAAAAGTCAAGGAAGGGCATTCTCAGCTTACACGGACTTAGGGAGTGCACACGTACAAAGTCCGTCTGGACAAGGTGCTTCACGATGCAACCCAGGCATTCCAAGATGGATTTACACACAGACACACTCAATAACACATGTACACACACCATGTGCACACAGGTGCGTATGTCCGTGTATACTTACACATGTATACACAATCACACACGTGCAGTTATACACACGGAAGGTCCTTCATGCGGCCTGCAGGTGTGCCCTCACTGTGCTCCCCACCCCCCTCTTCTCTCCCCTACGTGTCCATCCCTTCAAGCTGACTTCTACTGACACTGCATTTAGGGCCACCCTGCTCCCCGGAGCCTCATCTCCATCCTGCTCTTCCCTTGATCACATCTGCAAAGACCCTATTTTCAATCAGGGTCACATTTGGAGGCTCCTGATGGACGGGGATTTTGTGAGGATGGTATCCGAAACACTCCACGCCTGTTGTTCGTGGGGAGGTGAGTAATGCCCTCAGATGACCTTGGGGTCCCCTCCCTAAGCTCCGGGGTCAGAAGGCAGATATGGGGTATTCCCGACAGGCCGACATGTAGCAGCGTTACTGTCTGTTCCTTGAAAGCTACTGATGAGAGGGGACCCTGGGCAGGGGGTGCTCAGAGCTCACCCAGTGGGTGGGAAGCCGGCTTGTCACCCCCGTCATGTGACCCTTGCTTCCTTCCTGTCCACTTGTCTGAGGCAAGTGCAGCAGCAGCTCACAACAACCTCTTGTATATCTCTGGTGCTGGGGAGCTCACTTCCCTTCTCAACAACCACTTGAGCCTTCACAATGCACTGGCGAGGATGGAGACCAGGACTTACCTATGCTGTGGGCCAAGGTTTTGAAACAGCTTCACTGAGACAGAATTCACACACCTCACACTTGACCTATGTGAAGTACACGACTCAATGGCATTTGGTGTCCTCCCAACCAACCCTGCTGTAAATCTCAGAACCTTTTGTCACCCCACAAAGAAACCCCTTACCGTTAGCTGTCACCCCCAACTCCTTTCCTCCCCAAGCCCCTGGCGATCACTACGATCACTAACCCCCTTTCTGGTGATTTCTGCTGGCAGGCTCTAGGCCGGCATGACTCCTGTCCATTAGCCCGACAAAAGCAATCAAACACAGAAGCTCCATGCTTCTGTGACTTGCTCTCTGACACAATCCCGCAAAGACTACGACGCTAGCTCTCTGCTCTTCTGAGCACTGGGGTATCAGGCAGCTGGGCAGAAAGAGTGGGACCCTCATGGACGGGAGTGAAGGTTCAGGAAGGGCGCAGGTGGGTCACAAGGGACGGGCTCCCTGAATTTCACTGACACCTCCCAGATCATGGCTCTCAGTGCCTGGCCCCCACCAGGGGTCTACACTGATGGAGGAGGCCAGGCTGATCAAAGGGAAGCAACCAGAAGACACAGCCCAGTCGCTCACATCTGTGTGTCCTCGGCCGGGCAGCTTCCCTGCTCTCGGCAGAGAACCATCTCAACGTGAAATTGATAGCCACCCCCTGTGGTTTTGTGTCTGGAGAAGCTGGAGAGCTGGGCGTGAATGTGACAGGCTGCAGTGGTGGAGGCCCGCTGTGGTAGGGCCCACGGCTCGAGCTCTGCAGCCCCGGGAAGCCAGGAGCACCCCAAGATGGGGGAGGCTTTCTTTGTACCCATGGGCCTGGAGGCCAGCCAGGAGCCGTCACCTGTGCTGGGCGGAGTCCAGGTAAAACCCACCTGGCTTCTGCCATTGCCTCTCTGAGGGTCCTGGTTCTAAACATTCTGCTGTCCTACCTGACGCCAGACAACACCATGGTCTTGCCTGTTGACTAGAGAACATCCCGACACCTGCCCCACGTGGACGGACCCCGAGGACACTGGGATCAGGGAGGGGACCCAGACCCAGAAGAACGCCTCCTGCAGGACCCCACTCCCAGGAGGTCCTCAGAGGAGGCCCGTTCACAGAGACAGAGAGGAGGTGGTGGGAGCCAAGGGTGGGGCGGGGGGGTGGGGGGTCTGTGCTTCCTGGGGACATAGCCTCTGTGTGGGTAGATGGAAGGTTCTGCAGACGGATGATGGGCGTCCTCTAGTGTACTCACCATCCGTCCACATGGTGGCAGGTGGCAGGGTCCTTTCTTTCCTAAGGCTGGATCGTATTCCGAGTGTGGACAAACTGCACTGTGTGTATCTATTCCCCTGTCAACGAACTTACTTTTCAGCTACTCTGAGTCATGCTGCTGTGAACAGGGGTGTGCAAACATCTCTTCGAGTCCCTGCTTTCAGTTTTTCTGGGTAGAGACCCAGAAGTGAGTTGCTGGATCATACAGTAATTCTATTTTTAATTGTCTGAAGAAAATCCATACACCCACTAGACAGTTTTCCACAGCAACTGCCCCATTTTACATTCCCACCAGCCGTGCAACAAGGGTTTCGACTTCTCCATATTGATACCTGCTTTAAGTCCCATTTTAATCTGAATCACAGAATGGGCTCACGGTTTCCCCACTGGCCTGCCGGGGACCCCGTGCCAGAGTGTCTATGTCAGGCTTTGTTTTGCTCACAGGGCACAGGTTGTCCCTGGACTCTTGGGAGCCAGGGAAAAGATCCTAATTGGGTTTTGTCCTGTGTGTGTGTGTGTGTGTGTGTGTGTGTGTGTGTGTGTGTATTTGGGCCATTCCTGAGACTGCTCTGGAAAGCCGCTAGGAGATAAACAAAACAAACCAGGGGGAGGGACGTTACCCTGGCGCACGCAGGCACACGTATGCATGCTGCATGCATACGTGTTCCCAGAGCAGGGGTCGCAGGGCTGGTGGCCCCCGAGACTGAGTCTCCCACCCCGAGGCCAGGCCGTGCCGGGTGACGTGCAGGCATGCAGCCTGGGCGGGCCGACAGCAAAAACAAACATGCCGGGTCAGTTCCAGCAGCGCGCTCTGTCCAGCCTGCATGTGGGGTGCTGGGGAGCTGCACGGGGTGGGGTCTGCTCTGGTGTAGGGCCACCATGGCTCCCAGACACGTGCAGAGCCCCCAGAGGACGGGGCCACCAGCATGGGACGGAGACAGGCTCAAAGCCACTGCTCTATACTCACATGCCCGGAAAAGGGGAGCCTGACATCGCATTTGTTCTGAGCTCATGGACTCCAGTGACCAGGGCCCCGGAGCGTAAAAAGCTCTGGAGGCCTGGAGGCTCTGGCTGGTGGGCTCGCAGACTGGGCTCCTGGTCAGTGGTGGGCTTTCCATGCCGTGTAACTAATCACCACCAACGTGGTGGCTTCAGACACCACCCATTTAGTGGTTCTGGGGGTCCCTGCCTCAAGGCCCCCAAGAACCAGCTGGGCTACTGTCTCACCAGAAACCTGACGGAGGACGGCTTGACTGCTCCCTCAGGTTGCTGGTACAATCTGCCTCCCTGTGGGTGCAGGAGTGGGGTCCCCACCTTCTTGCTGGCTCAGTGCCCAGAGGCCACTCCGGGGTCTTAGCCACATGGCCCCTTCCAGGACCCCCCCACCCCCAACGTGGAAGCTTGACATCCGTGACTTTTACTACACTCCCTGGGGTGGAAGCAATCTTGCCCACTGCAGCGAGAGGCACGAGGGGCACAGTGCCTGAGGGGAGGATGCAGGCCACAGGATCAAGTCTGCAAAGTGCCTGAGACCATCTGCCTGGGCTCTGAAGACGGACGGTTTGCCTGAGGTGCTGGGGCTCTAAGCGGGGAGACACCTGCCCACTGCTCCCTAAAGCAGGGAGGCCCTTCTGGCAGCAGTCTGGGCTGCTACACGTGTCATGGGTGCATAGAACTCACTCACGCAGATATTATGTATGCCGTGCACTTGCAGTTATGAACAAATCTGGAAAGAAAAGCAGAGCTTTCCTACAGGACGTGTCATGGTGTCCACAGGCAGCACCGTGGTGCCACGGCCAGAGGTGGGTTTTAGACGTGAGATTTGCCAGGATGCCCTGGAGGCTGAGCTGGACCCTAGGAGAAGCACTGGGGAGTCTGAGCACAGCGGGTAGCCCCACAAACTTCGCCCCAGACTTGACTTTATAAAGCTACTTGTGTTTTTCGTATTTGACTGAATGTCTGACTCTTACTTCAACTCCCCGATACGAGGCGGAATATGAGTAATGGACGCACAGCTGCGTTGTGGCGCATGCAATAAGCCCATCGTCTTGCAGGGCTGTGAGGGCTGGCAAGCTGCCCCAGGGGTTGGCTCACTGCGTGGTGGCCCCTGGCCCCATTACTGCAGAACCCAGAGGATCTGGCAAAGCAGCACCTGCCTGCTGGCCCTACAGACCACCTCAGCACAGCTGACGTCAGGCCGGCTCATTTTCTGGGGCATCCTGGGCACTGTGGGGTGGAACCTCATCCCAGGCCCCAGAATCATCCAGTCCCAATGTCAACAGTGTCAGGTGCAGACACACCACTGGAAAGGATTTCCAAGTCACACGGCTGGGAAGGGGTGGAGCGGGGGCTGGAACCCATGTCTCCTGCTTCCCAGGTCGTGGGGTAGGGATCCCAGACTGACCCCCCTGCATGGAAAACAACCAGCCCTGGCCAGGTGCCAGTGCCGCTGGTCTGCAAGGGGCCAGGAAACGGGCCGGAGAGAGGCTAAAAGGGAAAACATCCTGAGAATGCAAACTGCCCCTCCCCAGCCCTGGCCCTCACCCACCCATCACAGCCAACTCTGGAGGGACCCCCTACCCTGGGTTCCTGCTCCTGCCTGCACAGGTCTGGGGGCAAAGGCCTGGGTGGTGGCTGCCCAGACACACCTGACATGTGTCGTGTGACTCTAGGTCGTTTTGAAACTTCAGGGTGTTAATGAGAGCAAAGGCGGCTCCTCCCAGCAGCTCTGGCCACCATCCCAGGCTGTGGGTCACCCTGTCCTGCACCGGCTGGCTGGGTGGGCCCCCAGCGCTCTGGCCAGTGACTCACCCAGGACACAGCCCACAGGGCCCAGCCACGCTAACCATCCGGCTGGTTATGGGACCCGGGTGGGCAGGGAGACAAGGGAATGTGGGAAAGTCAAGGAGTAGATATGGAGAAGGCAGGCAGGGGTCCAGACAGCAGGATTTGGGGACTCCAAGGCCTGAGCACACACCTGGCTTCATCTGGGAAGCGTTGGGAGCGTCTGCCTCAAGTCTGGAAGCGTTCAAGGTGACAAGGTAGGGAGACAGGCAGTTCTGTGTCTGCTCACCTCCTCTGGACACCAGAGGACAGGCCACCCATCTGAGGCTTTGCAGGACCAGGCAGGAGGGCAAAGGATTCTTTTCTAGGCATCAAATCGGCAAACAACAGGGGTGCAAATCCCTACCCTCAGTAACCGTACAAGTTCTCTGGGGCGAAGGTAACAAAACCACCCGAACCATGGCTTAACCCCACACCAAGCTGCTCTTTACTGTTCTGGAGGTCAGAATCCAACATGGGCCTCCCGGGGCAAAATCCAGGCATGGACAGGGCAGGTATCTGTCCCCCACCCCCAGTCACCCTGGGGCCCAGGGAGACCAGCTCTTGCCTTGTCCTATTTCCAGAGGTACTGCCTCCCTGGTCCACAACCTCTTCTCCATCCTCACTGCCAGCAGCGCGCAGTCTGTCTGTCTCTAGGGCTCCCCCCCTCTGCCTCCCTCTCAGGAGGACCTGAGATGCCAGGGCCCCTCGGGGAAGCCAGGGTCACCCCCGCCTTGGGGTCCCTTCTGCCACAGGAGGCAACCAGGTTCCGGGACCAGGACAGGGAGGTCTTTGGGGACCACAGTGGACACACACACTATTCTAAGAAGGATCTTTTATAATGACTGCCTGTGTTTAAAATCAAGATGTTATAGCAACTCGTGTGATCCACGCCCCAGGTTTTGTAACTCCTTATTTTCTTGGATCCCCTACCCTACCCCAAGCCCATCCACCAGCCTTCTGTTGGCCTCTAGGCTGCCTTTCTTTCCAACTCGGTTAAGCTACTGCCTCCTCCAGGAAGCCTTCTTGGCTTTCCTTTTCCCTGGACAGGCTGCCTCAGTGCCATTTCCTCCTCAGCCACTCCACTAAGCTATATCAGGGCAAAGCAATCTTTGCAGCCCAGGGCCAACCCAGGACAGACACTCAATAAATGAGCTATGAAGGGATTATGGTGGAGGGTATGTCCCCTCCCCGCCCCCCAGCCTCGGGTCCTGTGCCCAAGAGCCCTCAGGCCCCTCGTCAGATGGAGGGACAAAGCAGGACACATCTCCGAGCCTCTTGGGGCTCACCTGTTTTCTTGCCCTTTTGGCCCTTCTCTGGCCACCAGGAAGACCTGATGTGGGCCGTGTAGGACAGTCTCCACAGCCCCCACAGCCAGTGCTGTCTTGGGCAATCCCTGCCTAACAAGTCGTTAATCTGTGGTTTGGCCCCAATCCGCCCCCGACAGAAGTTTTCTTAAGGACATAAGGTTCCCAGTAAAGAGATGAGAGGAAAAACAACAAAAGGACAGGCTCGGTGGCAGAGTGGCCTGGGTGCAGGTGTCAGTGTCCTCACTTGCAAATCACCCAGGACGGCTGGGGGTGGTCTCTGAGTCTCTAAGCACAGCAGGTGAGGGTGCCTGCTGCTGTGAGGTGGGGGTGGGGGGCCCTTCACTTGCCCCCAGGTTCCCCAAACACAGCAGCAAAGGCTCACTGGTGGCCAGACGCCCCGGCTGCACGCGTGGCTTTGCACCCCACCCTGTGCGGACAACGCTCCCTGCTCCATCTACGGGGCCACCTGCCTTTGAGGATGGAGACCATGAGACACGCCCCAAGTGCCTGCAGAGTCCCGCTCACTCCTTGTCACTCAACAGATGCTGGGTCAGAGAGAAGCACGGTTTGGTACAGGATGCAAGTTTGCTCATGACTGGCACAACTCGGTGGGGTAAAATCCCAAGGTTTTCACAAGGCACTGTGTGGCTGCTTACACAGCTGTGCTGGGGAACCATGGATGTTTGAGAGTGAGTGGGAGCAGTTTGGGGAGGGCCCTGGAGGTACCCAATGCTGGTTCTGTGACTCTCCACTTAGGACAGTAGCATCATCCTAGGAGACCCGTCCACTGTCTCCTGTGAGGATCAGAACATTGGTCTATAGGATTCCTAATTTAGTATAACTAAGCAAAAAGGCAAAATGAGAAATGCTTTGTCACAGGAACAAGCGACAAAATGTTGAGGTCCTTAATATATAAAGATCTCCAACAAATAAGAGGTCAACAAACCAGCTTAATGAATGTGAGATCCTGAATAGCGTGAACAACAGAGAAAGCCCACTGGTGAAGTTCACATCAGTTCTAGGCTTTGGTCAATGGCATTGCAAAAAGGTTGATTTCTGAGTTTTGATACATGTTTGGTGGTTATGGAAGATGTTGACCAAGAGGAAGGTGGGTAAAGGGTGTATGGGAATTCTCTGCCCTGTTTCTGTACCAGTATGTGTCACTTTTATAAATAGGAAACAAGAGCTGTTTTCTGTAAGTAGCAAAGCATCTCAAGATTTTAAAAGTGAACTGTTGACAATGGACATAAGCAATTCACAAATAGCATTGTGAACGACCATGAATGAAAAATGCACCACGCTGCAGTAATCCAAACATCCTTTTGGCCTCTGACCCAAGGAGACCAATAAGCCATAGCACCTGGATGCAATGAGGGGCCCTGAATGGGGTATGTCTGGGAAAATGGGAGGGCAAGTGACAGAATTTGGACATGGAGCTTGGAGACAGGGTTGGTGTGGCGTCTCCCGATTTTGCTAACTGTACTGTGGTTACGTAAGAGAACGTCCTTGTTCTCGGCAGATTCTCAGTAGAAGGGTTAGTGGCTACGGGGCTGCTATCTCCAAGTTAATCTCCAAGGCTCAGAAAAAATTAATACTCACTCACACACATTCAACTACACATGTAGACATAGCCACACATGTACAGGCGAGTTGTTACCGTGTACGCTACAGTCATCACTCTATGCACGTGTACACATCCCGTGGACACACACCATAAACACACACATGTACACACAGTATACACACACCGTGCACACACATGCAGCACACACAATACCAGGGCACAAGCATGCATGTGTGCACAGACGCAGGTACACACATGTACATATGCACACACGTGTACACACACACACAGAATGAACAAACAGGGCAGGTGGACACACTGGCAGTGCTATGGAAAAACGGGCATGGGGAATTCCTCGCACTGTTCTTGCAAGTTTCCAGTAAGCTTGGAACTACAGCAGACACCAAAGTCAGTCTGGAAGGTCTTCCAGTGGCTATTACAGGTGAACTTTCCTAATTTTTAAAATGTGGGAACAGCATTCACATACCATAAAATCCATCGTCCTAAAGTGTACAATTCAGTGTATCCTGTCTTCTGTAAACCTTACATGCTTCCTGAGAAAAACCTTTAAGATGATTATGTGTCACTTTTATAAATAGGAAACAAGAGCTATTTTTGAAAAGCCCTGACCTCTTGCCCCCTTTACAGACTGTGGCTGGAGGGTGGGTGGGGAGGGTGCTGGCCAGGGTCCCAGGGGCTCGGGGATGGCATGAGCCTGAGAGGAGCTCAGCCCAGGGTGTGACAGCCAGGCCCCGTGTTGGTACAGGTGCCGGGGCGGCTGGCATTTCCCACCCTCTGGAGTGCCTTCCCTGGCCTCTGATGAGTTTCCCATCTGCTCTGCAGGCCCATAAATTCAAAGCGAGGGCTGCATGCGGGAGCCGCCCAGGGCGGCATGTCTGGCCTGGGAAGCTGTGAGCCAGGGTGCACACCACGCTGCCAGTGGCCCGGGGCCCGGGAACCCAGCTGAGACTGAGGGACAGGGCACAGTGGGAGGGAGATGGGCTGGCCCAGGCACACATCCCCGTCTGGACATCTGCTGGCCAAGGGCCTTGGTCTCTGATACTCAATTCTTCAAATGGGAAAAGACACAAAAGTGATGCACACACCCGTCGGCGGGAACTCTGAATAAATACTATATTTGGCTCCAACAGAACATGACCTCGAAGTCATCTTGGCCTGGACACCAAGGTCAACCACAGCAATGGGCCACGGTGATGGCACAACCCCTCATATGCTGTCAGAAGGACACTTCACCCTAGGGTCTTCTTCCTCAAGACCCATCACCCCAGTCTGACTGCAGAAAAACACCAGACAAACCCTAGCAGGGAGACTTCCTACAAAATTTCTGGCCAGTCCTCCCCGCTAACTGTCTAGTCACAAAAGCTAGGAAAGCCTGAAAACTTGACACAAGCAAGAGGGGCCTATGGATACGTGGCCAAGAAGCAATGGCCAAATGCCAGGTGAGACCCTGGCATAGGAAGCGGATGTAATGGCAGAGCCAGTGACACTAGGGTAAATCATGGAGGCTGACACACCAGCGTGGATTCTTGGCTGTGTCACTGCACTGCAGTCACATCCAGGCCAATGTGAGGGGACACTACCCGGCGGTGGGTGGGCACTCTCTGAGCTGGCTTTGCGACTGCTCTGCAAGCCTCAAACCATCCAAAAGGAAAAGGTTCACCCTGAAGATAACCAGAGTTGGCAAAGTGCTTCCTGAGGGCTCCATTCAGCATGGCCCCGGCTCCACCCACGTCCCATGGGGTAGGAGGTCTGAAAGCTGGAGCGTGGCCAGCGGGCCATTCTGGGGAGGCATGTCACGCTCGTGCCTCATGCCCCTGCAGTGGGACACCCCTGTGGTGGAGGACGTTGCATCTTTGTACAGAGCCATCCCCTCTTGGCACTGATAGGTCAGCATCTTTAAGATAATGGTCCTGTGTTCCCAAAATGTTCCCCTGACAGTGTCAGCATCTGCTGTGGGTTGAATCGTGCCCCTGAACCCATGATGTGACCTTACTTGGAAAGAGGATTGTTGCAGATGTAATCAAGTTAACAGGAGGCTGTTCTGGAGTCGGGGGTCCCTAATCCAATACAACAGTGTTCTTATAAGAAGAGGGGAATTTGGACACAGAGACACACAGAGGAGAGGCTGCGGGAGCCTGGAGACAGGCTGGAGTGATGCTCTCACAAGCCAAGGCACCAGAGGACACTGCTGGAGCCTCGGGAGGGAGCATGGCCCTGCCCCACCTGGATGTCGGATGGCTGGCCTCTGGAGTTGAGGGACAACGGATTTCTGTGGTTTTCAGCCGCCCTGTGTGTGGTGACTCCGCCATGACGGTCCCAGGATGCTGACACAACAGGCGGTGGTGAGCTATGCCTCACGTGGCCCTTTCTGTGGTTATCAGCTGTCCTCTACATAGGAGCATCCCTTCCTCTCTGTGCCATGGGGAGAATAACAAGTCCAGGGAGTGGGACGTCCCACAAGGTGAGAACGGCAGCCAAGTAGATGCGCGCAGGCAGCACAGCCTCCGGCTGGGCTCTGGATCAGGAGCAAACCACTGTGGCAGCTCCGAAAGCACAGCTAAGGGACAGTGTGGTGGTTCTGGGTTCGCACTGGGTGGGCATAGGATGACACGACGGCCCTGGTGTTGTGCGGACATGGGATGGGGTCCCTGTTCTTGCCCAGGAGACAGTTAGGGGCCGGGGTATGACACCTGGAAATCACTTGCAAACCAAGATGCACGTGCTGAGGTGAGTGGGACTGTGGGAAGATGGCAGGCAGGGTGACAGGGAGAGAACGTGTCCACAGGTGGACAAAGACACAGACACAGAGGACTGACAGGTGACAGACCAACGATAGATGGGTGGGTGCCAGATAGAGCAGCTGCAGCCAGGCACACCTGTGCACACACAAACACACGTCCCCTCCGGGTATTGCCTAGAACATTCCTGAATCCAAGTTCTCTGACACATTCCCCCCAAACCTCCTTCCCATGTCCCCCTCGCCCATCCTGCTGGCCCCACTTCCTGCTTCCTGTCTCCCTGCTCACTAGGGACTGTCCCTGCTGTAGTCTTGGCTCCCCCAGCACTACGGACATGGGGCCGGGTCTTTCTCTGGGGGTGTCTCGGGTCCTGTGGGCGGCTGAGCAGCATCCCTGGCCCCCACCCACTCTATGCCAGGTGCCCCCTAGTCCTGACAACCATAGGCATCCCCAGGTGTCGCCCAGTGTCCCCTGGGGGCTAGTGACGGGCAGTCCTTGCCCCTGCCATGAGGGTCACTGTCAGGATGGAACACGTTGGGGGTGAGGTGGGGGAGCTGATGCTGGGCTCTTTGCCCAGGCTCTGGGCTCAGAGGGAACCAAGGTCACGGAGACTTGGAGTCAGGGAGGGGCAGGCTGCTGACAGGCTCCGGCTGGCTGGTCTCTGGGGAGCTGTTTGCTGCGTTTTCCCTCCCAGAGAGCTCAGAGGTGCAGATCCCCCTCCCCAGATAAGGATGGGGATCCTCACTACAGAGTCACGTGGAAGGGAAGCTGGTGACCCCTCATCCCTCGTCCCAGTGACCCTGGCCCCCACCTTCCAGTGTCAAACCGTGCAGCTGCCCCCAGGCCAGCACACACTTACCAATGCCCCCCACCAACTTCTTCTGCAACTCTATTCACTGAGTGTACGTTTAGGAGGGCAGACGGGTCCAAGCTACAGCCCCCCATTTTTTAATCCTGGCACGGGGCTAGAGCAGGGTCCCCTGACCCAGCCATGAAGGGGGCGGAGGTGGCGGGGCAGTGGGCAGGCAGCCGGAGAGGTCCAGGGGTGGGTGTCAGGGGGCAGATAAAATAAGTAGATGTGTTGGGGATACTCAGAGCCTTTCTGTGGTTGGAGAAGGTGTCTGCAAACACAAGGAGGAAAGGCAGGCACGAGCTGGGATGGGCGGGGCTGGACGGGTGAACTCAGTGCGAACGCTGGACAGCTTCCTCGGCAGGAGGCAGATGGACAGGTGCATGGGTCACACGTATACACGTACTCAGAAGATATAGAACTAGCTAGAAGCAGTCACAGGCACATGCACACAGACTGTGGTGCACATGCACCAGGCCGCATGGGGACTCCCTAGCTCTGCCCATGGAGGGCACCTAGAAGCCGTGACACCCCCAGAGTGATGAGCCCAGACAAGGGAATCGAGGGTCGCCGCGAGATTTATTTCATTTCACACCACAGGCCCCATGTCTGCAGCTGGTGGACAAGACACCTGTGATTCCCTAACACCCACCTAACGGTCCCCAAACACGTGCCCGTCGTCTTGAGCTTATGGAAGCGGCCAGTCTTGCTACTTGTTCACCAACACTCGGCAAAAGGAGAGACTCAGACGATTCTCATCACAGCGCTGGTTCCCGGGACCAGACGAGGCCAGCTACTACAGACTCAGCTGAGGTCAGCAAAGTGCGCAGTCCCATCCAGCTCACTGCTTGCTTTTATTTTTATTTTTATTTTTTTTATTTATGATAGTCACAGAGAGAGAGAGAGAGAGAGAGAGGCAGAGACACAGGCAGAGGGAGAAGCAGGCTCCATGCACCGGGAGCCCGACATGGGATTCGATCCTGGGTCTCCAGGATCGCGCCCTGGGCCAAAGGCAGGTGCCAAACCGCTGCGCCACCCAGGGATCCCCTTGCTTTTATAAATAAAGTTTTATTTATTGGAACACAGCCACACACATGCGCTTCCAGATGACCACAGAGGCCACGTGGCTGAGCTGAATCAGTGGAACAGAGACTACATCCCCAAAGCTGCAAACACTTGCTGTCTGCCTGGCCCTTCACAGGAAGTTGGCCTGCTTCTGGGTAAGGTGGACCTCAGGGTGGGCTGGCGGCTCTCCGTAACACGAGGCATCGCCGGTCTTCTTTGTAGAAGACTTCTGGCACTTCTCAGGCACGCTTTCGGTGGGGGCCACCATACTCCCTGCTGCCTCTGGCCTTTGAGGGGCCATGTGCTCTGTGTCTCCCTCCTCTTATAAAGCAGCACCTTCACCCCGCTGACCTGGGAGGCCCCCGCAGCCTACCTCATCCCAGCCAATTTTCCTTTAAAAGAGAGATCGTCCCCAGGGAGGAGTTCCTTGCCAGTGTTTCTCAACTGGGGGCAATTCCTTCCTCCCACAGGGGACACCGGGCAATGTCTGGGGATGTCTGTGGTTGCCAGGACTGGGGTGCTCCTGGCATCAAGGAGTGGCAGTGTGGGATGCTACTCAGCTCTGCCCTCCAGCACCCAGGATGCGACCAGAGAATGACCGGGCCTGGTGTCAGCAGTGCAGGGCTGGGGTGTTGGGGAGCCACTCTGTCTTAAGCCTCAAGTAGCAACAGCCAGGATATCTGAGCAGAGAGGCTAAGGCATCCACCCGGCTAGGGGAGGCCCAGCCATGCCCTGGTCCGGGGAACCAGGATTTAGCTCTTCACCAGGCTCTGCTTTCCTACACTCTGATACAAGAGACCACTGAGGACAGGGACTGCCAGACACCTGGCGAAGGGGACACTGGTGAGTGACCAGACATGATGCAGGACCATCAGTGTGATCATCAGCTCTCCAGTGCTGCAGGGGCACAGAAAAAGGAGGTGCTGGGGCTCTGCTCTACACTGTTTCTGTGCAGCACTGTCCATAGTGTCCCACACCAGGCCCAGGGCTCGGCATGGGAAGGTCTGCCTTCCATCTTGCCAGGGCCACTCACGGGGTCTGCTCAGACTGCATGGGGTTGGCCAAACTCTTCCACTCAAGTCTCTGACATCCTTTTTGCTTTTCATTTCTATTTAAAAAATTTTGGGGGGCAGCCTGGGTGGCTCAGTGGCTTAGCGCCGCCTTCAGCCCAGGGTGTGATCCGGGAGACTGGGGATCGAGTCCCATGTCTGGCTCCCTGCATAGAGCCTGCTTCTCCCTCTGCCTGTGTTGTTTCTGCCTGTGTCTCTGCGTTTTCTCTGAAATCATTATAGATTCCAAAGAAGTTGCAAAAAAAAGGTATAATGGAACCCTTGCCCAGCCTCTCCCAATGGTGACAACTTGCGTATAGTTAGTATCATCGATTAACAAACATTCAGAAAAATGATGTTTGGTACGATCCACAGAGATTACTTGATGACCCTGATTTTCTACATGCATATTGGTGTGCACTCGAGTCTATCTTTCTAAGCCATGCGAACACACATGTAGATTCACGCCCCACCACCCCCGTCAAACCCCCTCCTGCTGTCCCTGTAGCGCCCCTCCTCCTCAACCCTAACCCTTCCCCACTGTACTGACCACATGTCCACGCTCCTCAACAAGACAGAGCAAGCTGGGTCTAGCAGTACCTGCAGGGGTTTCCATGGCCACCTGGGGTGTGTCCCAGGAGCATACGGTTGGTTTAACACCCGCAGTGGGTCAACATGACACACGGCACCAGTAGAACAATGGATAAAACCACAGTCACCTCAACGGATGCAGACAAAGACCTAACAAATCTCCACACCCCTTCGTCATAAAGACACTCCTCAAATTGAGAACAGAAGGGAACTTCCTCAACCTCACAGGGCCTCCGCACGAGCCACAGCCATACTTGTACTCATGACGAAAGCCTGCAGACCAGGGGAGGGTGGGGAAGACCGCTGCTCAGTGTCATACTGGACGTCCTGGCCAGGGTGGCTGGGCAAGAAGGTGAAAAAAAAGGCGTCCAGATGGGAGAGGAAGTTGGAGAACCATGTCTGCACTTGCACACGACACCGTCTGGTGCGGCACGAGCCTGGGCACAAATGCACGGCAGCGGCATGGCGTGCTACAGGCTGCCTAGCACGCATGTAGGCTGCCAGCCTTTCCCTAAGCACGGCAGGGGTGCAGGAGGGGCTGCCAGGTGACAGGAGTCCTGCTGAGCCAGGACTAGCTGTTGCGACCCGATCAGCCAGAAGGGCATCAGATTGACAGTCACATGGAGATGATGCCATGTGGGCTCTCTGCACAGGGACAGGTAGCAGATCTCATAAAGCACGTCAGGAGTTGTTTTTTGCCTTTTGTTTTGTTTTGTTTTTTGTTTTGTTTTGTTTTGTTTTAAAGTCAACAGCTGCCCAGGGCTCAGCAGGGGGGTCAAAGGGCCTGTTCCTCCGCTGGGAACAGGGTGGGGCCAGAGGCGGCTGGAGCCGGACGCCAGCCCTGCGGGAACGTTGTCCCGTCAGGGGCTGTATTTCTTCTCCATCCTCCTCTGACCTTCGTTCCAAACTGCCTGCTGACGCATCCGTCCTTGGCTGTGTCGTGGGAACCCCAAACTCAGGGTGTAGAGCTCTGGGAAGCCGGCAGCACCAGCAGACCAGACCCACTGACTGTTGCAGCTGGTGCCTTCCCCTCCGGGACCCCCATGGTTTCGTGGTACCATTCTTCTGCCTGTTGCTACGCTGAGACATGGGGTGGGGGGTCCCCCTGCTGCCCCGGGTGCCGGCTGACTCCCAGGTCCCCCTTCCTTGTGGCTCCTCACAGTCTTGGGTCTGCTCTAGACCTTCCCGTACCATTCCCACCTCTACTTCTCGAATGGCTTCCTCCTCCCCGGGGCCAGGCAATGGGAGCAGTGAGGACAATACCACATGGATCTGGTGCCCCTGGGCCCTCTGCACGTGGCTGTACAATGCTTGTCATTTAAAACATCACTGCAGGGGCGCCTGGGTGGCTCAGTTGGTTAAGCATCTGCCTTCGGCTCAGGTCATGATGGTCGGGTCCTGGGATGGAGCCCTGCATCAGGCTCCCTGCTCAGCCATAGGTCTGCTTCTGCCTCTGCCTCTCCCCTGGCTTATGCTCTCTCTCGCTCGCTCACTCACTCACTCTAAATAAATAAATAAATAAATAAGTACGTAGGTACATACATGCTTACATACGTACGTACGTAAGTAAATAAAAAAAAGTCACTGCACACGTGCCACCCTGGGGACAGACACCAAGCCCACGACTCTCAGGAAGGGAACCAGACACAGGAGGCCCCACAGGGTGTGAGTCCACATGTGTGACACATCCAAGACGGGCTCGTCCATGGACAAGAAGGGGGCTTTTGGGGGCCAGGGGCTGGGGGAGATTGTGGGGGGAGTGACAGCTAATGAGGGCGGGGCTTCCTTTGGGGTGATGGAATGTTCTGGAACTAAATGGGGGTGATGGTCGTGAATCCTGGCAGATATACTAAAAGTTGTTAAATTCTACACTTAAAATGGATGAAGTTTATAACGTGTAAATTGTGCCTCAATAAGGTGTTAGAAAATAAATTATAGGCAACATTACCAAGAGGTCAGGCCCTTTATCTAAATGGATTTTTCAGGGGATTCCTGGGTAGCTCAGCGGTTTAGTGCCTGCCTTTGGCCCAGGGCGTGATCCTGGGATCCCGGGATCCTGGGATCGAGTCCCACATCGGGCTCCCTGCATGGAGCCTGCTTCTCCCTCTGCCTGTGTCTCTGCCTCTCTCTCTCTCTCTGTGTGTCTTTCATGAATAAATAAATAAAATCTTTAAAAAATATAATAAATGGATTTTTCGAGTGTGCCGGTTTTTAAATGCATCAGTAAAACAGAAAGATTAGAAGCAGTATGGAACAAATAGACCAGGTGAAGGAGAAGCGGAGGTCAGCGTTCAGTTTCACTCTGTCAAGTACATAATCATTTTCATGTATTTTATAGATAAGAAAACAGGCTTAGCGATGGTGGTTATGTGAATTACATGCTGGTAGAGCCATCCTGTCTGTCTGCATCCATCCATCCATCCATCCGCCCATCCCATCTGTCTGGATCCGTCCATCCATCTACGCATCCTGTCTGTCTGGATATGTCCATCCACCTTGCACCCACCCAGCCCTCCATAGACATACGTGCAATACAATCAGTAGAACTGCAAGTGGAATCCAGGGCTTGCAAACCATGGTCCAATACTATTCTTTTCCTTTTCAGTTTTTTTCTTCTTTTTTTTTTTTTCTCTTCTTATCCTTTTAAAATGTCAATACCTATTTTATGTTTTCAAAGTTGAATGCAACAATAAGTACGATAAGTACGTTGCTCCTTGGGTTCCTGATGTTCCTGGTAACCAAGCAACCGTCGTCTCTCCGAGGACATGGGAGCATCCTGCACAGCATGTCTGCCTCATACACAAGTGCTCCACACTCAGAGAGCTTTTGGGAACTGATGATGCACAAGTTAGAAATAATCAAGCCTCCTTGCCACTTCTTATTGGATTTGTAAGGAATACTCCTACGTGCCTACACTATTTGCTAGCATGCCTCCCTACCTCCACTCTGCCCAGCTTTCTTTCCTGGGAACCACCAGCGATGCATGGGGTCTGGCGGGGCGCTCTGCACACTGCGGGGTGTTCTGCACACTGCGGGGTGTGTCCAGGAGCCAGGTTGCCACCTGGCACTCCAACACCACCTGGCCTGGACGGCTTCAAAGCAAACCTTGCTCTACTGAAGCCCAGGCTGAAGGGCAGAACTGGCATTTAGGAGAAAAATGTGATTTCTGCTGCTGCTTTATGACTTTAGGGTTTTTTTCTAGAACTCACCACCCTGAGATGGAGAGTCACTCGCCTCCCTCTGCTGACTGAGCCACCCTGGCAACCCTGCCATCCTTACTTCAGGTCTCCTCCTGGATTTCAAGTAGTTGAAATCTTTTTATCCCCCGCACGTAACTACAACACCACTATTACACCCAAAATTCACCACAGTGTCATCATCTACTCCCCAGTCCATTAGCAACAGGCCCTGATTGTCATAAATGTCTGCTTTATGGCTCTTTTGTTCAAACTGGGAGCCAGTGAGGCCTGTATGTTGCGTTTGCTTGGTTTATCTCTTCAGTTACCTTCTCTGTCAATTATTAGTTAAAAAAAAAAAGTTTTAGTTTTCAGAAACCTTTTAGACTTACAGAAGCAAAAAAAAAAAAAAGAAAGAAAGAAAAAAGAAAAAAATAGACTTACAGAAGCATTGTGAGGATAGTACAGTTTCTGCATCCCCACACTTCGTGGCTCCTATTGTTGACTTCGGGTATTACTGTGGTACATTTTTCCCGATTCCTGAGCCAACACTGATACTTTGTTATTAACTAAAATCCATACTTTATTCCGATTTCCTTACTATTTCCCCAATGTCCTTTCCTCCCATAGGACCCCACACAGGATTCTACTTTGCACACACTTGTGGCAATGGTTAGTGTCCACCTGAGTAGGCCAGGGAGTGCCCTGGGGTGTGGTGTGGTGGCAAGGGACCCCTGAATCTTCAGCCTGAGGAATGCAGGCCATCCTTCCCCGTGAGGGTGCACCTTTCCAACCCACTGGGGGCCTGAACACAACATGAGATGGAGTCCATGAGAATGTGCTCTCCTTACTGCCCAGCTGGGACATCGGCCTTATCCTGCATTTCCATCTTGGACTCAGACAGGGACTTGCTCCATCAGCCCCGTGGGGTCTCCTGCTGGCCCACTGCAGTTCTTAAGCCTTCTCAGCCTCCTTGGCTGCACGGGCCAATTCCTTATGAAAACTCTCTTCATTCATATATGCTGTTGGTTTTGTTTCTCCGGAGAACCCAGATCATACAGCTGTTGAGCTTCCTTAGGTCCCTCGGGCCTGAGACAGTTTCTCAGATTTTCCTTGTTTTTCATGACCTGGACAGTTTTGAGGAGGCCTGGCCAGGAATTTTGTAGGAAGTCCCTCATTTAGGATTTGTTTGATGCTTTTCTCACATAGTTAGACTTGGGTGATGGACCCTGGAAAGGAAAAGCACAAAGTGCTCTTTCCATCCCAGTGTATGAAGAATATGCACTTCATGGGTATGACACCAAAAGCACAGGAAACAAAAGAAAAAATAAACAGAACTTCATTAAAATGAAAAACTTTTTTTTTTTTTTTTGAGAGAAAAGCAGCAGGGAGGGGCAGAAAGGAGAGGGAGAGTGCTAAGTGGACTCCATG
This sequence comes from Canis lupus baileyi, assembly GCF_048164855.1. NCBI lineage: Eukaryota > Metazoa > Chordata > Mammalia > Carnivora > Canidae > Canis > Canis lupus. Next base: position 58,276,866 of record NC_132856.1, on the reverse strand, counting down.
CCCAGTGCAGAGCTCAATGCAGGGCTCAATCTCACAACCCTAAGGTCATGAGCCAAAATCAAGAGTTAGATGCTCAACCAACTACACCACCCAGGCATCCCATAATTAAAAAGTTTTGTGCATTAGAGGATATTTTGAATACAGCAAAAGATAACCCAAAGAATGGGAGAAATTGTTTGCAAATCATACACCCGATAAGGAACTGATATGCAGAATACATGAAGAACTCCTACTATTAAGTGAGCAACAATTTGATTAAAAACATGAGTATCTGAATAGACGTTTCTCCAGGGAAGACCTACAAATGGCCAGGAAGCACATGAAAAGATGCTCAGCATCATTAATCGTTACAGAATGCAAATCAAAACTACAGTGTGGGGCTGCCCCGGTGGCGCAGCAGTTTAGCACCGCCTGCAGCCTGGGGTGTGATCCTGGAGACCCGGGATCAAGTGCCACGTTGGGCTTCCTGTATGAAGCCTGCTTCTCCCTCTGCCTGTGTCTCTGCCTCTCTCTCTGTCTCTATGAATAAATAAAATCTTTAAAAGAAAGAAACACTACAGTATGATCCCACCCATTAGGATGACTATTATAAACAAAAAACAGCAATAATAGAAACAACAAGATTGGTGAGGACGTGGAAAACCTGGAACCCTTGTGAATGGCTGCTGGGAACAGAAAATGGTGCAGCTGCTATGGAAAACAACATGAAGCTTCCTCAAAAAATTAAACATAAAATTACCATAGGGTCTAGAAATTCCACTTTTGGGTGGTTATGTACCTAAAAGAATGGAAAGCAGGTACTTGAACATATACTTGCACACCTGTGTTCACAGCATCATCATCCACAATGGCCAAAAGGTGGAAGCAATCTAGTGTCTATCGACAAATGAATAAATAAACACAGTGCAGTCTACACACACCTGGGATACGATCCAGCCTCAGGAAGGAAGGGACCCCGACACCTGCCCCCCATGTGGACGGACCCCAAGGACACCAGGCTCAGGGGGGAGACCCAGACCCAGAAGGACACCTCCTGCAGGACCCCACTCCCAGGTGGTCCCCAGAGGAGGCCCATCCACAGAGACAGAGAGGAGATGGTGGGAGCCAGGGTGAGGGGTGGGGATGGGGAGTCAGTGCTTCCTGGGGATGGGGTCTCTGTGTGGGGAGATGGAAAGTTCTGGAGATGGTGGAGGGGTTGGGTGCAGGGTGGGGTGAGTGTGCTTTGTGCCCTGAGCTGTGCACTGTAGAGACAGTTAAGATGGTTCATGTTGTATTATGTATATTTTACAATGAAAAGAAGCTACATATGTGTTTAAAAGGCCAGGACTCGGGATCCCTGGGTGGCGCAGCGGTTTGGCGCCTGCCTTTGGCCCAGGGCGCAATCCTGGAGACCCGGGATCAAATCCCACGTCGGGCTCCCGGTGCATGGAGCCTGCTTCTCCCTCTGCCTATGTCTCTGCCTCTCTCTCTCTCTCTGTGTGACTATCATAAATAAATAAAAATTAAAAAAAAATAAATAAAAAAAAATAAAAGGCCAGGACTCGCTTAAGGTTTCATCATCAGGTAAAGACAGATGCAGGGGATCCCTGGGTGGCGCAGCGGTTTCGCGCCTGCCTTTGGCCCAGGGCGGAATCCTGGAGTCCCGGGATCGAGTTCCGCGTTGGGCTCCCGGCATGGAGCCTGCTTCTCCCTCTCCTCTGCTTGTGTCTATGCCTCTCTCTCTCTATGTCTATCATAAATAAATAAAAATAAATTTAAAAAAAAGACAGACGCAGACGGACACCTGCCCAGCTGTGCAGAGACACCCGGCGTCTGTCCCCGTCTGGGTCTTCAGGGCTTCTCTAAGCACTGGTAGTCATAGCCCAGTTCTTACCCTAAGTGGCTCAGAACCCGGAGCTAAGGAGTCAACATAAAATGTGGTCCCGCACATCTGGGGAACTTACCAGAAGCCGAGCCACTGTGAAGGGACATGTTCTCAAGCCAGGGCACCAGGGATCACCTAGATAAAGCTCAGCATTGCAAGTGTGCAATGCACTGGGTGTTGTCACATATTCACCTCTGCGTGGGGGCATGTGCCTGGGAAAAGTCTGCAAGAGTCTCAGGGGGGAACAGGAGTGGTGAGGACAACAGGAAGACCAGTCTGTATGTAGCACAGACTCTGGCCGGGCCTTCTATTTAGCTTCTCCATAAGTTCTCCAATTCAATGCTCACAACCACTCTCTGCAATAGATGGGTCTGAGTCCACCACACAAACACACCCATCACTCTTTGTACGAATGCAGATGCTGAGACTCAGGAAAACCAAGAAACTAGCCTAAGACTCAAAACAACAGTTTGTGGCCAGCATTGGACTGGACAGTTGTCCACCCTGCCCACACCCCCAGTGCCGGTTAAAGCTGGGAAACAGGGTTTGTGGTGGGAGATTTCGGTTTCCTCATGCCCGTACTGTTACGTGTATTTATAAATACATCCTCAGTGGGCGTGAAATTTGACTGGAGGCGGGCGACAGGGGTCTTACTCTGCACAGGTGCAGTGGTACCGGTAGCATGTAAAGGGACCCTCGGCATCCTGGCGCCCTTCACCTTCCACGAGTCTCCCGCACAGACCATCTTCTTCTCGGCTTTTTGATTCCCAGGACTTCACTTCTCCCCAGTAATGTGCAGCCTCTGGAGGTGTACGACTGAGATTTTAGAAGTGTCACACAAACTCAGGGCATCTAGATGTACGATGCGTTTTCACCCGCTGCTGGCTTTGCGTTTTCTGACAAGCACTCAGGAAAAGAAAGTCCCCAAGGAGGGTAGTCACGAGAGAGAGAAACAAGGCTGAGAAAGCTCGGCCTTACATGGAGCCAGTATCACTTCTGTATTATTTCCTTGTAGCAAAAGGGGGAACAAATATGAAGCTGAATAAAAAGGTCAGCTCACTTCGAGCTGGAAAGAAGTCTAGTTTCTAGAAATGTCTCCAAAAATGGGAAGCTGGGTTTCCAGAGTAGTTTCCACTGGGTGCGGGGCGAGGAAGGGGCTGCAGGGAGGGAGGGGCATGGCAGGAAGTGGGGTGCCTGTGCTCAGCTGGGAATATTGAGGCCACGGGGCTCCACTGCTGGCTGGGTGTGCAGCGGAGCGTGCCTTTTGGGCGTTGTTCTGGTGCACAAACAGCACGTGGTGCCTTGCTGGCCAGCCGCCGGCCTGCCTGCTGTCCTGGGCTGACCTTGGGGAGCACTGCACTTTCCCTCCCTGACCTAGAGAATGTCTGTCCTCGTGAACGTTCACGCTGAGATCTGAGGTTTCGATTCCACCAAAATAAATACAGCAGTGGCCCACCCCTTGCTCAATTAATCCAAATCAAGCAGGCTGGTTTCTGAGCATTTCAAGAGTTCCCAGTGGAGAAAGCATGGCCCTGCCAGCCTCCAGGACGCAGAAGATGGGAGCTGAGCAGACGGCCCTTGAGGCAGCCCTGCATGTAGCTCTTCCATCTGCCTGGCAGTCCCCAAAGTCAGGGAAGCTGGGGCACCTCACTGAACTCAGGTGAGGTCCATAACACATCAAAGTTAGAAGGCAACATGGCAGTCCTGGTATGAGGAGTCTGTCAACGATGAAGGGGGTTCCTGGGGACCCGGAACAATAAGAAACACCCTGCCTGAAAGATCCAGGAGCCAAGTACCCCCAGGGCTGAGTGGAAGTGAGACCACCAAGGCTCACCTGCACATCTCGGACCCTGTGGGGTAGGAATTTGCTAGAAGAGGCTTTTCCCCCCATACACTGTGGACATCTGATGCTGGGTCATTCTTTGGGATGGGGCATCCCAGGCACCGTGAGGGTTAGCAGCATCCCTGGCCCCACTCAATCTTGACCAGAGATGTCATCCTATGCCACCCGTGTCCCCTGGGTGAGAGCCCTAGTCTGGAACTCAAGACATCTGAGCAAGCAACTGTCCTTTGCTTCAATCCGAGGAGCATATACTACTTCTCCTGAAAGATTGATTGGGGGCTCCCGCTCCTCAGCTTTGTGGCCCCAGGTAGGTCAGGCCCATACTACAGCTGCACTGAGTGAGGGGAAAATGAACAGACGGCGGTGAAAATGAGACATGGTTTTGCAGGGAAGTCCAGCTCACACTCACATGAGCAGTAAACTGTACCGTTCTTCTCAGTCTGTGTCCCCCTGAGAAAGGTCCACGACTGATAAAACATGGGCAAGTACCAGAGAGACAGGAGCGGGGAGGGGACCAAAGTGAACACAGCACCTGCTTCCTGGGGTTCCAGGCCTTCCAGAGCCAACTTCTGCACTCTCAAGCCTGCAGGGTGGTGGTAGTGGGGCTCACCCCTTAAGGAAGGTTCCTGATGCATTCAGCACCAGATCCGATTTGCAGAAACTCAGGTGGCTGCCCCAGGGGTGGCTGATTGCATCCTGGGGGGAGTTAAGACGAGTCTCATCATTGGCAGATATGGTGTCATGGAACTAGGGATTGTGAGCGGGGTTAAAAATAAAACATGAGGGGCACCTGGGTGGCTCAGCTGGTGAAGTGTCTGCCTTCAACTCAGGTCATGACCCCGGGGTCCTGGGATGGAGCCCCACATAAGGCTCCCTGCTCAGCGGGGAGTCTGCTTCTCCCTCTGCCCCTCCCCCCCGTGCATTCTCTCAGATAAATGAATAAAATCTTTTTTTTTTAAAAAAAAAAAGGGGGGGATCCCTGGGTGGCTCAGTGGTTTAGTGCCTGCCTTCGGCCCAGGGCACAATCCTGGAGTCCCAGGGATCGATTCCCACATCAGGCTCCCTATATTGAGCCTGTTCTCCCTCTGCCTGTGTCTCTGCCTCTCTCTCTCTGTGTGTCTCTCATGAATAAATAAATAAAATCCTTAAAAAAAATAATAAAAAAATAATAAATAATAATAAAAAATAAAATGTGAGACAAGTTTCGTACACAGAGCGGGCTCTGACTCCCACCCACGACTCTCTGGCTGCAGGGGAAGGGTCCGTGCCCAGAGCCAGACGGGCAGCGACTGCAGCTCGGCCATCAAGCCCTGTTCAAGAGGCCCTCGAGATGAAAAGCTCGCAGGTGAAAAGCTTGCAGGGTGTAACTACCTGTAACAACATGGTCCTCTATGCCAGACATCTGCTCCCTGTGCAGGTGAAGGCAGAGCCAACTGTCCCACCCCTGGAGGGAAAACCAGAGGCGATGGACTCCCAGCATGAAGGCAGGCCCGATGGTAGCCCACCCCACCTGAGCGCTCTGCTTTATCTCAACTCTAATCTTTTAAAAGCCTTATTAGAGGAGCGCTCTGGGGGCAGGCGGGTAGGGTCACTGAGTCCTAGCTGCTCCCTGGCTGTGGGATCTGGGAAACCAAATCTGAACTGATTTCCTGGCTCCTCGCCTGCACAACGAGGTGAGTAGCAGCACTGGCCTCAAACAGATGAGGCAAAGGGCTCCTGGATCCCTTATTCCAGCGATTTGTAAACATTCTGTTTCCAGGACCCGTTTCTACTCTTAAAAACGATCAAGGCTACATGTGTGATAACACCAGGCCAGGTGCGGACACACGCACTCGTGCGGTTGGCCCATCTGCCGCCCTGCTCTGCTGCCAGCTCTCCGGAGGCAGGGTCTGGGGGCTTTTCCCTTGCCACGTCCCCACTGTTTGGCAGCAGCAGAGCCACCTGCAGCCAGGCAGCTGATGGCACCACCCCGAGGTGCAAGATTCTGTCCAGGAAGAGAAAGGGTGGTGGGAAGCCCGGTGGCCCCGGTGCCCCCTCCAGGAACTGCAGGGAGTACTCCGCAGACCTGCCTGCGAAGGAAGCCTGCTGGGCCCTGAGACGAGACACGCTCTGACCGGGGCTGAAACATCCCACGTCCTAGCCTTGTTCCACCTGTGCCCTATACTCCCTCAAGCAGACTCTGTCTCCCTTCTGCCTGGGGAGAAGCTGCCAGCAGAAAAGAACAATCCACAAGGGCTCCAGTCTCCACCAGCCCCCCTGAGCCAGCAGAGCGAGGGAGCAGGCAGGCGTGGGGACACCCTGGGCTGGGGCCTGGAGCAGCTGAGCAGGAGCCACTACGCAATCATAACAGCATGTGCTGCCTCCGATGGTATTCTGGGAATCTAAATTAATCCCAGACACCGGGCTGCGAGGCAGAAGCAGAAGCCGATCTCAGCCCGGGCAGCAGGCCACCCGTGTCCTCCTTTTTCCTAGATCAGAACTGCCTTTTATAGCCAGCTCGATGTTGAACAACTGGGCGGGGTCAAGGGCAAGAGAAGCAAGAACTAGAAGTGCAGGACATGCAGGGAGCGACCAAATCAAGGCTGGAACTCAGACCCTGGGCTCTGGGGCGGGCACTTGGCACAGCAGAGCCAAGAGGTCAAGGGTCCAGGGCGCCTGCAAGGGTGAGGGGGCAGGGCCTGGGGGAGTGCTGCCACGTGTGCCAGAGTGCCCTGGGAGGGTGGGTGCCCTGCCCACCTTCCTCGCTTCTGAAGGGGGAGGTACCATGCACCAAGTGGCAGAGCTGAGGTCTGAAGGCACACCTGTGTTCCCACCCCACTGGGCTGGGAGGCAGCGGGGGACCCGGGGTGATGGTGATGGCTCCCTGGGCTGCATATGCCAGACAGTCCCGAGCTTGGAAATGCAAACTCAGGGCCATGTTTCCAGAGGCCGGAGCAGGGTTCAGGCTTGCGGGCAACGGCTGAATCTAGAGACCAGCCATATGGGATCCCTGGGTGGCGCAGCGGTTTGGCACCTGCCTTTGGCCCAGGGCGCGATCCTGGAGACCCGGGATCAAATCCCACATCGGGCTCCCGGTGCATGGAGCCTGCTTCTCCCTCTGCCTATGTCTCTGCCTCTCTCTCTCTCTCTCTGTGACTATCATAAATAAATAAAAAATTAAAAAAAAAATAAATAAATGTAGAGACCAGCCATATGGAGAACGCAAGCAGGTGACGCGGCCAGGAGCAGCCTCGGTGTTTGGGAGGATGATGCAAGTCTGCTTGTATTCACTGTGCACGGAGTTTTCAGTTCTTCGAAGGTCGCGGAGGCTGGGCGGGACTTCGGTTTGTCTCGCCTGATCCATTTCACAGGTGGGGGGAACTGAACACAATAGTCAGGGGCCCCTCTGTTTGGAGCAGCTGCAAGTTTTCTGCCTTGTGCCTCTGAGCTGCAGTGTGGACGCCTTTCCCCACACCTCCCGTGTTGCACCATAGGGGCTGTGTCTCCCACCACCCCACGTTCACAGAAGGAGTGTGGCCTGTCAGGATGCTTTTCCCAGAGAGACACAGGATGACCTGCTCCCCAGAAACAGCAAGCCACAGGGTCCTCGGAGAGCAGCTGCATTCTGGGGGTGAATGAGGTACAGCTATGGAAGTGCAAATCCCTTGCGCAGCCCAGATTAGTTCCTGCAGCTACTGTAACAAATCACACTGATTTGATGCTTAGAACAGCAGAAACTTATTTCTGCAGTACTGAAGGCCAGAGTCCAACCAATATCACTGGGCTGAGGTCAAGGTGTGGTGGGGCCATGCTCCCTCCTTCCTGCCCACTCCAGTTCCTAGGGCCTAGGCACCCCGTGGCTGGTGGCCATGTCCCTGGTCTCTCCCTGTGATCACATGGCCTCCCCTGAGTCAAATCCCCTTCTGCCTCCTTCTTTTTTTTTTTTTTTTTAATTTTTATTTATTTATGATAGTCACACAGAGAGAGAGAGAGAGGCAGAGACACAGGCAGAGGGAGAAGCAGGCTCCATGCACCGGGAGCCTGACGTGGGGTTCGATCCCGGGTCTCCAGGATCGCGCCCTGGGCCAAAGGCAGGTGCCAAACCGCTGCACCACCCAGGGATCCCCTGCCTCCTTCTTATAAGGACGCTTTATGATTACATTCAGGCCACATCGGGAAAATCCCTCCATCTCAAAATCCTGAATTTAGTCACACCTGCAAAACGGTGGCCCTTTCAGATGCCGCATTCACAGATTCCAGGGATTTAGGACCTACTACCTCTGGGGGCCTTTGTCCCCAAGCACAGTTTCCAGGGCACATGTGTGCGCACAGGAAGAGCTCCTTTGCTCAGCATCCAGGCACACCTGTGCAAGGACAGGGGTCAGCTGAGTGTGGCTGAGCTCTCGCCTGCAGGATGTGCAGGGCAAGGAGGGGAAGGCCCTATCCGGCCGGTGAGAAAGCCCCAGCACTAGACAGCAATGTGACAGTGATGGCTGCCCGATAGTCAAAGTGAAGGCACGTGTGTTGTCCACGTTAAAAAAAAAAAAAAAAATTCAAACGGTAGCAATTTTTAAAAAAAAAATGAAGTTGGGAAATAAAATTCACCTGGACTCAGGCGCCCACAGGGGCTCGGCCTGGACCCGGGGGCGACCCCCCCTCGCAGGCAGCACCCCCTTCCTGTTGGACTGAAGAGGCGGTGCTGCCGCCAGCTGCAGGCGCGCCAACCTGGCGAGGTGTGTAACCACCAAACACACATGACAGGCTTTCTGGGGAGCAGCCCCGGGACAGCAAAACGCTAAGCTGCAGCCGACAGCAGCACAATTAGCTCCTTCCTGGCCCGAGGCCAGAGAGCACCCAGAAAGCTCGTGGGGGGTCTGCAACGCCTCCTGGAGGGAGCTCACAGCTCAGATGGCATTTGAGAAAAAAGGTCAGGCTGAGCCTGCCGGCTGCCAGCCCATGACACAGAGCAAACCGCATGGAGTCAAAACGATCTGCAGGTGGCTGGTAGGTGGAGCTGAGGAGGAGGAAAACCGAAACAAGAGAGTAGTATGATTCAGCAGAGGCCCTGCCCACACACGATCTGCCCTGCGAGAAACAGAGGCCCAGACGCCATGCGAGGCAAGGCCGGGGACTGGGATGGCAGACGGGGCCGGGCAGGATTCCTGCACGCACACGCACACACGCACGCATACGCACACGGGGGCAGGGATATCCCGCTGGAGGTGCGTGGACCAGCCAGCATCACAGGAGCTCAGGGTACAGCACACGAAGCTCCCCCAGTGACGCAGGTTGGTAATCAGAGATAGGCAGGGGGCTCAGCTGTCCCCAGATGCACGCACACCTGTGCTGCCTTACACACACCCCGGAGTCCCGAGCCGGGGACCCTGCAACTTCCCTAGCCACGGTGCTTCCTCCAGCATCTCCTTCTGCAGAGAGCTGTGAGACCGTGCTGGAGTTCCTCCTGGGGTGACCAACAGTGCAGCACACGGTGGCCCAGGGCCACCCAGGTCTGTCGTTTGCTGGCACACTCTCAGCTGGCACCAAGGCCGCCGTCGGATCCCTGCAGGCCTGTGAACACGCTGAAATCTGCAGGCCTAAAATACAAAGCCACACTTCCTTCTGCCTACTTAAATTTTTAAAAAATTTCTATTTATTTATTTACTTATTTTTTAAGCAGGCCTCACACACAGCATGGAGCCCAATGTGGGGCCCAAACTCACAACCCTGACATCAGGACCTTAGCCAAGGTCAGATGCTTAACAGACTGAGCCACCCAGGCCCCCCGCCTACTTTTTTTAAAAACTCAGATGAGAGTTGCATAAAATGAAATGAACATTTTAAAGTAAATATTTCAGTGGCATTGAGTACATTCACAAAGTTGTGCAACCACCACCTCTACCAGTTCCAGAACATTCCATCACTCCAAAAGAAGCCCTTTCCCTACCAGCATCCCCCTCCCCAGCCCTTGAGAGCCCCCTCCCCCATCCATGGACGAGCTCATCCTGGACGTGTCATACATGTGGACTCACACCCCATGGGGCCTTCTGTGTCTCGTTCCCGCCCTGAGCATCGTGGGCTCGGGGTCCGTCCCCGGGGCAGCGCATGTGGGCACCTCACTCCTGTCTGCGGCTGAGGGCTGTGCCCATGAGTGGTGCCACCTTGATTGTCTCCACCTCCTGCCTCTTGTGAATCATGCTGCTGGGAACATGTGTGTATGTGTCCTTATATGAGCATCTCTGCAGCTCTTCTGCGTACATTCTTAGGACTAGAACTGAGGGGCTGCTGGGCTCCCTTTGCACCATGGCCATCCCTCCAGTGCCCAGTGCAGGCCTCGCATTCTGCACTATGTACTCCTGGAGTCCCTGCAGTGCAACCCCTTGGTGTGCAGGTGTGCACTTGTCTGACGGACATGTGCCCTGAGGTGACGGGCAGCGGGGATCCTATAGGACAGCAAGGAGACTTGGGCACTAAACCAGAGGGACACCCCAAACCAAGCTACTGAGGGAAATCATATTTTAATGTTCTGTTGTAAAAAATCAAAATGACGTACAAGATCTATGAAGAATTAAATCCTGAATTCAAAATCAAGACAGGATTGGTAACTATGTTATGAGAGCTACACTGGAGCCCGAGCCACAAGGAAAAACCAAGGTGCCCGATCCTGTCTGCATTTAATTAACATTTTGAAATTCAGTTTATTGTGGATTTTCACATTAACTTTGAGTTATTCATAGAAATAGCAAATAGTGTTCAGTTAGAATGTTCTACTTTCATGTAAGATCAAATTAGAACAAATTGGAATAAACAAGTTAACGTTAACACGAATTTTAAATTTTACATTACATTGCTGTTTATCTTGATCCCTGTGGTTCTTGATGCCACCCCATTTTGTGTACCCCGGGGTGAGTGCCCACTGGCTGCACCTGGCCCTGGCCCTGGGACCATCGGGGGTCCTGATGGATCTGGCTGAGAGCCCAGCCCTGCCACCTCCTGGCAGGGGTTCCCCAGACTCCCTTCAGTTTGGCCATTGCTAGAACCCCAGGGGTGCAGAGCAGCTGGGGGGTCGGATCCTGGGGCCAGGCAGCCGGCAGGGTCTTGCCTGTACATGGGAGCCAGGCTGCCAGGACCAGGAAGGGGCCAGCGTAACCCAGAAGGTGCTATAGGAAATGAGGCGTCATCTGTCGGTCCCAAGGTAGAGCAGAGTGGGGAGTGGGTAGCAGCTGGTGCATTGTTTTCCTCAGTCCCTATTTCCCGTCGACAACACAGGGGTCGTGACACAGCCCCCACTGCTGGTGGGGCAGGTTTTAGATGAATGTCAGACCAGTCTCTGTCTCAGCCTTAGGGCCCTTAGGAATAACCTCTTAGAGAAGTGGGCTCAGGGCAGGTGGTCCCCCAAATGCCCGCAGCAGGATGCACCCTGCTGGTGAGGGTTAGCGTCCCCTGGACACATGTACAAACAGTCCTAGGGTGTGTGGAGGGGAGGGAAAGAGGCTACCAACTGGTCCATAACTCAGCAGAGGCCCCTCGGGGAGCTTTTCCGCCATGCTGCCACCTGTGAGGCTTCAAGGAAGCATGTCAACACTTTCTTAGAAAATGATCTGGGGGATTCCTGGGTGGCTCAGCAGTTTGGCGCCTGCCTTTGGCCCAGGGCGCGATCTTGGGGTCCCGGGATCGAGTCCTGCGTCAGGCTCCTGGCATGGAGCCTGCTTCTTCCTCTGCCTGTGTCTCTGTCTCTCTCTCTCTCTCTCTATCATGAATAAAGAAATAATAATAATAATAATAAAAAGAAAATGATCTGTTCTGCAGATGGTATCAGTGGGCACTTCCTTCAGCCCCGCCTGGCCTGGTGCTGTGCCTGACAGTCAGTGCAGCCAGGCCAGCTCTAGGTACACTCTGGCACCCTGCCCTCTTCTCCTCCTCGGTCCGAGTGGGATTCCGGCTCCCAGAAAGCAAGCAGAGGTGCCATCATTCCAGCCCCGGGCCTCACAGGGCAATAGTCCAATGGCTGGTGTTATGCGTTAAACTGTGTCCTCAGCCCAAATTCATGTATTGACGTCCTAACACCCAGCATGTAGTTGGGAACAGGGTCACTGCAGGGGTACTTAGTTGAGGTGAGGTCACACTGGAGCAGGGGGGGCCCCAAAGCAATGACGGGTGTCCTTATAAAAAGGGGACATGTGGACCCAGACAGGCTAGAGGAAGCCCCATGAAGATGGGACAGAGATAGGGACGATGCTTCTACAGGCTCCAGAACGCCAAGATTGCTGGTGACACCCGGCCACCCAGCCCTGAAGATGGGGGGCCTGGGACGACTTCTCCCTCTGCAGGAACCAGCTCCATGACACTTTGGTCTTGGACTTCAGGCTCCAGATCGGGAGAGGATACATTTCTACTGTTCCAGCAACCAGGTCATGAGAGTTTGATACAGCCACCCTAGGGGACCAAGTCACGGGAGGTGACTTGGGAGGCAGCAGACCTGGGAGGTCTGGTGAGAGCCTGCTGTGCTTCGATCTCCCCCCACAAACCCTCAGACACTCCCCGTGGTTGGACGGCAGACACCTCAGGAAAAGCACCTGGCAAAGGTCTCAGCCTCAGGAGTGGCTTAGGCAGCCTAAGAAACACGACAAAGACCAGCCTTAACTTTCACAAGTTAAGGAGGGGCTTGGACGGAGGTGCATGGCCGGCACATTTCTCCCAGGCCGGCTGGGTTTCAGGGGGGCTCAGGGTGTGCACACCTGTCTCCTGAGCGCTCCAAGAGACTCTCTGTCCCAAAAGCCAGCAGAGGCAGACACTCAAAGCCAGAGCCAGGCAGGCAGCTGGCCTAAGACCTCCCTGGCTCTGGTGGCATTTTGTGCTGGTGTGAAAGCAACACAGGGCGGGTTCCCTTTCACCGCTGCCCCCCTGCTGCTGAGCCCCAGCCACTCCCGCCCAGACCCTTACGAAGCCACTCTGTCCAGTGATTCGGCCCCTGGCGAGAGCCTCGACAATGCAGTGGGAGATGATGACTGGGAATCCGGATCGCGCACGTCTCTGCACAGACTGACTCAAGGGGACAGGAATTCCGCCGGCGGGTGTCTAGACTGCGGTGTTTCTGGGATGCAGGAACCCGGAGCCAGGAGTGTTGGCCCACGGGGAGGGCTGTGCTGCCACCTGGCGGCCACGGCTGCACAGCTCCACAGGTGTGGGGGTCCAGTCCTTCACGGGGCCTGCATGAAGCGGGAGGCCATACCAAGCCTGCATTTATTTGAGGCAGGATGAGACCCCTGGGTTTGTGGCTCCACTGACCGCCCCCCAGGAGACTGCTCTCTGTGACCATCTGACCCCTGAGGTCCTGGGATGCTGCACACACTTAACTACACATTGAGTGGGGTGACTCACAGAGGCTGGTTTATATGGTGTGACTCCTTGGGGTTTATTCTGTGTCTAGTGTGAGCAGGGACTAAACTTGACTTCTTTTCCCCAAATAAGGAATGCAGGGTCTCCCCATCCTGGCACTGCTGACATTGGGTTGGGTTAGTCTCTTTTAGGGGGTATCCTGGGCACTATGAGGGGCTGAGCATCCCTGGCTCGAAACTCCTGGATGCCAGGAGCACCCCAGTTGTGACAACCACAGATGCCTCCGCACACATGGCCCCGTGGCCCCTGGGTGCAGTCATCCTGGGTCAGAAACTCTGGCATAGGTGATTATTGTTTTTTTCTATTGGAACCAAATGTCCCTTCTTAGAAGCAGAAACTGTACAGGCTGCTGCTGCCAGTGGTACCCGCGGAGGTGGCTTCTGTCCTCTCACCTGTGAGGGGCCCTCTATCAGGGCTGGGTGGTGTTGGGGGAACACGGGAATGAGGGCTCAGGGAAACCCCACATGCTCGGCCACAGGCGTGGAGGTGGGTCTGTCCTAGGAGGGACATCCCACCAGGAGGGCTAACCTTTTGCCCCAAAATTCTGCTTCTGGATTTTGTTTTGACGATCCTTAAGCAGGATCCTTTCTCCTCCTGGCTTTGCCTGGACGCAGGAGTACATGAAGACTCTGGCTGGCCAGTGGCATGTTTGCCTTTGTTACCCTTCCCTTCACTCGGCGACACAGATTATATTTTAGAACCACATCTGGGGATCCCTGGGTGGCTCAGCAGTTTAGCGCCTGCATTCGGCCCAGGGCGTGATCCTGGAGTCCCGGGATCGAGTCCCACATCGGGCTCCCTGCATGGAGCCTGCTTCTCCCTCTGCCTGTGTCTCTGCCTCTCTCTGTCTCTCTCTCTGTCTCTCATGAATAAATAAATAAAATCTTAAAAAAAAAGAACCACATCTGTGTAAAAATGAATATACCTGGGTTTGTTATTAAATAAATACTAATATGTTATTCACCTTTTGTTCACTGGTTTTATTATCTTTTTATTTTTTAAAAGATCTTATTTATTTATTTGAGACATGGCAAGAGAGAGAGAATGAATGGAGGGGGATAGGGGCAGAGGGAGAAGCAGGCTCCCCGCTGAGCAGGGAGCCCAACATAGGGCTGGACCCCAGGACTCTTGAGATCGTGCACTGATCTAAAGACAGACTCTTAACCCGCTGAACCACCCAGGAGCCTCTTGTTCACTGATTTTAAAAGAAGTTAAAACCAACACATTTCAGTGGGCCGTGGACTGCGTCTGTGGGCGCGGGGTGCAGGGCCTTCCCTCCTGCCCAGGCTGGGACTGGACGTGCCCAGCTCCTGTGCCTGCTTCAAAGCCTGGGCCAGGGATGCAGGGCAACATCTGCGGACATCAGTGGCTGTCCCTGGCCTGAGTGGGTGGGCCCAGGGATGCTTCTGAACCCCCCCAGTGCCCAGGACTCCCCCTAGAGAGTGAATGAGCTGCCCCGTGGCACTGAGACCCTGGGCTATGCAACGGACTCGACTGCAGAGCCCGGCAAGTTCTGCCGCCTGAAGTGAGAGGCTGAGCATCAAGGTGAGTGAGGGGCTGGCAGAGGGCTGCGGGCACACTGACTTCTGAGGGAGTGGCACAAACACCAGGTGCGGAGCCCCGTCCCCAGGGCCACCCCAGGGCTCCACAGGGGTGAGGGAACCACCTGGGGGCCGCCCAGAGCTCCCGAGATCCAGGGCAGCACTGTGCACAAGCCAGGCCGCAGGTCACCCAACACTCGCTGCCCACCAGGGGGAGGGCCGGGGGCGGGGGCTGCCCTAGGTTCTGTGTGTCTGAAAAGGCACGTGACATACAAGCTACCATTTTACACTGTTCAATTCAGTGGTGCCTGTGCAACCCACACCTCTCTGGTTCCAGAACATTCCATCACCCCAAAAGGAAACTCATCCCATTAGCTGTCACCCCCCCTTATCCCTCCCCCAGCCCCTGGCCCCCAGAGCCCCCTCCCTGTCCATGGACAAGCCTGTCCTGCATGTGTCACACATGTGGACTCACATCCCGTGTAACCTCCTGTGTCTGGTTCCCTCCCTGAGCATTGGGGGCTCGAGGTCCACCACCGGGTCCACCCCCCGGTGTGGGCACCTCACTCCTGTTCATGGTCAAGGGACATGTCTGTGTATGGGGGACACTGGGGTCATTCCCACCTCACGGCTGTTGTGAAGTGTGCTCCTATGCACACATGTGTGCAGGCTTCTGTGTGTGCACTCCCTTGGGAATGGACCTGCTGGGTCATCTGGTAACCCCGTGTTTACCTGCCAGACTGTCCTCCCCCACAGCGGCCACCCCCCTTCCGTGGTGCATTAGTGCACTGCCATGCTGCACCGCCTTGTTTTAGTGGCACGAGGATCCGTACCTGCTGGTGCCTGGTCTAGTGAAGACTCTCAAGAAATGGGCCTCCAGTCCCCCCCACATCCTTACAGGGGTGTGGAACCCCAGGATGTGGTTATGCCAGGCCAGACAGTGGCAAGGCCTGCCCTGCCTCTTGGGCAGATGCTGCAGGGCAATCCTGTCCATTTCCCGGGGGTCCTTGTCCCCAGTGCCGGCAGGACATCTTCAGCTGCAGGTGGCTGGCACCAGCTCAGGGGCTGAGTTGACACAACATAACAGGACTATTCTTGGGGTGAAGGCCAGTGAGCAGACCCCCACGCTGAGGAAAGGGAGCTGGAGAGAGCACAGGGCTGGGGGCTGCCGGCCTGGCTCTGAGCCTGTTTCCCACCTGCTGGCCCTGTGGGGGACTGGAAGAGAACATGTAGCTCAGAAGGTTCCGGCAAGTGAGATCCTTGCACAAGTGGGCTACCCAATATTCGAGCACCACGGAAACTACTGTATTACAACCCAATATGTGTGAAGGCAGGGCTCCCTCCCCTGCACTGCTCCGTTATTGTCTGTGGGCGTCCTGGGTCCTGTGGGGGGCTCAGCAGCATCCCTGGCCCCCACTCCTTCAACGACTCTAGTCATAACAACCACACACATCACCAAACATGGCCCGGGTGAGCCCCTCTGAGTGAACAGATTCTGTTCACCCCCAAAGGACTTTACATTTCATAATCCTGACACAAACTCTAAAGCTTGAAAGTTTGCCTCGAACACAACTCAAAGTCCCTGTGTGCTGGGATCACGATGGGTCACCGTAGGAAACCCTCTGACTCAGAGGTAGGCAAACCATGGCTCTGGGCCACCTGTCCTTATAAATAAAGTTTTATTGGCTCATGGCCCATTCATTTATAAGGGGCGCAACTGAATAGACAGAGACAGTCTGGCCCACAAAGCCAAAACTATTTACTATCTGACTCTTTACACAGAAGGTTCACAACCCCTGGTCTAGGCAAAGCTGAGGGGACCTAACGTCCTAGACAGGACAGATAGGCACGCACACAAACAATTCCATCAAATAGAGATAATTTCACTTGGCGGCACTGGGGGACAGTAGGTAGTTCAGAAGGACCAGGTACAGTCGGGGGAGGGAGGTGGGATTCCAGGATGAGCTAGAGGAAAGAGGTCTGGCTGAAAGGGGACCTCGGTGTGGGTATGTGGATGGAAGGTGGCCCAGGGGTCGGTTCTTACAACTGTCTGGGAGGGGAGGGGGGCGGCGAGGCCAAGCAGCCACTGTGAGGCGTGGGGCTCTAGGCCTCAGGAGATCAGGATGGGGGGCACGCTGCCAGGGAAGTCACGTGACCTGACGAAGCTTCTGGGGCTGGGCGGCCTTTCTTTCCTCCATGTGACACAGCCCTGACTCAGCCGGGCTAGATGGTGGCCGGGAAGTAGGTCCTACCACTACTTCTGGATATTGGGACAGTTTTGCGGGAGCTGGCCCAAGCTGGCTCTTGACCTCTCGGCCTGCCTCCAGCCCCACCCGGAGCTTGCTGGAAAGGGCGCCCTCCCCGCCAGGCTCCCTCCCGGGTGTAGGCGAGCTTCCTGGAAGCCCTAGGCACAGGGCCACAGCGCAGCCTGCTGACATCCTGCCAGGCTGCTGCCAATAAGACCCTTGGCTGCCGTGGAAGGGCCCTGAGGAAGCGTCATAGGTGTCAGCACCATGCCCGCTCCCTGTTCCAGCAGAGGACAGTCGCTCCCCGTTCACATGGGCTGTGCCGTGTGCAGGAGCTCTGTCCTGCACGGAACAGGAGGCATTCCTGCAGACAGGGAGTGAACCCATGTCCCCGTGACTCCCCACCCACCAGAGTGGAGGGGAACCCAGCCAACATCTGAGACCAGAATCACAGAATCTCACGGCTGGGGCTGGGCACTCTGGGGGGTGTGCTGGGACTGTGGGGGCTGAGCAGCACCCGTGTCCCCAACCCTCGGTGCCAGGAGCACTCCCAGTTGTGATGGCCACAGACGTCCCTACGTCACCCAGTGTCCTGGAGGCAGAACCACCCCCAATGAGACCCCCTGTCTCAGTCCAATGATGGAAACAACTTTGGAAGCAGCTGGGTAGACCCTACATTCAGTGCCCTGCGTCGGCACCAGACGTGTTTGAGGAGCACAGTGAGGAGCCTGCAGAGGTCCTGGTCCCTGGGGCGGAGCCTGCAAAGTTCTCGACACAGACACTATTTCTGGTGGCCTGATCCCTGGAAAGCACAGTTCCCAGCCCTTCTGCTTCCCAGCCAAGAACCAGCAGAGGATTCTGGGTCCAGCAGCCTTCCTGGCATTGCAGCTGGTGTCTTTGCATATCCCCAGGCTGTTCCCAGCAGGTGCTGGCAGAGGGACCCAGCTGTACCCGAAGGACAGGGCTCTGCAGCTCCAGCACCCTGCCTCCCCTCGGCAAAGAACCTGGACCAGGGGTGGCTCTCATGTGGGCCTGACTGTTCCTGGGGGACACTGGGCAATGTCTGGGGAACATCTGTGGTGCTCCTGGCATCCAGTGGGTGAGGGTTGGGGATGCCACTCAACCCCCACAGTCTCCAGGGTGGCCCTGAATGTCCACAGTGCTGAGGGGGAGACGTGCTGTATTAGGTATTTGGCAAAACTTGAGTCTGATCCCTGCTCACACCTGGATACCAGAGCAAACCCCCAGGGGTCAGAGGGTACAAACCAGGTTGAGCCTGGCGTCTCTTCTCCCAGCTCAGGTCACGTATTCCATCTGCACAAAAGAACAAACTGGCTGGGAAGAGGAGGGAAGGTGCAAGCCTACGGCGCAGGCTCCCGGGGGACAGGGCCTGCCCGGGGTACGGGGCCTGGCTGACACCGACCCCGGGTCTCTGTCACAGGCAGTGGGGTGAAGCAGAGCTCCAGAGCCCCGGCCTGCGATGGGCCAGGATTCGCAACCTCCTTCTGGTCCGCCCTGTGCAGCACACACACAGAAGCCCCGGAAGCAAACGTGCACAGGCACCAGGCCAGCTTCTTGGCCTTGCCATGGGAGGAGGACCCAAGGCAGGCGCTCACAGACAGCCAGTGTGGCTAACCCAGCTGGCCGGGGCCCTGCACTGAGGGGGCCCACCCTGTCCCACAATCTACTCTGTCTCTGGTCTCCCCACGGTTTTGGAACCAGGGGCCCACAGGGCCTGTACCTGGCTGATACATGAGGAAGTTTCTGGGGCCCCCCTGCTCTGAGCCCCACATGGGCCACTAACAGTGCTCCCAGGATGCTCAGGATGCCGGTTTGGGCAGATGGGGGCTGGTGTTGGGGACACCCGAGTTTCCCAGCAAAGAGAGACCTGGAGTCCCATCTGAGAGCAAGCCCAGCTCTAAACCCATGTCCAGTGTGAGCAGGGACTGGACTCAATTTTTTTTCTGAATAATTAATGCACGGCCTCTGCCCAGCACTGCTGACGTTGGAGCTGGCTGTTCCCAGTGGGGGCATCCGGGCACTGTGAGGGCAGAGCACACCTTGGCCCCCACCCTGATGCCAGGAGCGCCCCAGCGTGACAACCACAGATGTCCCGGACACCACCCAGGGTCCCCTAGGGCAGACCTGCGTTTTCCTGACAACTGCTGGTCTGAACCAGGAACTGAGCTCCTCCAGGGAGGCTGAGTTGACCGACTGTACGGGGCCCAAGCCTGCACTTGCCCCTTCGGCCCCTGTCACCCTGATCAAAAGCCAGGGGCCAGCCTGGATGGTGGGCCATCCTTGGGGCACCTGGCCATGAGGCTCGAGCCCATCCCCACCCTGCAAGACCCGGCTCATTCCCCCTTCTGCCCCGAACACTCCTCCCTGTCCCCTCCTCAGAGAACCTCCTGGACCCCTCCAGGTCCAGCAACCATGACTGACAGGGGACTGGCACTGGGTCAGGACTTGCTGATTTGCGTGGCCCCAGGGCGGATGCCCCCACCCTCCACCGACAGTGGCCACAGCTCTTAGCCACACTTGCCTTCCTTCTGTCCCATGTTTGTTTGTTTTTGTCCCACTTTTTTTTTTTTTTTTTTTTTAAGATTTTACTTACTTATTCATGAGAGACACAGAGAGAGGCAGAGACCCAGGCAGAGGGAGAAGCAGGCTTCATGCCAGGAGCCGGACGTGGGACTCAATCCAAGGTCTCCAGATCACACCCCGGGCTGAAGGCGGCGCTAAACCGCTGGGCCACTGGGGCTGCCTGTCCCACGTTTTTAAATGAGGTTTTCACTTGGAATAATCCGGGATTTACAGTAAAATTGCAAAGACAGCAGAGAGAGTTCTGTCCACCCTCCACCCGGTGCCCCTCACAGGAGCATCTTCTCTTCCAGGGCGTGTTTGTCGCAGCTGGAAAGGCAACATGGCCATGCCTGACGCGGATGCCCCTGGATTTCCTGTGAATGCCCTTTCCTGCCCCAGGACCCCATCCTGGGGGTGGCTGTCCTGCTCCCTGGTGTCCCTGTCTGCCCCAGTCTCTGGGGTTCCCCTTGCCACCTTCCCATCAAAGCTGCTTGCTTCTGAAAACATGGTTACTTTTCGTTTAAAAAACAGTCACTTGGCATTTATTATTGTTATTTCTGAGTGAATTAATAAATATTTAAATCTCTTCTTAGCTTTAATTTTGAGTCTGGTGACTTTCGATAAATAGAACATGCTCTTTGGAATCCTGAGGACCAGAGAGTTGAGAAGCTCTGTCCTGAAGCCCATCAGAGACCATGGCCCTCGTGGGGTTCTGCGCACAAAGTCTCACTGGCGTGCGACCACATCGCTGTGCCCATGTGTTGTCTCCGGCGGCTTCTGTGTTATAAGGGCAACGCTGAGTGGTTACGACACAGACAGCCTGGCCCGCAAACATTAAAGTGCTCCAGGTATAGGCCTTTCCAGAGAAAGTTTGCGCCCCGTGGTCTAGACTGTAGCAAGTGTGCACCGGTGCTTGTACATAATCAGACTGAAACCTTACTAGTGCGTAGGGCCCTGGGATACCATCCAAGAACCTGTCATGTGACAAGTTCAAGGAAATACCGCTGTGGAACATCATTCACCTGCGAACAGGGGCGAGGCGCCCACAGGCTACCCCGGGGATGGACCCTGAGCCCATGATGCTCAGGGAGGGAACCAGACACAGGAGGCTCCCCGGGGTGTGAGTCCACGTGTGTGACACGTCCAGGACGGGCTTGTCCATGGACAGGGAGAGGGTTCAGGGGGGTTGGGGGGTGGAGGGGTGACAGCTGATGGGGATGGAGTTGCTTTCTGGGGTGATGGAATGTTCTGGAATTAGATCATGCAATGGTTGCACAACCGTGCAAAAGTACTAAAACCCACTGAATCGTACACTTTAAAAGGGTGAACTGTACAGCAAGTGGATTATATCTCAACAAAGCTGTTATAAAAACATTTTTTTTTAACCAGTAGAATTAAGAAAACAAAGCTAACAGGCCTGTACTTAGGCTCCCAGACGCCGCCCTATTTCATCTGCACACGCCAGGTCTCGTCCTCAGTGCCCCGCCCTGTGATCCGTCCCACAGACATAGTTACGGACCCCCCCTACCCCAACGCCCCGGAGTAGGGCCCACCCCAAGGGGCTGCTCAGATGCAAGATCAACATGACACACAGAAGGGAAAAAGTTCAAGTCATTTCCCATCCAGGCAAATGAGAAGAATCTCAGGCAAGAATGCAACACTTTCAAGCCATTAAAAGCAAAAGAAAAGGGGCACCTGGCGGGCTGGGTGGGTAGAGTGTGCAATGCTTGATCTCGGGGTTATAAGTTCAAACCCCATGCTGGGTGTATAGATTGCTTAAAAATAGAAATCTTGGGCAGCCCAGGTGGCTCAGCGGTTTAGCACTGCCTTCAGCCCAGGGCCTGATCCTGGAGACCCGGGATCAAGTCCCGCGTCGGGCTCCCTGTGTGGAGCCTGCTTCTCCTTCTACCTGTGTCTCTGACTCTCTCTCTCTCTCTCTCTCTCTCTGTGTGTCTCTCATAAATGAATAAAATCTTTTAAAAAAATAGAAATCTTTAAAAGAAATAAAAGCCAAAGACAAGATTTCAAGGGGACATCCCAGCTGTTGGTGGGCTCCCAGGCCCGTGGTGCCAGCCACCTCAGGAGACCGGGGGCTTCCTTCGTGCCATCGGCACCCCAGGCTAGGAAGCTGGTGCTGGGCACAGAACCCACCTGCGGGGTGGAACTACGGGTGGCGCTCAGGCTGTCCTGTGACCTGGGGCAACCTCTCCCGGCCGTTTCCACCCTTGTTTTTAAGAGGGGTGAAGGATGGGAGTGAAGCTCCTCTCCTGGCAGAGGGCCCCAAAGGTCAGACCACAGCTCAGCTAAGAGACTTGCAGACAGAGGCCCATCTGTGCTGCTCTGATGTGCTCGGGGCCTCCTCCTGGGGAGGTCCCCCCCTTCCCTCTTGCACAGCCTCCCTAAAGGAGGACCGAGTTCACCCCCCACCTCCCATGTCCCCACATGGATATGAGAACCTCAGAAGGTGACTGATAGGAACTGACTTGTGTCCCCCAGATTCCTCTGTTGAAGCTTTAACCCCCAGCATGACTGTCCTTGGACTTGGGGCCTTAAAGCAGGTGATTAATGTAAATGAGGTCACAAGGGTGGTCCTAGTCACACATGACCATGTCCTTGTAGGAAGAGGAGGGTGGCACCCAGATACACACAGAGGGCAGACCCCCTGAGGATAGGGGTCAACAGGGTCTGCACACCCAGGAAGCCACCTCAGCACACATCCTGATCACAGACCTCCCGCCTCCAGGTCCCTGAGAGCAGATTTGTCATTGATGCTGCCCTGACTGTGGGGTCTGGGGGTGTTGCTGCAGCAGGCTTTGCAAGTGACCATATATGAAGAGAGGGAGGGTCTCTGCAGGTGTAACTGCTTATGTTAAAATGAGGCCAGACAGGATTAGTGTGGCCCTGACCCAGGCACTGGTGTCCTCATCAGAGGAGGAGACATACAGGGAGAGGCCAAGGCTGCAGGGTGCTGGGACCCTCAGGCACTGGAGGAGGCAGGAAGGACCGACCCCTGGAGCCTGTGGAGGGAGCATGGCCCCACTACACCTCCACCTCAGGCTCCTGGCCCCAGAATGTGGGAGAAAGAAATCCTGTGGTTCTCAACCCCTTGGTGCACAGTCTTTTGTTACAGTGACCGCAGGACACTGACACATGTCTCTCTGGTCTCCCCTCAACCCACCCTACAGTTCAAGAAACTGGTCTGATGAAGGGGACCTCCACCCATCCTCATCCTCAAAGCATTCCTGCTGCCCTCAGGTGACTGCCACGTGGTACCTTTTGCAGATTGCCTTTTTTTTTCTGTTCTTTCTTTCTTTCTTTCTTTCTTCTTTTTTTTTTTTACTATATTGATGGGTCATATTAGTTCATTCTGGCTGCTACCACAGAACTCACCGACAGGGTGCCTTAAACCACAGACCTTACTCCTCACGGTCCAGGAAGCTGGAAGTTTGAGATCCAGGGGCCTCCAGGGTTGGTCGGTCCCTGGTGTGGGTGGGTATCTTCACAGACGGCCACCTCCTCACTGTGTCCTGGAGAGAGCGCTCTGATCTCTCTTCTTCACCTTACCAGGGTGCTAATCCTGCCATGGGGGCCCCCTCCCTCGTGACCTCACTTCACACTGGTCCCCTCCCAAACCAGGCCATTGGTCAGGGCTATCACATGAATTTGGGGGACACAAACATCCGGTCCCCAACCTGGGGGTACGTCATCATTCTTAAACACCCATTACATACAGACCAGGCCCTCTGAGGCTCCACAGTGCCTGGCAGGTGAGCTTACTTGGAGCCTGGCCATCACAGGCCTGGCTACCTAACAGCACCCCCATCCCTCCCGTTGAGCCACGCCTCTTAATGGCTTCATCTTTGTGCTTCTGAGGGGTGCACAACTTCCCCCTAAAAGAATTTACAGTCAGAGATGACGCCTGGGAGGTGGAGCATGTCCAGGGAAAGACACAGATACCCATAAGGGCTGGTTCCAGGCAGGAAGGCTAAGAGCACAGGGGGAGGGAGATGTCATTCTCAACTTTACCAATTGTACCTTAGGACCTTTGATCTCATGGCATCTCTATTTGTGCAAAAAGTCTATTTTTTTCCTAGACGTGTGCGGGTCCAAGCGAGGGTGGGTGAGGGAGAAGGCATATCTTGGATTCCACAGTTCACGCTGGGCTCCCCTGTGCCTTGGGGGGGAGACACGTGGCCCACAGGCTAGGGTGAGGTGTCAAACCAGAACAAAAAGGTACCTTATCCCCAAAAGAAGTGAAAGCAGGAACTCAAACAGGTATTCCCACCCTCGTGTTCACAGCAGCATGACTGATTCACAACAACCCCCCAAAAAGGAAGAAAAAACTCAAGCATCCACTGACGGATGAATGAACATAATGTGATCCAGCCTCAGGAAGGAAGGGACCCAGACAGCTGCCCCCACGTGGACGGACCCCGAGGACACCGGGCTCAGGGAGGAGACCCAGACCCAGAAGGACACCTCCTGCAGGACCCCACTCCCAGGAGGTCCCCAGAGGAGGCTTGTCCACAGAGACAGAGGAAATGGTGGGAGCCAAGGATGGGGCGGAGGGCGGGGGGTCAGTGCTTCCTGGGGACGGGATATCCATGTGGGGAGATGGAAGGTTCTGGAGATGGTGGTAGGGGTGGGTGCAGGGTGGGGTGCGTGTGCTTCGTGCCCTGAGCCGTGCACTTAGAGACGGTCAAGGCGGTGAATTTTAAGTGTATTTTACCCACCAAAAAAAGAAAAAGAAAATGAGAAGGTGTTCCAATGCTCCGGAGGTCGCCTCTGTCCTGGTTTTGCCGTGTGTGGCGCAATACGGCCTGTGCATAAGCATGGTGGCCACAGGGCCCTCGTGGCGTGGAGCCGCCATCTCGGCTGGGCTCCCTCCAGGACGCAGTGGAGCATGCTGGTCTTCTGGGAAGTGTGCAGAGACCAGCTCTGCCAACCATCCCTGGTAGGAGCCAGGAAGGGGAGTGCAGGCAGTGGGCAAGGAAAGCCGGCCCCTCTGGTCCACCCCACCATGTCCCAGGTGTTCACTGGGCATGGAGAGATCCGCTGCAGGGGCTGGGCTGTATCTGCCCCGAGAACAGAAAAACAAGGTGAGCGGGGACACTGAGTTACTGCACAGCTGTGGCCCTTCCTGGGGGCTGCAGGCTGGGCCTGCAGAGGATGGATTCCGTTTGCCACTTTCCCAGGGGTGCAGGCTCTGGGCCAGGGGCACATTCTGTGCACATGGTCAGCCCCTTCTTTCTCCTCCTCCATCACAGGGACAGGAGCAGGGGTCTGGGGCTTGCCACCAACCTGCCAGAGTGCCTGGGGCTCCTCCCTCAGCCCCAGCGTTTCCATGGGTACCAGACAAGCCGGGTGAACTCAAGGGTCTTTGGGGAGGAAGGAGGCAGAGCCCAAGAGGAAGGGCCCTGGGGAGGCTGACCCCCAATGACCACAGGCGAAGGGACATGCTGCCTGTTCATCCAGAGCCCTGGCTATGCCCAGGCCGGGGGGCTGCTTACCTCATCGACCCCTTGCAACGACCCCGGGAGTTCACCAGAGGGAAACTGAGGGTGGGGGCCAGCTTGGCTGAGGGTCTCAGAACTGGGAGGGGCTGTGCTTCCGGGGCCTGGCTCCAGCGCCCACGGCCATCCCCATCCCCCAGCCGACCTGGCCTGCAGCACTGTGGAACCAGTCCTGAAGCCTAGGGGCCCTCTGCCCACCACCACTGGGGGGGACTGAGCACCCTCACCTTCTCTGGAAACAATGTCAGTTCATTGTGGCCAGGGATGGGCCTGGAACCCACGGCATGAAGCACGGCTTCTGCCCTCGGCCTCCTTGCTTCTTCATCCTCAGCGTATACACCCCTTCCTGGCACCGGCATCAACTCCTGTGCACCTGTACCCAGGCAGCTGCAGGGCATTGTTAACCTCAACTCAGACATCACTTCCTCCAGGAAGGCCTCCCTGAACACCTGCACTCACTCTCACCATCGGTTTGTTCACTGGGGTCTCATCCAGCACAGTCCTGCCCCAGGGGACACTGGGTGATCATGACTGGAGGGAGGGGCTGGTATTGAGTGGGTGGGGCCAGGGATGCTGCTTGACCCCCACCCTGCAGTGCCCAAGATGCAGCCCAGTGTCTGCGGCACCCAGGGGGCCAGCTGGATCTACCCCACAGCGCCAGGACATAGAAGGCCGGTTAATGGTTTGCCAGGGGGACCAGCTGGTGTGACCCCAGCCCGGATCCCAGATGTTGGCCATGTACTCCATGTGCCTGTCCCTCACCCCCGTGACCCCCGCTCCCATCAAGGACACCCACAGCTGGCAGCCTGGTGCCAGGGACATCCACTTGGAGTGCTGCCAGACCTTGCTTTCTGCCACTCCAGCTGCCTCTGGCCTGGCGAGCCCCACGTGGGCCGAGGGTGCCCGGCTGTGGGCGCCCCCTTCCCACAGGAGCAGGGGTCTGGATGAGCGGGAACGTGAGTCAGGCAGCCAGGGAACGGCATGTCGCATTCCAGGAGGCTAATGAGCTCCAGCGATGACGGGGCCAAGGAAGCTGCATGTGATCGTGACTCCTCCTGGGTTCTGTGCTCTGTCCCTGATGTGTCACTGCCCGGTCACAGACTCACCTCTCAGTGCAGGTCAGGTGAGGATTGTGCCGGAACCTTCTCTCTTTCACTCACTTGCTAAGCACTGGCTAAGCATCCCTGGCCCAGGGCATGGACGCAGCTGATGTGAATGTCCCAAAACACTTACCATGTGGCCCTGGGCAAGTCGTTAGCCCCTCTGCCACCATTTCCTCATCAGTGACAGGGACGCAAAGGGGCCTCAACTGAGGCTCTCGGCCTGAAATCAAGTAGCTGGTGGGCTCGGGACCCGCTTTTGCACAGCTGCTAGGAGGCCCCCACTTCCTCACTGACTCCTGGATTCACGACGTGGCCACTTGGTTTCCTCAAGGCCATAGAATGTCTGCTGTTGCTCTCTCTGTCTCTGTCTCTTTATTTTGGCTAAGAACAAACACCTATCTCACCCATTTTTACACGTATCGTTCATTAGCATTAAGAATATCCATGTCTGTGTGCAATGGATGTTCACAACCTTTTCATCTTTCAAACCCGAAGCACTGTTGGACACTAACTCCCTTCTCTGTCCTCCAGACCCTAACACCGACTGTCCACCATCTATCTGCGGACCTGAGTCCTCTGGATATGCTCCTGGTCTCCTTCAAGAGCTGGCCTGATTAGGTCAGACCCACCTAGACACTGTCTCTCTTAAGCCAAAGTCAACCAAATAGGGGTCTTCCTATACCTGCAAAATCGCTTTTGCCATTTCCCGTTAGCCTAAGCGTAAGAGTGGCATCTGGTCTATTCAGGGGTTCCACGCACACGAAGAGCAGGGATTAGACGGGGTGTGGACAGCAGAGGGTGCCTACCTGGAGCAGCATCTTGGAAGCTGCGGCCCGCATGGCCACTGTAAATGCCACGGCCACTGTAAATGCTGCGGTGAGGAATACCCACCCCCGGAACCCCTCTCAGGTGTCAGATTCTGCGAGGCATGGAGAAGACAGTTGAGAACTTCAGGGGGAAGGGGAGGAAGGCTTCATTCAAACAAGGGGATATTGTAGTGGGCCTCCAGGGGTTGGGCAGGGCAGACGAGGGAGATCAGGATGGGGTCTCTCCCCTGTAAGAGCTGGAGTATCTCACCATGACTTTTGGCCCTTCCATGGATGCCAGGACAGCAGAGGGGACAGTGGACCCAGCCTCCATGCTCAGGAAGGTCAGGTGAGTGGCCTGGGTGCGGGTGTGTATGGGACATGCACCTGGACTTGAACCTGAGCCTTCTGGCGCTGGTGGCTCCCACAACTCACACCTCTTCCCTTCTGCAAGGAGATCTACCAGAGGGCTGGCTGCCCCTAGAGTTGTGGGGAAGAGGAGGGCACTGCTGAGTACAGGCGTGGCACATGGTGCCATCGAGGCAGACACACCTGCATCTGTTTCCCCGCTGCCTGCCCTACTGGTGCTGTGCATATGAGTGAGAAGAGCTCTGTCCACTTTATGGACATGGGATGGTCCTGCACACTCCTAAATGAGGCGAAGCATGTGGCAAACAGCAGGGAACCACGCACACACAGTCCTCGTCCGACTGCCTGGTTCTGTACCATAGTTACAAGACATGCCACGGCTGGCGGCAGCTGGATGGGAGGGGGGGCACAGGGCTGTGCTGTGGGAGAGCTCGCAACTCCCTCTGAATCTGTAAGTATTCAAAATAAAGGCTTTTGTTTTGTTTTGTTTTGTTTTGTTTAAATAAGGTAAGGATGCCTTCAGCCCAGGGCATGATCCTGGATTCCCAGGATCGAGACCCACATCAGGTTCCCCGCAGGAAGCCTACTTCTCCCTCTGCCTGTGTCTCTGCCTCGTGTGTGTGTGTGTGTGT
Organism: Canis lupus baileyi; assembly: GCF_048164855.1. Taxonomy (NCBI): domain Eukaryota; kingdom Metazoa; phylum Chordata; class Mammalia; order Carnivora; family Canidae; genus Canis; species Canis lupus. Next base: position 58,248,991 of record NC_132856.1, on the reverse strand, counting down.
GTGTGTGTGTCTCATGAATAAATAAATAAAATCTTCAAAACAAAAAAAATAAAATAAAATAAAAAGAAGTTTAAAAAAATTAGGTGAAAGGATGCCTGGGTGGCTCAGCAGTTGAGCGTCTGCCTTCGGCTCAGGGCATGATCCCAGGGTCCCACATCAGGTTCCCCGCAGGGAGCCTGCTTCTCCCTCTGCCTGTGTCTCTCCCACTCTCTGTGTCTCTCATGAAAAATAAATAAAATCTTAAAAAAAAAAATTAGGTGAAGCCATGAGTAGACTGAGGTGTAACTGGGACAAGACACGCCATGCATTCTCCAAACACCTCCTCTCTCTCCCAGTCCTGACCCCCGGTGTCCTGGCAGCACTCCCAGCAAACACGGGGCGGAAGTCGGACCAGAGAATGAAGACACCTGCGGCGCAGCCCCAGCTGGGGCTTCAGGCTGGCTGTGTCTTAAATGACTGTGTTCCTGTCTTTCCCTCTGTGGCCAGCAAGATTCTGAGGGCCCCCAAATCCTTGCCCTGTGCTGAACACACTGTGTAGACTAACCCTGAGTGTGGACTGGACCTGGGAACGTGATATGATACCATCCCCTGCTTAGACAATTTTGTATGGAAGAAGTGGGTTTGAATGATGTAATTAAGCTTCCAAGTCAGTTGACTTTGAATTCATTAAAAGGGGAATTCACCTGGGTGGGCCTGGCCTAATCACACAAGCCCTACAAAGGGTCAGGGACCTTCCTGACAAGAGAGGCTGGAAGTGTGCGGAGGCCAGCGGAGGAGTCATGTGGCTCGGACAGGACTTGAGAGTGGCCTCTAAGGCTTGGGTGGTCTCTTGCCAGCTGCTAGCAAGACAAAGAAACTGAATCCTGCCAACAGCGGGAGTGAGGATGGAGGCGGTTGTCTCTGCGGAGCTGCGGTGAGAAGTCAGCTCTGGCAGAGCCCTATGAGGCCCCGAGCACAGCAACAGCCATACCGTCCACACTGTGGACCTGTGGAACCAGGAGCTGATACACGGTGATGCTGGCTGTGTCTACTACACTCTGTGTGACGCAGCGCTGGACACCCTGGGTTTCCCAACCACTCTCACGGTCAGTCACACACAGAGGGTGCTCCTCTCTCTCAGAAAGTCCAAAAGCTGGAGAGTGGTGAGCAAGGAGTCATGCACAAAGACCAAGATACAGTATTGCCCCTCCAAAGACCTCGTCGCCAGTGTCCCTTACACGGGGGTCGGCAGTGACAATGGGAGACCACCAGTGATTCAGTCTGTGGGCATCAGAGGTGAGCCCCTGACAACCCATGGGCCTGCCCTTGGGGCACCTGCTCAGACCTCTGCCAGGCTGCAGTTGGCGTAGCAGCCCTTGGGCCCCAGGTAGCATCCCTTGGGCCCTCCCTGCCTCCCTCGCTGGGCACTAGGCCCCCTCCTGGCCACACCTGAGCCCTCGGCTTGCACCCCCACACTGCACCCGGGGCTTCTGCAGACAGGCACAAACAGTTTAGCCCACGGGGCCCAGGCACACACACGTTTGTGGACTTAAAGTGTGAAGCAGGAGAAAAAGAAATCAGGGGCCACCAACCCACCAGCTCCAAGGGAACCAGGCTAAGAACAGGCCCCAGGAAGATGCCAGGACCCTGCTGCCCACCACAGGGCTCCCGTTTCCCCCGCCCCCACCTTCCTGTCACATGTGACTGTCACCCCGTGGGTGTTTTGAGTCAAAAGAGGCTGCAGTTTGATGACCCTCTACTGGCAGCAATTGAGCCCTGCCCTGCCCCGAGGGAGGCTCACTGTGCGAGCTGTTGCCCAGCAACGTGCCTGTGCCCTAGGAGGCGTGGTCTCCGCCCCTGTGTGGCCACAGGGCTGCTCCAGTTCTGGCAGGCCCACTGATGGGGGCCCTGCTCCAGCAGTCTCCCATGTAGGTCTTGATTGTCAAATTGGTAAACTCAGGGTCGGGTAGCATAGAAGGGTCGGGGAGACAGCTTGGGTGGAAACACAAGGGCAAGAAAGTGTGATCTTGACTCCCTCGGGATGTGAGAGTGCTGTGCAGCAGAGATTTCTCCCCTCACCACGGTAGACACCTGGCAGGTCACTCTCTGGGGGCGTCCTGGGTGCTCTGGAGGGCTGCGCAGCATCCCTGGCCCCACCCACTCAATGCCAGGGGCTCCCCGGTCGTGATGGCCACAGACCTCCCAAGAGGCAGCCCTGTGGCCCCTGGGGGAGAAGAGCCCCAGGTGAGAGCCTGCAGTGGAGGGAGGGCCAGACTCATGCATGAGCCACCCCTGCTGCCTCGGGAAGCACCATGTGTGTCCTCATCGGCTGGATCAGCACCTGCGGGCTGCAGGGAGAGGGTTTCGGGCACCGTGGGCTGCAGCAGGGGCCCCCTTGACCCCCTTCAGCATGGCACCCCTTAATTATGTATGTTTTGTATATGTTTTCTGTTGGGAAGGAGGCAGCAGCCCCTGACCTTTCGTGAGGAGAACATTTTAAGGTTTTGATTGTGTATCTTGGCAGTTCTTGCAGGATAACAGCTTGTCCACAGACAAAACTGATAGTAACGTGCATTTCGACACGCCTGGGACAGACCCGAAGCGGGTAGCCAACCAGGGGGAAGGCAGCGCGCTCCGACTTGCAGGCTGGAGTTTGCTCCACGCAAGGGCCACTCTGGAGATAAAAGGCTCTGGCGGTGCTCTCGGCAGGAACGTTCAAAAGCTTCCAGGGGAACAAGGAGCAATCAGAAAAATACACTCTGCTGTTTGAAGGTCGCGGAGTTCTTTTGTACTCTCTGCTGTGAGCAAGAAGCTGGAAATAAATGCCTGTCCTTGTCTGCGGCGTCCTCCCCCTCCCCCAAGCACTGTGGACGTTGGGTGGGCCACTGTGCAGGGGTGCCCCAGGGGCTGAGCTGCACCCACTAGATGCTGCATCCCCAGTATGACAACCACAGGGGTCTCTGGATACCACCCAGTGCCCCCTGGGGGCAAGATTGCCCTCATAAGAATCACAGATTTAACCTAATATATGCAAAATATCATTTCCACTGAGGGCCCACTTCAGGTGCTCGGTAGCTGCCAGTAGTTTCTCCCATGCTGGAAATTGCAGCTCTAGACACCAGATTCAGCTCAAGGACGACGTCTCATCCAAAGGAAAGCTAGTGCCACCATGGCCCAGACCACCCATGCCCAGGTGACTCCAAGGTGAAAGTCTAGTGCCCTCAGGGGACAGGGGGTCTGAGCTGTCCCTGGCAGCTTCCATGCTGAAGGAATGCTGACTTGCCACTCCAGGAGGTATGCACCAGCTGGCTGTGGTCCCCACCCTCAGACTCCAGGGCAGTGAGAAGACCCACCCAGTAGCCAGGAACCCCATAAAGACACAGTGCGAGAGAAACCATTAAGACAGGGCCCTCGGGATCCCTGGGTGGCGCAGTGGTTTGGTGCCTGCCTTTGGCCCAGGGCGCGATCCTGGAGACCCGGGATCAAATCCCACGTCGGGCTCCTGGTGCATGGAGCCTGCTTCTCCCTCTGCCTATGTCTCTGCCTCTTTCTCTCTCTCTGTGTGTGACTATCATAAATAAATAAAAATTAAAAAAAAAAAAAAAAAAAGACAGGGCCCTCGTCCTACCACCAGGGGACCCCAGCCCATGTCTGGGGACATGTGTGGTCATTTCCACTGTGGAGGGAGGAGCTCCTAGCATCGAGTGGGTGGGGCCAGGGATGCTGCCCCCCATAATGCTCCCTGTGCCCAGGATGTGCCCCAGGGAGTGACCCACTTGGTGTCAGCAGTGCTGAGGCGGGGGAACCCCCAGTGAGCCTCCAGTTCTTTCAGGGATGTCGGCTCCTAGAGAGCCAAGGGTTTTTACCTGTTCTGGTCACTGCCATTTCCCCAGAGCCCAGCCCAGGTTTACACTCAGAAACCCCTGCTGAGGGAAGGGACGAAATCTGGGAGGGCCACCCTGTGCCCAGGCAGTAAGCACCCAAGACCACAGGTGCTCAGGGCAACACCCGCCAGATTCCACGCCCACGCGGCCCCAGGGGGCTTCTGTGGGCTGCTGTCATGTAGGTGAGTCCCAAAGGAAGATCCGTGTGGGGCTGGAGACACTGGCTGCTCCTCCAGAAGCAAGATTCAGTCTTCACGCTGGGGGGTACAGCAGCCAGGCTGCCCACCCTGTCCTGTGTCATTGTCTCTGCTCTGGCCACTGGGCCGTGCCCGGGGTCCAGGGTGGGTTTTGGGGTACAGGTGTCCTGAGCCCCCAAGGTCGCAGAGCCAGTGCTTCCTAGATCCCTCCTACACCGAGTGGAAGGGGCCAGCTGGCAGATGCCTGTCCCAACCAGGAGAAGCTCCAAATCTGCAAGGCAGGTGGGGGCCTGGGACAGGGTGACCACAGGACTCTCGGTGCTGAAATGCCCAGGGGAAGGGAACAGAGTGGTCAGGCGCTCCAAGAGAGGCCGTGTTAACACCGGGGGCGCCCGCCCACCTGCCCCTCCACCCACGCCCAGCTCAGGGGCAGGTCCTGGGGAGACCCTCATGGGCCTTCTCTGCCCCCTCGTGGCCACCAGGGGGAACTGCAGCACTCTGGCTCGGACCCTCAGCCCCACACCCCAGGGGCAAGCACCCCAAACTCTGGCTCATCTCCCGCTGGAGTGCTGGTTCTGCCACGAGAGCAGGTAGTGGTAGCCTTCGCTCAGCGCCGCCGGGCTGCTCGGAGATGGTAAACCCTGGCCGGGCTCTGGGATATCAGGCCGCCTACAGACACCTCACACAGCCCCCGACAAACAGGATGTGCTCGGTGAGGGACTATTTAGTTAAAACATAACCAGGGAAAGCCTGGCATTCCCCCTCTGAGGAGCTCCTACAGGACAGCACCTGCCAGTTCTGCCCACAGCGTGCCAGCTCACCGAGTCACTCCAAGCCCCTCCAGCAGTGCCTTCCCCACACCACGCAGCCCCGCATGCCCTGGCCCGCTGTGGGGGTCAGACCCATCAGTGAGCCTGCATCGAAGACATAAGCATAAAAGATGCAATTGAAACACAATGTAGGTGAATTGCTTTCTAGCATCTTGAAATTTGGGATAGTGCCAAACAAAACACGCAGGCGAGCGCCAGTGTCCTCAATCCGTGAGAAAACCCGTGGTGAGTACAGTGTAAGGGCCCTCTCAGAGCAATATTCACAGCGCACGGGACGGACGCCAGACAGCGGCCACTCAGAGAAAGACAAAGTTCAAACACAGTGTATAAAGAGCTCAAGCACGTCGATGGAGAGAGAGCCTCACGAGGAAGATTAGAAACATAACCCGCTGCTTACAGAAGGTACACCGGGGTGGGGGTGGGGGGGACATGTGAAAACCCCAACCATCCGACCCCGCAGCACTGCAACTGGCCCGGCTGCTCAGACGGGTGGGCAGATGGCTTTGGAGACAGGCACTCGGCAGGGGCCGGGGCGGGGGTGGGGTGGGGGGTGGCGGGCAGCGGCTGTCAGAAGGGGAAGCCGGGACACCCGGATTCTCTCTCTCCCTCACACGCACAGCACACCTACATATGGGAATCCACCCCAGACGACAACCAAACAGGGATGCACAAGGTCTGCACAAAGACATTCGTCCCAGAATATAAAAGAGGGGGAGAGAGAGAGAGAAAAGAAACAGAAAAAGAAACACCCCCAGAAGCCAACCCATGGATCAATTAAATCAGCTGTAAAATTATTTTAAAAGCACTGAATAACCATTTGCCTACAATATGAAATGCTAAGGCGACGTCAAGAGAGATGAGGGAAAAGCAGGTTTACTGACAGGGAGCATGTTAAAGAGTAAATCCTGTTTATCCAGAATCGTGTGTGTGGACGGAACTCACAGGAAGACAGGAAAACGCTCACCAAGACACCAGCACGCCATCCCCCGGCGGGCACGCCGTCATTGGGCAAGGGCTTTAGGGCTTTGCTACTCCTTTGCCTGCACTGCCCTTTCTACAGGACGTCAGTCCACCTCCACCTGGCCAGCTGCTGGTGGTCCCCAAATACCCCACCTGACTGGCAAGTCTGCGACACGGACGCCACACAGGAGATCATCCCTGTGGACCTGCTGGGCACCCACACGTCCTGCTTGGCTGAGGGTTCCAGCTCCTGGCCTCTGTCCTCTCCAAACCACGTCCCCTGCAGTCTTACTGAGGTGCACGTCACAGGCCATAGAACTCGCCAGTTAGGAGCACATAAGGCGAGGAGTCTGGTGAGGCCACCAGCTCGCCCAACTGCCCCCCATGCACACCCACGGCAAGTCTCCATTCCCACCCCAGTCCTGGTGGCCACCAAGAACCTTCCCATCCCTGCAGACTGGCCTTTCTAGAAACTTCATGGAGACAGACCGACAGGATGTGCATCTTAGGGGTCTACCTCCTTTTCTATCATTTTTTTTTGCTTAAACACACACACACACCCAGTTTAGGAATATCCAATATTATAAAGACATCCAATATCCCTAAAATTTACTGACAAATGAAACACAACCCTAATCAAAGTTCCATCAGAATTTTCATTAGAAAAACACACAAGAGCAGCAGAGCTGCTCTTCCCAGGAGGGTGGAAGGGGAGACTGGGGGCCACCACAGGCCGCTGCACCCCCACCCCACCCCCACTCACCTTCACACCGCCCCTGCCCCACATGCTAAACGCCACTCGACACCCTTTGGGAATGATACCGATGGACAGACAGATGGAGTTAAGAGGGCAGGATGTGAGCCTCAGAGTCCTCCTGGCTGCACAGTGCCTCCCAGTCACCAGGACGGGCACCAGGTTTGAGATCTGTCATGTCCAGTGACTCGGCTCTGCTCCTGGCAGTGGCTCCGGATGGGCCACCCTGCACATGCCAGAGGGCCCTGCCCCTCCACGCCAGGCCGGCCCACATTTACGTCAACAGTGAGAAAACATCATGACACTGACCTGTGCACGAGGCCTAGCTGTCTTTGGTGCCAAGGATCAGGAACCACACGTCCGCTCCCTGGAAGAAAAACAGAACCGTTCAGTGGAGCATCATTTGGTCAGGAATGTGTGTCCATCAGTGGCGGCTGTGAAGAAGAGTCTGGAGCTCACAGTCAGACTGCTATAAAGACCACCCCGCGGGGTCCTGCCTTTGGCTGTCCAGCCAGACTCGGGGACGGCGCACACACAGGCTTCCCAGCACAGAGGTGGGACTTAGGAAAGCAATTTGCCAGAAAGATCTCTTAGAAGTTTGCAAGGTCATCCCTGCTAAATTTTCCAAAGGCTCCAAAACTAAATGGATGAAAGGACTGGATGGTTATGTGATCTTTTGTGCTTTGTCATGATGTTCGCCTGCATCACTTGACCCTTGTGGTCTCCCATGAGGATGAGGTGGAAACCGAGTCAAGCCCCTGCCCCAGGGCACCCACCAACTCACCAGGGTCTGCCTAAGGAGATGTGAGGACCAAATGCAATGTGGCATCCTGGATGCAGTCCCGGGGCAGGACAAGGACATTAGGGGCAAACTGGTGAAATTTGAACAGAGCAGGGCTGGGTTCATGAAGTGCATCATTGCCACAAAGGCACTGTGGGTCCGGAAGGAGGAGCCAAATGAGGGAGACTGGGTGATGGGCAAATAGGAATTCTTTGAAACTCCTGAAAACTTACAATTATTTTAAAATTAAAAAGTTGGGATCCCTGGGTGGCGAAGCGGTTTGGCGCCTGCCTTTGGCCCGGGGCGCGATCCTGGAGACCCGGGATCGAATCCCACATCGGGCTCCCGGTGCATGGAGCCTGCTTCTCCCTCTGCCTGTGTCTCTGCCTCTCTCTCTCTGTGTGACTATCATAAATAAATAAATAAATAAATAAATAAATAAATAAATAAATTTTAAAAAAAGTTATTTAAAAATAACTCAATTCTAGGGCACCTGGGTGGCTAGGCATCCAGCTCTTGGTTTCAGATCAGGTCATGATCTCTGGGGTCATGGGATCGAGCCCCATGTCAGGCTCCATGCTTGGTGAGGAGTCTGCTTGGGATTCTCTCCCCCTCTGCTCCTCCCCATGCTCTCGCTCTCGCTCTCGCTCTCTCTCAAATAAATAAATCTTTAAAAAACAAACAAACAAACAAACAAACAAACCCTCAAAGATTTCAATGCTGGTTCCCTTTCTGGGAGTTCGGGCCATTTCATGGTCACCCAGGGGCCAGGATGGAGAACTGAAATTCCCCACTGTCACCTGCAGGTGGCGCCACAGCCCCAGAAATGCCCCAGACAGGCCGGGGGAGCTGCTGGGACCTACCTAGTGGGAGGACGGCTGCTGCTAGATAGAGGCCAGAGGGCGCCCTGAAAGGCCAGGCCAACCAGCAGGGATGATAGAGGAATGGCCAGAGCAATATGCCCCTGACCCTGGAGGCCGAGACCTGCAGGGGTCACCTATGCACACAATCCTTCAAGTTTTTATTTCTGAATCAATTAAAGACTCACAAGAAGTTGCAAAACTAACCAGTCAGAGGAGTCCCGGGCACTCTGTACCCAGCTGCACCCCTGGTAGCTCCTTACACAACTAGGGGACGCTGTCAAAACCTGTAGAGTGACTGATAACCAGGTATCGTCTTCTACGGCTGTCCCACTGAGATCGGGTTCTTGTGCCACAGAGTGCACAATAATGTGCTTCTAGTATTCTCAGAGTCATGCAACTATCACCACTACCAACTTTAGGACTTACTCATCATCCCTAAAGGAAACCCCGTCCCCATCAGCCATCACTCATCCCCTCCCAGGCCCTGGCCCCCATGAGTCCCCTCCCTGTCCATGGAGGAGCCCGTCCTGAACATGTCACACACATGGACTCACACCACAGGCCTCCTGTGTCTGGTTCCCTCCCTGAGTGTCATGGGCTCAGGGGCTGTCCCTGGGGCAGCGTGTTCACAGCCAAGGGACGTGCCTGGGTGTGTGGATAGGCATACTGTGTGAATCCCTTCACTACTGATGGGACACTTGGGTGTCCCCACCTGCTGGCTGCTGTGAACCGTGCCGCTATGAACATGGTGTCATGGATCCTTTTCAAGACAGTTTCTCACTCCCCGCCTTCACGTGTGTAAATCACCCCCCCCTCCCCAGCTCTGTAACAGCAGCCCTGGCATTTGAACTTGGGCACCGAGGTAACCACCACAGACACCCCCACTGTGGCTGTGCTCGGCCCAGACCAGCTTGAGCAACATGCCCTGCAGCTCTGTCCCGGGGCCCTTGAGTCCACAGGCTGTGAGCTGCACCAGCTGGCGCCTGGCTGTCCCTGTGACCTTCACCCATGCAAAGATGCTGGGCTTTCACTTTCCCCGTCAGAGGGAAACCACAAGCTCTCCTGAAGGGCCAGCAGTGGGATGAGGTGGGACCCGGCAGCAGGATCTGCTCCAGGATTTGTGAGCCGGTAGCCAAGTGAAACCAGAATCCCTTGTTCAATAATTAGGACAAACTTGAAGCCAGCGATGACAGTGGCCATTGGGGTGTCCTCGTTGGAAGGATTACTGCCAACATCTGTCCTGGGCAGGACTTCTGATGACCTGGGACCTTCATCCTGTCTACGTGCTTCCTTTCTCTTTCCCTTTCCTTTAAGTTGAGATAGAATTCTCCTACAATAACATTCATCCATTCAAGTGTCCGATGCAGTAGCTGTCAGGATATCTGCAAGGCTGTAGAGCCACCACACTAATGCCAGGACATGGTCCTCAGCCCCTGGAGAGACCCTATGCCCCCAGCACCACCAGCATTGGGTGGTGATTCAGTCGAGCCTCCAGGAAGAGGCGAGACCCTGCAGCACCAGAGCCGCGTCGGTTCTGCAGGCCACTGCACTTCACCGCACCCCACGCTCCGACCCAGTCAGTGCTCAGGGAAGGTCTGCAGGGCCGGGGACACCAGGATGCTCCCCAGGGCTGGGTGACACTGGCTTGTGAGATGGGAAGGGCCGGAACCCCACCACGTGCCTGCAGGACTGGCACAGGGGCTTGGGGAGTGCAGGTATGGCCAGGAGCAAGCCCTGGCACACAGGCCCCTGCTCTCAGCTACATCGTTTGTCAATGTGAGAAGGGAGGACGGAACACACAGATCAGCAACCAAGGGCAGCCGTTGGAGCCTGTCGTCAGTAACTCTCCATCAAGGAACCGAGGGGCCAGCCCCGACTGACACAGGGTGTCTCGTCCAAGAGGAAGGCAAGTCACAACCCACTTCACTCCATCAGAGCCTCCAGAACTTTTCCAGAGGGATGACACAACCCTGCTGTGTGCAAACGCTACTGTCCCTCCCTCTAGAATTCAGGGTCCCCCACTCTCCCATCATTGCTGATATAGAAGCTGGTCATTCTCTGTGTGGGCGGGCATCTGGGGCAGGGGGCATTGAGCAGCATCGCCCACCCACTGGATGCCAGGACAGCCCCAGTGGTGACAACCACAGACGTCCCCAGACCTGGCCCAGAGTCCCTGGCAGGGTAGGGGGACAAGCTTCCTGAAGCTTCTATGCTTCTATCTGAAGTTCTGTGCCCACCTGGACACACTGGCTCATGAGCCGCTGCTGCCTCTGAGTGCCCTGTCCCCTTTTGGGGGGTAAATCCCTTTTCAAGTAGAACTCTGTTATCAACCACCAGGCTAGGAGAGGGGTGGGGCAAAGACTGACCTGAAAGTCAACTAGGACTTTGGTTAATGGTCATATATCAATACTGGCTCATCGATCACAACTGTGCCACACTAGAGCCAGATGGTGACACTGGGGAAACAGGGTGGCGACGGGAGACGTGGGAACTCTATTTCCTGCTCAGTTTTCCCATAAACCTAATGCTACTTTAAAAAGCTGTCTAATAAGGGAGGGTCTTGAAGAGACAAATTAGAATTCTGATTTTAGAAAGGAGGAAGGGCGTAGCGAGGGCGGGCAGGGGAGGGAGGAAGGGAAGGGGGAGTGGGGAGGGGAATGGGAGCCCATCTTGGACCAGATGATGGCTAAGTGCTCACATTTCACCAGTGACTCCTTCAACAAGCTGCTGCGAACCAGACCCGAGAGAAGCTGGGTCAGTCCTGGCCAAATGCATTTCCTACTTCTTCCCCCAAAGCTCCTTCAAGGCTTGTAACCATATAGTTGGGTGAGGATCAGACTCTCCTGAGCTCTCAGGCCTGGATTAACCTATACGAGAGCCATCCCCCAGCCCACAGACCACAGCAGCCCCATGAGCAGATCAGAGCCCTTAATACAATCAGTCCCAAACCTCCTCCCTCGGATTACTCCCAAATCCCATTTGGTCAATGGAAAGCATATTGTGGCCGGTCATGAGCTGATTTCTGCAAGATGGCACTGAGCAGCAGCCTGCCCCTTCACTGCCCGTGACCCTGTGTGGCCCTGAGACCAATAGGGTCTGATAGCAGGGACTCTGATACCAGAGGCAATAATCCTGACTGGGCCCTGACACCGACAGGGCCCTAACCCTGGGGGACCTGGATCAGCGGGGAGCTGATACACCTGCCATCAGCACTGACTCACCTGACGTCTTCACCTAGGTATTTACTCAATCATCACAGGTTTCTAATGGTAAGCACTGAACAGCATTGGATTTTTCATTTTCTTGTTTTCCCAACATCTATCGACCTGATAATCTGAGGAGACACAAGAGCCCAGTGGGATACAAGAAACTCAATAAGGGGAGAGCAGCCCAATGACAGAGGTGAGAACATGAAATCTTTGGGATTTCACGAATTATCACTACATAAATGCCAGCATCTAGTTTCTGAAACTGAAAAAAGCCACTGCCTTTATCTCCTGTCCTCTAAAGCAGGGTCTCTCCTTCCCCGGCACCACTGACTCTCTGTGGGACGTCTGGGGGCACCGTGGGGTGTCAAGTAGCAGCCCACACCCCTGCTTACTCTATGCCAAGAGCACCCCAGTCATAAGGAGCTCAATATCCCCAGGCATCCCTCACCACCCAAGGGGCAAGACTGCCCCCAGCTGAGATGGGCTGCCCTGACCCGGCATGTCTCCCCCTCCCGGGCTGCAGTTCGTGTCCCTGGGAACTGAGGGTGGGATGGGGGAGTGGGTGTCTGAGCCCCCTCAACTTCCCACGCTGACGCCCCCTGGTGTGTGGCAGGAACGCTTGCCTGCTTGGAGGGAGGCTCGATATAGATATAGCAATGCAGCGCTGTCCTTCATGCACTGCAGCGATCACCCCAGCCTTCCCCCGTCACCACAGCAACCATCTAAATATGTCACCCTGACGAGGCTCTGATTGCAAATGAAGGGGGAGGAGAAGCCTGGGGGCCGGGGCTGGTGGGGAGGCGCCCCAGAGCAGGGGTGACGTGGCTCTGCCTGGACTGACCCAGGGCAGGTGCCATCACACCCCTGATTGGACAGGACTCGAGGGCACGGTTTGCTTGACCCCAGGGTTAAAGGTCTCTGGGAGCCGAGCACCGGAAGGCACAGGAAGGCAGAAGGAGTGCTGCTGCTCTATGACCTTGAGTCTAGGATGACTCAGAGGCCCTCCCAACATCCCCCCCATATAACCCAGGTTGGAAGGCTGCCTGGGTCACACCTGGACCATTGGGGTTTACTCTGATTTCGCATGTGGGCAAGGGATCTGGCTCAATCTTTTTCCAAATAATTAACACAGGGTTTTCACCTGCCCCCCCAAATCTGGCACTGCTGACACACTGGGTCATTCTCCGTGGGGGCGTCCGGGGTGCAGATGGGTCGGCGGCATCCCTGGCCCCTACCCACTCAATGCCAGGAGCCCCCCACCCCCGTTGTGAGGGCCATAGATGCCCCCAGAGGCCATGTCCCGGGGGCAGGACTGCTCCCCTGTGAGAGGTCATCAAATCCCCACTACCTGGAATTGTAATATATGGATGGACAGGCAACTGATTTGGGAGAGAACCAATCTCTGACGAGAGAGAGAGAGAGAGAGAGAGAGAGAGAGAGAGAAAGAAAGAAAGAAAAGAAAGAAAGAAAAAAGAAAAGAAAGAAAAAAAGAAAAAAGAAAAGAAAAGAAAAGAAAATGTAGAAACATTTCTTTCTCCACTCAGAATTAAAATGGTGACAAAGAGTCCCACGGGAGGGGGTGGGTGGGGACACAAATTCTTACATCCCAGGGGCAACGCTGTGGCGCACTGTCCTAACTTCCCAGCTCACGGACTCCCCTGTGCCTCAGTTTCCAAATCTGTAACACAGAGACGATGGGAGCATCTATCCCACGAGTGCTCTCCAGACTAAACAGCTGAACATCTGGGGGTGCCTGGGTGGCTCAGTTGGTGAAGCATCTGCCTTCCGCTCAGGTCATGATCCCGGGGTCTGGGGATGGAGCGGCAAGCTCTGCTCAGCAGGCAGTCTGCTTCTCTGTCCCCCTCTTCCCCTCCCCTGTGCTTGTGCTCACTCCCTCTCTCTCTCAAACAAATAAATAAAATCCTTAAAGAAAATAAATAACTGAGCATCTATAAGATGTTTCCATTGGTGCCTGACATTGTTAATGGGGCACGACTGCTTTATCATCAGAGCTTCTGTGTCATATACTACGTGTCATACGGTAAGTCATACACCACAACTTCATTACTCAGAGCCTGTGCTTCCGGCTTTGTTGACAAGACCAGGGCCCAGCAACATGTTCCGGCGAAGGGCCACATGGTAAATACTTTTGGCTTTGTGAGTCAGGTGGTCTCTGTCGTCACTACTACTACAGACCTGATGGTAGTAGACAAACAGGTGCGGCCATCTGCCAATAAAACTTTATTTACAAAAAAAAAAAAAAAACTTTATTTACAAAGGCAGGAGGCCTGCTTTCGGCCCACAGGCTGTAGCTTGTGACCCCTGGAACAGAAGACAGTCTATTAAAACATGGCACTATTTTAGCCACAAATGCTCATATCCAGGCACCACTGCAGGGAGAGTGTTCCAATCTCATCCCAAAACTAGACCCTGCCTGGGTCACATGGAAAAACTCCACACTGCCCCAGCCTGTCACTCAGCAAAATTATCTCAGACCATTCTGTGACACAGAACACTCACAACTGAAGAGGTGCCACTTTTAAATTAATAAGAGGGCTGTTGCTTTCCTGTCACCTTGAAAAAAAATCCATCACCCGACTTGGTAGTAAATACCTCACCTTTATCAACTGGCTAGTGAGCCTTGGCTGCAAAGGGCACCCAAAATGTCTAGACCTGGTGAGCGCAATTGCCACCAGCAACACCCTTCATGACCCACCCCCAGAGCAGGGCACAATGTATGTACACAAAGGTCTGAGAGACTGCCACAGTCCCCATGGGGCCTGAGACATGACCAGTGAATGTGGTGTGGGGTCCTGGATGAAGTTCTGGGGCAGAAAAAGAGTATTAGGGGGAAAGCAGAGAAATCTGAAGTATGGAGTTGGGTTAATAACATACAGAGGGAGGGGATCCCTGGGTGGCGCAGCGGTTTGGCGCCTGTCTTTGGCCCAGGGCGTGATCCTGGAGACCCGGGATCGAGTCCCACATCAGGCTCCCGGTGCATGGAGCCTGCTTCTCCCTCTGCCTGTGTCTCTGCCTCTCTCTCTCTCTCTCTCTCTCTGTGTGCTATCATAAATAAATAAAATTTAAAAAAAAATAACATACAGAGGGACGCCTGGGTGGCTCAGTGGTTGAGCGTCTGCCTTTACCCCAGGGCATGATCCTGGAGTCCCGGGATCGAGTCCCACGTTGGGCCCCCTGCATGGAGCCTGCTTCTCCCTCTGCCTATGTCTCTGCCTCCCTCTTTCTCTCTCTGTGTCTCTCATGAATAAATAAATAAAATCTTTAAAAAATAAAAAAAAATAGTGACATACGGATATGGGTGTATTATCTGTGACAAAGGTACCACCCTGAGGTAAGATGTCAACTGCAGGGTACCTGGGTGTGGGCTACATGGGAACTCTGTACTGCCTTCCCAATTTCTCTAGGGATCTCAAACTATTCTAAAATGAAAGTTTCCTGAAAGAGAGAAAAGAAGAGTGACGACGGGCAATTAGCTGCTGATGCCAGGGAACGCTTCAAAGTGTGAGGGACCATTAAGTCCCTGTGACAGCGCCTAATAATGACACGGTTATATAAAACCTAGAAGAGAAAGCCGCTAAAAACAGGATATGCTAATCAACAGGGGAAATTTGCTCTTCTGACAGGAACAGGGGGCGGGGGAAGACAGGTGGCTGAGCAGTCTCCCCCACCCCCACCGGGGCAGTCACAGCAGATCCACCCCACTGCAGGGTCCTGCTGAGCAAGCTTCTGAGACATCTCAGGCAGAGCCAGGCCACGCGGCACATTCACTCAGAGGCCTGCGAGGGTGAGCCAGTACAGGGGCCCGGAAGAAGGCAAAGGTTTTATGGATGGAGAATTCTGGAAAGTAAAAGGGAAGCTGTGGGCCAAAGAAAGAAAGACAACTAATAGAATGTGGCATGCTGGTCTTTGCAAGTTACCTGATTAGACACTGTCATCTATACCAGGGTCTCTCCCGGTCGGGCCCACAGACATTCAGGGCTGGTTCGTTCTCTGTAGGCGGGGGTGGGGGTGCGGGGTGCCGGGCACTGGGAGAGCTGAGCAGCATCCCTACCCCACCCACCCCCTCCATGCCAGGAGCATGCCCAGTGTGATGACCAACAGGCGTCCCCAGACATCACCCAGTGTCCCCTGCGGGCAGAATCACCCCAGATGAGAACTACCAACCTACAATATCTAACAATCTACATACAACCCATAAGAAGTAAAATTATCTCTGCTCTACAGATGGAGAAACTGAGGCTCAGAGAGATGAAACCAGCCTGAGAAGAAGAAAGAGATCATCATGTGTCAAATCCCACTTTTAATAGGGAGAGGCCTCTGAATTGGGAAGGAGGCAGTGCTGTTCTATCTGAGACCGAGGCCAAATCTGGCCCACCACTCACTTCATAAATAAAGTTTTATTCAGACACAGCCATGCCCATTCACATATACATCATCTATGGCACATCTGTACCTACAAAGGCAGAACCCAGGAACTGCAACAAAGACCTCTGGCCTGCAAAGCTGAAAATACTTACCCTCTGGCCCTTTACAGAAAGTCTGTTGACTCCCCACAGAGAGATCCCACATCACCACTTCAAGGCCCTGCAGGGTTTCCTTCTCAGACTCTCAGCGGAGGTGCATGGTGGATATTTTGTTGGAGGAATGGCACACACCACACAGGAAGCCTCCCTGGAAGTTAAGCAAATCTGGCCTGGTTCTGCTCGGTTCAGCCCTGAGGGTCTGTCCCCTGGCTCCCCTCCTAGGCCACAAGAGGGTCTGCCCCTCCCTGTCTGCCTTCCAAGGAGTGCATGTCATCGTAGGCGTGCCAGGACTGTCGGGTGAGTGGCAGCTGGCAGCACGCCAGCCCATCTGCCTCAGAGGTGCGGCCCTGGTGTGTGGGCTGTGCTGTCCCCTCGACCCTGCGCTCACGTGGGACACAGCAGAGGCTTCTGCTCCGAGCTCTGGTGTTCGCCTGACTGTGCAGGTCATGCCTGCAGCCTCCAAAGGGTAGACCAGACCATGCTGCGTGAGGATAAGCACTGCTGCCCCACTCACGCTCCCAGAGTTCCAGCTGCCTTGGCACAGCTCTGGGTCCTGGTGCTGAGACCCACTGAAGGTTCCAGAATCTGAAGGTCACCTTGCTTCACACTTTCTCCTCCCCTCCCCGCCCACCTTGGGTACTGGGGGCCGGTCACTCTCCAGGGGGGTGTCCTGGGCACTCTGGAGGACTGAGCGGCATCCCAGGCTCCACCCACTCGATGCCAGGACCATTTCAGCTGTGATAATGAAAAATGTCCCCAGATTTTGGCCAGTGGCAAATATAGTATGGAATCTGCTTGCTCTCTAACAGTAACTCCTGGATGTACACGCTGGGTTTGACTCCACCCAACACTCAGAGGCTAAACCAGGGGATCTCCGTGGTGCCACAAAACAACTCCGGTGCAGCAACCCTGACACCTTGAGACATTCCATGCCCATCAAGTCCCAAACATGCGGTCAGCTGGGGGCTCCATCTGTTTTCCAAAGCTTGTGTACTTCTGATCTGAGCCTCGCCAACTGTATGCATTTCCCTGGGTGGCCGTAACAAATGACCACAGACCACGCAGCTTAAAACCACCTTGTCTCCCACCTCTGGAGCCAGAAGCCCGAGACCCAGGCATGGTCGACAGTGATGACAGTCGGGAAGAAGGAGGCCTCAGACCACCTCTCTGTCTGCCCTGGATGCCGGTGGCTCTGAGCCTCCCACGGCCAGGAGTGGCTGGCATGTCCTTCACACTAACCACAAAGTGCTCCCCTGAATTGCAACACACTTTCCTGACTTTCAGCTACTTCCTGGGGGGCTCTGTATGGGAATGAGCTGTGCATGAGGATATTCCCCCCTGCAAGGGTGGAGGACCACAGCGGGGGTAGGAGGATGTATGCCATGCTCCAGTGGCCATCCTGGGGTCCCAAGTGTGAGATGGGCTCCAGGGCAGGCAGGCGGTGACAATGTGGGATCCTGGAAAAATGACACTTGGCTCGCTGGAAGGGGGCACAGTTCCCAGCCTAGCTCTGTCACCACATGGGAAGTGCCCAATGTAGTCAGCTCTTCCAAGTATCCTGAGGGGCTGGGAGGTCTTTCATCATAAAATCTCCGGATTTTTAAATGTTGGCACTAATTCAAAGTTTAAAACCACTGGGTTCTGGCTCAGCCAGGGGATCAAGGTCAATACTAGCTGTGGACAGCATGTGCCCCTCTGTGTGTTCTTACCCCAAACCACAACCCTAGTCTGATTGCGAGAAAGTACCAGACAAACCCAGATCTGGGATGTTCTGCAAAGCTCCTGACCTGTCCTCTGCATGACTGACCAGGCATGAAAGGCAAGGAAAGTCAGAAAAACAGTCTCAGCCCAGTGGGACCTAAGGAGACACGACAACTGAATGTCATGTGGGATCCTGAGTAGGGTCTTCGGGCAGAAAAGGGACATTTTCCAGGAGATGAAAGAATAAGGAAATCTAAATAAAGTATGGACTTTAGTTAATCATGATGTGTTGATATTGGTTCAACAATTGTGACAAATGTACCACACTAAGGTAAGATGCTAATACCAGGGAACATTGGGTGTGGGCTATGTGGAAACTCTCCATACTGTCTTTGCAACTTTTCTGCAAATTCAAAACTACATCACATGTTTATTTTAAAGGTTTGCAAAGTACAAACTAGGTGTATTGCTGTAACACACTGCAAGATGTTCATGATTGCCTTATAACTTGTTCTTAAAGTCTCCATTTGTGTTCCAAACTCAATTTGTCCTCAATAAATATAAATATATAGCCATGATAATTTTTTTAGAAATTGAAAAAACTGCTGGGATGGTCAAGCTCCCAGGTGGGTGAACAGAGTTCAGTCTATGAACCAGGAGACCCAGTAGGAGAACAATGGCAAAAATGGTTAGAAGGTGGGGAGCCCTTTGGGGGATTTGTGTACAGCCCTTCATGGCACAGAGGGGGCACCGAGGTCCCTGGCCCCCAGCAGCCTCCCAGCCAGCAAGGGCCTCAAATCACATCAGGGGGCACTGCTCCCAAGTGGTAATAGTGACTGCAGCTTCTGTCTAAGCTGGGCCATGAGGAGCCTAACGCCACTTCACCTTCATACCAATATGGCTGCAAGGTCAGGAACCACTCCATTTGTTTGGGTATTTTCTTTTCAGCTAAAGAAAACATAAAATAGGGACTCTTGGGTAATTCACTGGTTGAGCATCTGTCTTTGGCTCAAGATGTGATCCCAAGGTCCTGGGATAGAGTCCCATATCGGGCTCCCTGCAGGAAGCCTGCTTCTCACTCTGCCTATATCTCTGCCTCTCTCTGTGTCTCTCATTAATAAATAAAATCATAAAAAGAAAGAAAGGAAGGAAGGAGGGAAGAAAGAAAGAGAGAAAGAAAGAAAGAAAGAAAGAAAGAAAGAAAGAAAGAAAGAAAGAAAGAAAGAAAGAAAGAGAAAGAAAGAAAGAAAGAAAGAAAGAAAGAAAGAAAGAAAGAAAGAAAGAAAGAAAGAGAGAGACTGCCCAAAGCCACTATGAGGAAAAGGAAGAATTCAAACTCAGAAAATGTAATCTAAATGACCACTGAATACGTGATATGTTAAAGATTACTTCCCCAGAGAAAGGAGGCAGGGGAATGGGAAATCTGAGAAAGCCTCATGATTAGGAGGGAAAAACAAAGGCAACCATCAATGTAGACCAATATGACAGACCAATGTAGACAGAAAGAACTAGCCACAGTTGGGGATAGAAGATGGCATGCAAGCTATAAAACCAAACAAAGTGGCAGCTATGGACTCCCCCATAGGAAACATGAGGACATTATTTCAGTTCAAGTGCACAGCCCAACCTGTGCTTTAAAGTCTGTTCCAGGGGCACCTAGGGGGCTCAGTTGTTTAAGCATCTGCCTCAGGCTCAGGTCATGATCCCAGGGTCCTGGAATCAAGCCCCATATTGGGCTCCCTGCTCAGTGGGGAGTCTGCTTCTCCCTCCCCCTCCCCCTGCTCTTGCTCACTCTCATGCATGCTCTCTGTCTCTCTTTCAAATAAATAAAATCTTAAAAAAATAAAATAGAGTTTGTTCCATGGGGTTCTCTGGGTGGCTCAGTCAGTTAAGAATCTGCCTTTGGCTCAGGTCATGATCCAGGGGTCTTGGGACCAAGCTCCACATCAGGCTTCCTGCTCAGCGGGGAGTCTGCTTCCCTCTCTTTCTCCCTCTGCCCCTCTCCACCACTTGCTCTCTCTCTCTCTCAAATAAATAAGTAAAATCTTAAAAACAAAACACAAAACAAAACATGTGACTCTTGATCTTGGGGTCATGAATTCAAGCCCCATGTTGGGTGCAGAGATTACTTAAAAATAAAATATTTTTTTAAAAAGTCTATTCCATGAAAATTGAGTCCATGGAGAGATCAAGTCCATGTGGAGCTCAGCTCCAGGAATCTGATTCCCAGTAGGGAGTGGTACAATCACATGCAGTCAATGTGCAAGCAATTCCACCTACTACCACACAAAGAAGGAGCCTAGTGCCCCCACAAAAAGCAGGCACCATACAGAACACCTCCACACATAACTTACTGGATGTTGGCCACACTCTTCCTAAAAAAGCAAACTTGACATTTTTAACTCTGAGCTTTTGACCTCAGTAAGTAGCTTCTTAGTTGTAAGGGAAAAACTAGATATTTTTCCCCGACATTTTTATTTAATGTTTCTATCATTAATGTTTGGTGTTTTCTTGTTTTTTCCTTTTTAAAAAAGATTTTGCTTATCTTTTGAGAGAGAGAGAGGAAGAGAGAGAGAGAGAAAGAGAGAGAGAGCATGAGCAGGGAGGAAGAGAAGAGGGAGAGGGAGCAGCAGCCTCCCCACTGAACAGGGAGCCTGTCTTAGGGCTGAGATCACTACCGAGCCAAAGTCAGACACCTAACTGACTGAGACACCTACATGTCCCAATTATCGGCATTTTGATTGGGTATTTAGACTGTTCCCAATTTCTACTTTACAAGTAATGCTAAGCGAACATCTTTATGCCCACCTCTAATTACTTTCTTAGTCTACATTTTTAGAGATGGCATTATGGGATCAGAGAGCAATAAATTTTTTTTTTAAAGATTTTATTTATTCATGAGAGACACAGAGATAGAGAGAGAGGCAGAGACACAGGCAGAGAGAGAGGCAGGCTCCATGCAGGGAGCCTGATGTGGGACTCGATCCCAGGACTCCAGGATCACGCCCAGGGCCGAAGGCAGGCGCTTAACCCCTGAGACACCCAGGGATCCCCCAGCAATAAATATTTTTAAAGTTCTTGAAAACATACTACTAAGTCATTGTTGAGAAAGTTTATCCCATTTTATACTGCTCCTCCTCCCTGCTCGTGCTCGCTCTTTCTCTCTCTCTCTCTCTCACTTTCTCTCTCTGTGTGTCTCTAAAATAAAGTCTTTGGGGAAAAAAAAGACAAAAACCTGAAATTTATGGGGCACCTGGGGGGCTCAGTCGGTCATGATCATGGGGTCCGGGATCGAGCCCCACGTCGGGCTCCCTGCTCAGCAGAGGAGTCTGCTTCTCCCTCTCCCTCTGCCTTTTCCCATTTGTGCTCTTTCTCTCTCTCACTCTCTCTGTCAAATAAATATTTTTTAAAAATATGAAATTTATTTGAAACCTTCAAATTTGTATATCTGAAAATATGAGAGCAGTGCAGCCCACTCCTGAATGCACTCACAGCTGCAGCTCTGCTAGAGCTACAAATTCTCCCAAGGTGACTGACAACGCGGAGGACACCTGCTTCGATGTGGAATCTGGGGGTGGTGAAGAAAACACAGATTTCCTTAGCTGATGTTCATAACTCAGATTCTTTCACTCAGTAGCACATACTCCATCAGGCAGTTTCTCTACATTATGGAGTTTGAAAGCTGTTCCGTTGTATACCACCGAAAAGAAAAACTGATTCAGGAAATAACACTATACATTATATATATATCGTACTACTTTTCTTAAAACAGAACTGCAAATAACGCCTCCCCCTCTGGCTGAGACTAGAATAGATAAAATCCAGATTTTTACACACTTGGGATTGGTAATGTTTTAACACATGGGAAATGCTATGGGGTTGCAAACTGCTTTATATTCTTCAAACATATTTCCAACTGTGCCAACCACCCTAACAGTTGGATGTGTTCGTAAACGAACCAAAACAAATCACATTCTCGGGGACAGATACAGAGTGGCGACTAGAGGGTCTCTCTGCCGCAGAAGAAGCCTAATTAAACCTCTGAACCATCTCAGGAATGAGAATGTGGCTTTCAGGAGACACCAGGGCTCTGGGAACACAAGGAAGGGCAAGTGCTGCGGCCACATTTAGTGTTACCCTGCAAAGACCAGGAAATGCTGGCCAGCAAGGAGAAGGGGAGGTAGCTCAGAGGTAGAGTTGCAGGGAAAACATTATTGACCAGACAAGCCTGGTTAGAGACCAGAGATGTCAGCATGCCTGGCCCCTCTCCTGAGAACAGCTCTGAAGGACCATCATGACCTGAACTGGTTCCTGTGCAGGTCTCAACGTGTAAAGAACTGCTGGGAAAGCACTTCCCCGGGGGTCCTATAGGGTACAAGGACAAACCATGTGTTCCTTGCATACGGTTCTCAGTGGGAGAAGCGGGACAATTCTGCCCCCAGGGAACATTAGGCTGTGTCATCTGTGGTTGTCACGATGGGAACTCCTGGCATCCAGGGGGTGGGGCCAGGGATGCTGCTCAGCCCCGCAGGGCCCAGGACGCCCCACAGAGAAAGAGCTGCCCCCCCATGTCAGCAGTGCAGGGATGCGGTGAGGGGGTTGTGTGACTCTGCTCAGTCTGGCCCTCAGGTCTAGAGGGACTCCTTCTTCTTTATTACAGAGCCAAATCTGTGTCATCACCACCGAGGGGAAAATGGCCACTTAATTACATTTCCATATGTGCTACGGAGAGTTTCCCAAGGGAAGATGGCCAGGAATATCACCTGGAGACAGGACTCTACTGTGCGTCTCCCGAGCACTCTAAGCCCAGCTGTGGGCCCCAAGTGTTCCTCTGCCAACTGGGTATCTCAGAGCAGCCCCAAATCCCAAACATATCTTTTTTGGCTTTGATCCCTTTACAACCACCTAGGGGCAATCCTGCCCCCAGGAGACCCTGTGTGGTGTCCGAGGACATCTGGGGTGGTCTCGACTGGGGACACGGGACTACTGGTATTGAATGAGTGGGGGCTAGGGATGCTGCACACAGTGCCTGAAGTGCCCCCAATGTCAGCAGTGCTGAGGGGAGGCCCTGGCTCCCAGGCAGCACATCTGGAGGAGAAAGACCAGCACGAAGGCTCAGAGTGTACAGTGGGGATTGCACCTGCAAGATAACAAAGCCGCCGAAAGCCCAGCAGAGCACGTGGCGGTGCTCACAGCATCTGCAACGATCGCATCTCATCGCTGCCATGACTCTGAGCTAAGCATTCTCACTTCCCCATTTACAGGTGAGGAAACCTGGAAGCAGAGCCCCCTCAATGCTGGAGGAGGCTTTGGAGTTGGCTGGTTTTCTCCTCGACATGGCAGTTCCTGCGTCCTTATCCCATGACCTGGAGCACTGGGAACAATGTTCGAAGCAGGGTCTCTCCCCCCTCCCCGCCCACTGTGGACACTTGGGGCCGTCCTGGTTTAAGGGCTAGATCAACAACTTTGGTGACCATGAGGGCGTCGGGCACCTAGGGGGGTTACTCAATGAATGGTTCTGCTTTTTTTCATCTTTCTGGGGGCTGGGGGTGGGGGCGGGCCAGGCCTGGCATGGTGCGCTCCTGACAGGGGTCAGCCTGGAGCCCTCCACAGCCTCTACAGGGAGGTCCCAGCATCACCCTCACTGCCAGGCAGAGGGACACCACTGCAGCATGCAAATGCTTCCCCCAGCCCTGAGACCCACTCCCAGAGCAAGTGCAAGACCGGACACTGCCCTCCATGGAAACTAGGGTGGCCTGTGTGCTGCCACGCTCCCACAAACTGTCACCGTGATACCAGGAGCCCTCTTGTCCCATCCAGAAATTTCTAACCTTTGGCCACCTGCATCCGACCATCAGGGCCAGCAGCCTTCGGAAAATGGTGTGGCTGGGGTCCAGTCTCTTTCGTGTGGCTCTGAGTGGAAAGGGGGTGGGTGGCTGGAAAAACGTACATGTGAGGTGGATGTGTGGCACCAGAGGCCACTGGGCCTGAGGTGGGAGCCACTTTGGCCGCTTGTGTCTCAGGGCACACACCATCCGTTGCTGGGCTTGGGCCTTGAATCAGAACAGAGATAATGGAGAAACAACAGAACGTAACTGCCCAGGGACAGCACGGTGATCACACGTGGGTGGGTTGTCCACCTGGGTCCTCCAGCAACCTGGCCACTCTTGGGGTATCCCACGTCACCTGTCATGGGGACAGTGCCTCAAACAGAACTGAGACCAACTCCTTACTCTGCTCCCACCAAGGCCCTGACCTGAGACAGGGGAGATAAAATGCATGTGCCTCAGTTTCCCCTTCTGCAACACAGATAGGGGTCCAGCATGGCGGGGCGAGGGCAGCAGGTAGCGCCCTCTGAACTTTACCTCCAATCCCATCCAGCTTCATGGCGGCTCACTGCTAAGAGCCTCAGCTCCTAGAGTGGCCTCTGGTGTCAGGTCCAACCCACCACAATGGAATCCCATCCCACATGCGGCCCAGGGCCACCCAGGGACCAAGAGCTTCCCAAGATAGTCCCTCTGGTTCCCAAATGAGTCCAGCTCCTAGGCCAAAGCAGCCATGTCACCAGGACTGGGTCTGATCCCACCCTTGCTTTGGTCCACACCTGCGGTGGCAGTTGTTAATATTAACTCACACCATGAGGTGAATGTTCACACGCGGCACCAATAGAACAGTCATCACAAGTGCAGCAGGGTCACCGCCTCACACACCATCCCAACCCTTAAGACAGTCCTGGGTGGTGATTCCTATTCGTTTTTGCCCATGAGGAAACCAACAGAGAGGCTCAAACCACGCAGGGAAAAAGTCATCCAGGGCTGAGCAGGAATTCCAACCCCAAAGCCTCACTGTGCCACCATGTGCTCCATGTTCCAGAAGGTTCCAGAAAGCCCTGTAATTCCCAACCTTTCACCTCTTACATACACCTCTTACTCCCTGGGTCCCTCCTCCTCAGCAGTGCCACATCTTAACCTTACTCACTGCTTTCTCCCAGAGGCCTGGGAGCACCTGCCTGCCCTCCCCACCTAAGCTGCACACGCAGCCAGTTAAGGCCCAGAGCTGGCAAGACTAAAGTCAAGGGTGTGACTGTTCAGCAGCCCCAGACACAGAGGAATTCATGCCCTTGTGCCAGACTCACAAGGACATGACTTAAAATGAGAACGTGTCTGTGATCACGGCTTCACTGGGGTTGACCTAAGGCAGAGGGAGGGGAGGGGCTCTCGGGAAGAAAACAGGGTCATTCCCCCTCGGCCCTTAACCATCAATGGTTGCATGCTCTGGAATATGACCACTTAGACCAAGAGGTGTTTTCGGAGTGGGGGGCAGGCATTGATAAAATATATATAATAGAAAATTTACAATTTTAACCAAGGTGTACATTTCAAAGGCATCTAGTATATTCGCGGAGTTGTGCAACCATCACCTCTATCTAGTTCCAGAACATTCTATCACCCCAAAAAGCAACCATTTCCCCATCATCTGTCGCCCCCTCTTCCCCGCTCCCCAGCCCCCGGTCCCTGCGAGCCCTGTTCCCGTCCGGGGACAAGCCCATCCTGGACATGTCACACATGCAGACTCACACCTCGTGGGGCCTCCTGTGTCCAGTTCCCTCCCTGAGCATCATGAGTTCGGGGTCTAACCATGGTGTGGACATTCACGAGTGGAATTGCTGGGTCAGAAGGATGCTCCGAAAAAAAAAAAAAAAGAAGGATGCTCCATGTTTAATTTTTGGAGGAATCTCCAGACCGTCTTCCACCGTGGCTGCCCCCCTTATGTTTCCCCAGTCCTGTGAGGGCTCCCATTTCTCCCCATCTGTGACAACACTTGCCACTGCTGTCAGTTTGATGCCAGCCGTCCTGGTGGGGTGAAATGCTGTCTCACTCCAGTTTTGATTTACATTTCCCTGAGAACTAAATGACACTGAGCATCTTTTCATGTGAGATCAAAAATTTTTAAATTTTTTTTTTACTTTTATGTTAAGTATGCTCCATGCCCAACATGGTGCTTGAACTTAAGAACCTGAGATCAAGGGATGCCTGGATGGCTCAGCGGTTGAGCTCTACTTTCAGCTCAGGGCGTGATCCTGGAGTTCAGGGATCGAGTCCTGCATCGGGCTCCCTGAGGGGCCTGAGGTGTCTCTGCCTCTCTCTGTGTGCCTCTCATGAATAAATAAAATCTTAAAAAAAAAAAAAAAAGTCGCATGCTCCACTGACTGAGACAGCCAGACACCCTGAGAGCAATTATTTTTAATACCAGGATCCAGGTATCCGGGAGCCAATTCCACTGCTAGAAGAAGTGTGGTGGTCCATCCCCGAGACCCAAAAATCCTATGCAAAATGCAGGAACTGTCTCAAGGAAGAGTTACGAAGTGGAGGAGCCCAGGGGCTGGGGCCCTTCCCGGCTTGGCTCCCCCTTTCTGAGCCTCAGTGTACTCATCTGAAGACAGGACCTCAGAGGGGCACTTCAGGGTCAACGCAGCCCTGGGTGGAAATCACCATACGCAATGTGAAGTGAGACAAGAGTGGCCAGCTAGTCACCCTAAGAAGGAGGAGGGAGAGGGCAAGACACAAACCAACAAAAAACAAAGCTCAGTGTAAAGAAAACTGAGCCAGGCCCCCTGGTGACTGCAGACAGAGGTGGCTGGGGGTCCCACAGGTTCAGAGCATCAGGAGCTGGAGAACACTGGACGTGGGGGTAGGTAAAAGCAGGGGGAGGCCAAGAGGTGGCCTCAGGAGGGGCGGGGTGTGCCGGTGCAGAGGGCATTCCAGGCCAGGGAAACAGGAGTGGGACCCCAGGGGGGTGAGGGAGAAAAATCAATCGTGCAGAGAAAGCTGCCCCGGGCGGGCTGGTGCAGGGACCTGCCAACCGAGGCTCCGAGGCAGAAATGAGGATGGGGGTAGGGAGCCGATGAATGGAATCAGCCAGAAGAGCATAAATCCTTTCAAAGCCCCTAGGGCTGAACTGTGAAAGCAGCAGCAAATGGACTAAAGTCCCACTGGGCACAGAAGCACAATCAGTAAGTTTAATAGGTGATGGGCCCCACGATGCCACTCCTGGGTATCCACCAGAACTGAGAACATCTGTCCACACAGAAGCTGGTACACACACATTCACAGGATCACAATTCACAACAGCCAGAAAGTGGAAGCAACCCATGTGTCCAGCGATGGATGCAGGGATAAAGACTGTGATGTATTCACACAATGGAATATTATTCAGCCATAAAATATGAACGTGGACAGACTTTCAGCACATGACACGCAGGGAGGGAACCAGACACAGAAAGCCACACAGTGTGTGTGAGCCCACATGTGTGACACGTCCAGGACAGGTTCCTCATGGTCGGGAAGGGGGCTCATGGGGCCGGGGGGTTGAGTGGGAGAGGGGACTGAGAGGGATGCAGATGGGGACAGTCCTTCATGGGGATATGTCTCTGTGTGGGGAGATGGAAGGTTCTGGAGACAGGTAGTGGGGGTGGTTGCCTGACAGTGTGAGTGTGCTTCATGTCGCTAAGCTGTACACTTAGAGACAGTTGAGGGGCACCTGAGTGGCTCAGTCAGTTAATTGTCTAACTCTTGGTTTTGGCTCAGGTCACCATTTCAGGGTTGTAGGACTGAGCCCTACGTCAGGCTCCCGGGGAAGTCTGCTTGGGTTTCTCTCTCTCTGCCCCTCTCCCCAGCAGCTCTAATGCTTTCCGTCTAAAATAAATAACTAAATCTTTTTTTTTTTTTTTTTAATTTAAAACGGGGGCATCTGGGTGGCTCAGTGGTTGAGCATCTGCCTTCGGCTCAGGTCATGATCCCAGGGTCCTGGGATTGAGCCCTATATGGGGAGCTTACTTCTCCCTCTTCCTCTGCTGCTCCCCCTGCTTGTGTGCATGCTCTCACTCTCTCTGTCAAATAAATAAATAAAATCTTTTAAAAAACTAAAAATTAGGGCACCCCCGGTGGCGCAGCAGTTTAGCGCCGCCTGCAGCCTGGGGCGTGATCCTGGGGACCCAATGAGTCCCGCGTCAGGCTCTCTCTGTATGATGCCTGCTTCTCCCTCTGCCTGTGTCTCTGCCTCTCTCTCTCTCTCTCTCTCTGTCTCTATGAATAAATAGATAAAATCTTTAAAAAAAAAACTAAAAATTAAAAAAGAAAAAATGGTTAAGGTGGTGACTTTGATGTTATGGGTAATTTGGGAGGAAATGGGTGTGGGGAGCAGGGTGGGACACTAAAACTGGGCTGAGTAGTGACAGAGGGAGAAGTAAATGGGGACGATGTCTGGTGTGACAGATGCTTGATCCATGGTGCAGGCCACAGCTGACAGGTTCCTCCCCCTGGAGGCAGGGGGCTTGACAGGGGATGGCCACATACTCGGCACCTGGCAACAGCCCGTGGTTGGTAGCTGAGCGTGATGAGGCCACTGAGGAAAAGGCCTTGGTGTGGCCAGGCTGCTCACTGCCCCAGGTGGCTGGACAGGATGCTGGAGGGAACCCCGTCCTTCCTCCAGGGCAGCCTCCCTCTGAGGCCCAGTTCCGCTTTCAAAGGACACCCAAACACCTCCCCACAAAACAGCCTGCATTCCAGCAACCTTTTGTTTCCCCAGACACAGTATCAACATGTAAGCAGAGACCCACAATAACCCTGTGGGAAGCAGGCGGTTGGGTGCAGAAGAAAGGAACACCACTACCATCAGGCAGCATCTGGCCCTGGGCCACAAGTGTCCCAACTCTGCCCCCATATCTAAAGCTCCCCCTCCTTTTATTCAAACGTGGTACCTACACAAAGCCACCAGTAGTGGTTTGTAATGCATGGGTTTGGGTCAGCGGGGGGCGGGGGGGGGGACACCCATGTGTTTCAAATCAGAAGGGAATGGTTCTCCACCCCCCTGCAGTGTCCATGGCCACAACATGTAAGACAATAATTTTCTAGCTCCCTCAAATTATCTCCAGCACAGCCTCTGCTGGGGGTAGTGGAGCCAGGAGAAAGTTTACATCAAGCTGTAAGGATGGACCTCAAAGCTGGGAGGACGGGGTGAGGAATCCAGCATGGGAGAGTGAGCTGTCCTCGGCCCTGGGGTCCCCTTGGCAGAAGGAAGGAAGGGTGGAAGGACACAGATCCAGGCCTCTGACCTCCGAGTGGGGAGGCAAACACTACCTGTGACAGGTGACCAAGGGTAACAGGTGATGTCATGCGGGTGTGATGTGTCCTTACCACTGTATGTTCTTCCCCAAAACCCATAACCCTGGTCCGATCACAAGGAAACATCAGGCAAACCCAGATTGGAAGTCGTTGTGCAAAATTACTAACCAGGCGTCCTCAAGACTAGACAAAAAGACAAGGAACATCAGAGAGGCTGTCTCAGCCCTGAGAGGGCCTAGGGGAACATAGGGTCTTGGGGCAGAAAATGACGTTAGGGGAAACCTAGTGATTCTGAACAATGCGTGGCCTCTGGTTAACAGCCATGCGTGCAGGTTAATTTCTGAGAACAGTGAAGGCACCAGGGGAATGCAGGATGTTAGCTCGCATGGAGGTTGTGAGGGGTACATGTGAACTCTCTGCACTGCTTTCACGACTTTCCTTACACCTAAAATTAGCCCAAAGTGAAGATTTTATTAAAGAAAAAAAACCCAGCCTCAGAACTAAGTGCACCATCTTTCTCAGAGGTCCCCTTGGAGACTTACCGTACCCTTTGTCCCACTTCTCAGCTACAGAGGAGGGGATCTGGTCAAATTGAGAACCAGAGGCAGAAGCAGACCTCTTGAGCCCCAAACCCACATCCAGGGGTCTGAGGCTTGTGAACACTGTGGGCATGACTTTGCTTCCTTCATACAGAGCTGAAGGGCCCTTGGAGCCCTTCAGTGAGACCCAGAGACGGTAAGACCCAGACCCAGAGATGGGTGCCAATCTGTTTCTTAAACAACAAAGACTGTCTGGCCTACCCACACAGCCCCCCAGCCCCATTTCCTCCCATCGCCTCTGGTTGCCAACTAAAACAACCCTACGTTCCCAGAGCAGCCGTTTGCCAAAAGGCAAAACAAAAAAACAAAACAAACCTTCTGTTTCTCATCCTGGCCTCAAATCTTTAAAGCTAAGCCTACCTGAAGAATGACGGCTTGTCAGTGCTCAGCCTAAAGAGAGAGGCGTTTCTAAGCTGAGCCTGTGTTGAACAGAGAAACGTCCTTGGCTCCAGACAACAAAATTCACTGTGACCCGAATGGGTGTTCAAACCTGGCTCCGGGCAAACTGTCACTCCTGGACATCATTCTAAAAAACCACTCATCGCCTGACGTCAAAATTTTCTGTCTGAATATGTGTTTGGAAGACCACTGTTCCATCGTGTTGCTGTTTTATTTTTATTTACTTGATATGCTTTTTTGGTTTATAGCTAAAAGCCATGAGCATGAGACATTTATATGCAGTTTTACGTTTGTGCATCTTTAAGTAACATGATAATAAACATAATTGGCATTTAAAAATGGGATCTATTTGGAGCTATCGGATGCCGTAGTTCATCAAATCTAAGATCCCATTATTTCTAAGATTGGCTGTTACGTCTCGTGACACTAAAGAAAATAAATAATCAGTCTCACTAAGTATGGCATGACGTTAGGGGGAAAAATCATCCTATGCATCTGTCCCCAAATCATTAACCTCTGCTCAACCAGGAGGCTATGGGGTATGAGCTCCCGGCAAGAGAGCATCAGAGGCAATTCTCTTAAGGGAAGCGTCACTTGCTCTCCCAAGACTGGTGCTAAACCAAACAGATAAAGCTGAACTATGAATCCCAAGTTCAAGTCCCAGCACTGCCACAAAACCACAAAACCTGGCCTGTTTCCTCATCTGTAAATCCCGCAAGTTAGACTACCAGGGTTGACAAACTTTTCCTATAGGAGCCAGGGAATTGGTATTTTTGGCTTTGCAAGCTACAGTCTCATTACGTTGTAGTCTGAAAGCCACTGTAGGCAACATGTCAACAAATGTGTGTGGCTCTGTGACAATAAAACTTTATTGGTGGACACTGAAACTTGAATTCTATATAATTTTCATATATCATGATATATTATGCTTCCTTTCATTTTTTTTAAACCACTTCAAATGTAAAAACCATTCTCAACCCAAGGGCCACACAAAAACAGAAAATGAGCTGGATTTGGCCTGAGGGCTATGGTTTGTCATCCCCTGGACTGGACAGTCTAGGGAAATCTTCCAAAACTGACTTCCTAAGACCCTCAATCCACATTCTCAACCACCAGATACTTTAGTAGCTCTAAAAACAACTCACAACATGTCCAAATACTCATCTACACTCATATGCCTTTAGAGGTCTGATTTTCTCCTAAAATTTCCCCTATTCACTTCCTATACCTGTGATGTCCAGTATGTGGCACTGAGCACAGGAAATGTGGCTCATCCCGAGGTGTAAAAATCTATAAGTGTAAAATACATACTGGATTTTGAAGACCTCATACAAAAGAAAGTAAAATAGTTCATTTGTACCTTCTTCATATTGATGACATGCTGAAATGTCAGTATTTTGGATATAGTGAGTTATGTAAAATGTAGCATTAAAATTAGTTTCACCTAATTGCTTTTTTGAATGTGGCTGGTCGAACGTATATAAATACATATGAGGTTCAAATCCTATTTCTATTCATCAGTACAGTTTCTTGGAGTGGAGAACATGGGAGAATAATTCATAGAAAACTCCACAACCAGGGATCCCTGGATGGCTTGGCAGTTTAGTGCCTGCCTTCGGCCCAGGGCCTGATCCTGGAGTCCTGGGATCGAGTCCCACATCGGGCTCCCTGTGTGAAGCCTGCTTCTCCCCCTGCCCGTGTCTCTCATATATAAATAAAATATTTAAAAAAAAAAAAACCTCCGTAGCCTACAGAGTTACATCTTTTCGAAAAGGAACTCAAGGTTACTAAGCTATTCTTATCACTTTGTCCGTAGAAACAAAATAGTGGTGGGGAGGCGGGGGCAGATGAATTGGTGGAGGATTTTTTATGGCAGTGAAACTACTCTGTGTGATACCATAATGGCAATGCTTGACCTCATACATTTGCCCCAACCCATGATACAACACCCACAGTGAGTCTGAATGTCATCTATGGACACTGGGTGATCAAGACGTGTCCTGGGAGGTTCACTGACTATAACAAATGTCCCACTCTCATGGGGATGTTGATAATGCAGGAGCCTGGGCAGGGGGGCGGGAGGGGTATATGGGAAATCCCTTCTGCTCAATTTTGTTACGGACCTTAAAATGCTCTAGAAAATAGTTGATTTAAAAAAAAAACCCAAACAGGCCTTTTTACTTTAATGCAATCACAGATTCATACAATCTGATTAGAAATAGTTCAGCCCATGGGGATCCCTGGGTGGCTCAGTGGTTTAGTGCCTGCCTTTAGCTCAGGGCGTGATCCTACAGTCCTGGGATCGAGTCCCACATCAGGCTCCTTGCATGCAGCCTGCTTCTCCCTCTGCCTATGTCTCTGCCTCTGTGTGTGTGTGTGTGTGTGTGTGTCATGAGTAAATAAATAAAACCTTAAAAAAAAAAAAGGAAATAGTTCAGCCCAATATTTCCCAGCCAGGGGTGATTTGCCCCCCACCAGGGACACTGGGCAGTGTCTGGGGACACCTGTATTTGTCACGACTGAGGGTGCTCCTGGCAGTGAGTGGGTGAGGTCAGGGATGCTGCTCAGCCCCCAAGAGAGCCCAGGACAGCCCCATGGGGAGGAACCTGACCCAAATGTCAGCAGTGCCGAGAGGGAGACCCTGAGTGAAATGACAGGGTAGATTCAGCCCTGCCTCGGGGCTCGCACAAGAGGTGCTGCTCACCTCCACCTGTCCCCTGGCAAACTTGTCAGTGCGAAGCTCATCTCTGGCCCATCCTACACACAGGATCCCCATCTCTCCACCCCCGGAAGGCTTCTTTTCTTGCAGCACCTGTGGAGCTCATGGCCTGTCTCCACCACCCCCAGGGACCCTACTCAGAGAGCCAGGCCAGGGACAGAATGGACCTGGGTCCCCCATCTCCACGCCTCCCCACGCATGCACACAAGCATCTCATTCACGTGGCACTCCCGGCGCCTGGCACCCGCTCTGATGCTTAAAATAGGCACACAAGCAGCCTTTGTTGGGGAGAGGAAGGAAGGAAGGAAGGCAGGCAGGCAGGCTTCAGACAAAGGAGAAAGCAAACCGCACCATCCAGGAAAGGGGGCCTGTGCTGAGCGGGTGGCAGGGAGGGGCAGGAGGGGCGGGTTCTGCAGTCAAAGTGAAGGTCACTGTGGAAAGGTGAGGTGGGGCCCACCCCCACAGTGCCCCCAAGGCTGCAGGAGGCATTTTGACTCTGTCAAGTGGGTGATGAGTTGGTAGAGGTGGCAGGGAAATGACAATACATCTGTGCCTTACAGAGTAGATTCTGGCCGTGTTGGAGCTTCCCACCTGAGCAGGCCATGAGGCCAACCAGCTAGGATGGGTGGCGCCAGAGACCACGAACCACTTAACTCAAGTGAAAAAGAGAGAGGCAGAACCTGGAGGGCTGACACCTGGGCCACCCCCAAGCTTCGGTTTAACAGGCCACAAAGTGCCAGGAAAAAGTCACTGAAATAGCAGCTTGATTGTTCACTGCCAAGATGTGGGGGCAATCCAGATATCCAGATATCCACAGCCAGGTGAATGGAGAAACAAAGCATGTCCATCCATAGGGTGGAATATTACTCACCCACAAACAGAAGCGAGGCCCTGACACGTGCCGCCCTGGGGACAGACCCCAAGCCCACGACACTCAGGGAGGGAACCAGACACAGGAGGCTCCATGGTGTGTGAGTCCACGTATGTGACACATCCAGGACGGGCTTGTCCACAGATGGGGTGGGAGTTCGGGGTGGGGCGCTGGGGGCTAGGAAGTGGGGGACAGGGACTGATGGTTAATGGTTATAGGGATCTTATATGAGTAATGGAAGGCTCTAAAGTTTTTTTTTATTAAAGATTTTATGTATTTATTCATGAGAGACATAGAGAGAGAGAGGCAGAGACACAGGCAGAGGGAGAAGCAGGCTCCATGCAGGGAGCCTGAAGCAGGATTCGATCTCAGAACTCTGGGATCACGTCCTGAGCTAAAGGCAGATGCTCAACTGCTGAGCCACCCAGGCATCCCGGCCCTAAAGTTTTATGGGGATGCTTGCACAGCTCCATAAACTTCCTCCCAAAACTGAACTCTATGCTGAAAATGGCTGAGTTTTATGACGTGGAAATTATACCTCAACGTAAAAATTGAAAAGCAGTAAGAACTTCCCCTTTACAAAGTTCTCAAGGAAAACTAGTAGCCATTTCTGGAAGAGTCTCAGGGTTGCCTGAAGCTCCCCTGCATGCCAGCTGTCAGGGTGGACGAGGAGGAGAATGGAGGCCACCCACCACCACCCCACCACCCCCGGGGACAAGCCATTTCACCTCTTCAGCTCTTCGACCTGGTCTCCAAGGTGTGCTAGACGACTAGGCCATGACTTTCTCCAGACCCTGCAGCCAGAGAGGCCAGGCCGAAGGGTGGCACAAGAGAGGAGCAACAGGAAGCCAGGCCCACAATTGTCGAAAAGAACAGCAGGAAGCGGAGGGAGGCTCCTCGGATGGCAGAGGCCAGCCGTTAGAGGCCCTGGGCACCCAGCGGACGTAAGACAAACCTCCCCCAGGACAAAGATCCAGTAGGGCAGTCACCTGCTGGCTGCTACTGCAGGGCACAGAGGAAGGCAGGGAGTAACTCTGCATGGACACCCAGCAATGGTGCAACTGTCCTGGTAACCATCCTCTCTAGAAAGCTCCAGAAAGTTCCAAAGTCACGGAGGCCGTGCACAATGGCTCTTTTGTAAGAAACTACAAAGGGCTTCAAGAATAGTAATGACCTAGTAAGTGCCATTTTAAAGACTATTCTTGGTCTCCAGATGCAAATGAGAAAATTTGTAACAACACCTTGAATGGAAGAAGCAGCTTTTTACTCTACTACACAGTGTACAAAAATAATGCGTCCATTCAGTAAATTCGAAGCTGAGCCTGTGTGTTAGGTCATTCATATTCCACCATCCTTCCCTTCAAACCACAGGACCACGGGCTTTACGAAGCATGAAATGAGAGCAGAAAACAATGGCATCAAGCACAGGATATTTCCTAAGTAAGACAGATTCTCCAAACAACTCTGACCTCTCTGCAACCCTCACACTCTATAGGTTAAAAACAGGAAAATGAATCTAGAAGTTTGGCATCTTTCAATGCTTGTGAACTTATCAATTCATCCTACGCATAAGATCACTGTAATGTGTGTTCAAGAGTCACAGAAAACCCACCAAGAAGGAAGCCAGGTTCTGAAATCTTCTAAAGACATTCTTCCTCTCAAACTGAGCACTCTAGATTTAAAAGGCAACCCCAGGGCAGCCCCGGTGGCGCAGCGGTTTGGCCCTGCCTGCAGCCTGGGGTGTGATCCTGGAGACCAGGGATCGAGTCCCACATCAGGCTCCTTGCATGGAGCTTGCTTCTCCCTCTGCCTATGTCTCTGCCTCTCTCTTTCTCTCTCTGTGTGTCTCTCATGAATAAATAAATAAAATCTTAAAAAAAAATTTTTTTTTTTAAAGGCAACCCCAAATCTGAATGGCCGACCTTCCTAAGGATCAAAGGTGAGATATGGTCTGCAAAGGGGAAAAGAACCTCATTTTGCCTGAAACAGCGGGTTTCCACCAGGGTGATTCTGCACCCAGCCAGCGCTGGGCAAGGTCTGGGGACGTCCGGGCCATCACAACTCAGGGTGCTGCTGGCATGGAGTGCATGGGGCCACGGATGCTTCTCAGACCCCACAGTGCCCAAGACACCCCGATGTTGGCAGTGCTGAGCGGAGAGACCCAAGTCCATCATATGAGCTCCAGCTATAGAGTTCATATAATTAAAGAGCATATAATTGCGGCACACGGGTCCCCTTAGGGTACACATTGGAATGGCGCCCGGGGGTACACCTAAATCAGAATGACCCATGCAACATTCTCTAAGTGAATGTGCCTATTTCTGGACAGGCCTTCAGAATTTCCTGGTCTCAGACCCTTTGTTTTTTTTCCCCTTACTTTTAATAATATGGACTTCACCCCACCCCCTGAAGAGATTCTTTGTTAAAGCTCCAGGGGTGATCTCATGTGCACCCCAAGGCTGAAGGACCGGAGTCAAGCTCCAGCTGATTCCTCCCCTCCCCTACCCTCTGTGACAACCCAGTAATTCTACCCACCCACCTTCCCCCCTCCCAAAAAAAAAAAAACCCTTAATTTAGAACATTATTATCGACGTCTCACGTCCCCCTGCCATGTGCCAGGAGTGTGCTAGGTGCGTGCACTCCCTCATCTGACCCCCCCCCCCAGCAGCCCTATGAGGTGCCTGCTATGGCCTTCTTAGTCCCCTCTCACCGAGGAGCAAAGTCAACTCCCCCAGAGGCACCGAGGCCACAGCCACGCAGCAGCACACAGGCCCGCCGTCCAGAGCTCACTACACTCTTAATGTCCGCAAGAGCTCGGCGTCCAACTGGACAAGTGTGTGAACTTGGCGTTTCTGCATCCGGGACACCCAGCAACAATCAAAGCCTCTGAGCTGCTGTTCATCACACCTGTCTTCTCCCGCCCACCTTCCAGCCCCCGGCAACCCCCACTCCCCAGGAAAAACAAAGTGCCACCCACACGTCTCAATACTATGGCCCCCAAAACTCCCACCTGGGTTCCTCATTCCTGAGCCCAAAAACTCCTGAAAAATTCAGTCACGGACACAAACCTTTCTGCTTCCAGGACCGTCTCCTTATACCCTACATCCTAGGAGCGGACCTCCCAAAGTGTGTTGGACTCCCACCTCCTCCAGCTCACTGTGGCCAAGGGGCTTCTGCAGACCCCTCTCCGGCACCAAATGATCAGCCCTCCAAAACAGGGGGGCGAGTGGCCTCCACAATCCTTACAACTGACTTCTAGCCAAGACCCCCCCATTTCCTCCTGACTAGTTGCCTTCCCCCAAAACAGCAGCACCAGGTTTCACAGTGTCCACAGCTGGGCCCCCAGGGCCCTTAGGATCCACCCCCACACCCCTGCTCCAAGTAGCCTGGAGCACTTGCCGCCCATCGCAGCCTCACTGTGCGCCTTTCCCAGATCACCCCCACGCCCCCCTGGGTCCCCAGCTCCCCGCTGGCTGCACGCCTCCCCCCGCCCCTGCAGCCCCCTCCTCAGCCACCCTCCACTTTCAAGTCCTCCCCCACCTGGCCCCTCCTCAGATAACCGCCACCTGCAGCTCTAGCACTATTCCCTCTCCCCTGCCAGCTCTGATGCCCAGCTCTGCCCCTCCCCTGCCCCCCTACCCCATTCCCAGCCCAGACCCCCAACTACAGCCTCAGCCCCTTCCTACGGACTCTGAGCCCCCGACTCCGGCCGGGACCGGGACGCAGCCCCCTCCTCACGGACTGCGACCCCGACTCCGGCCGGGACCCTCGACTCCGGCCCCCTCCTCACGGACCGCGACCCCGACTCCGGCCGGGACCCTCGACTCCGGCCCCCTCCTCACGGACCGCGACCCCGACTCCGGCCGGGACCCTCGACTCCGGCCCCCTCCTCACGGACCGCGACCCCGACTCCGGCCGGGACCCTCGACTCCGACCCCCTCCTCACGGACCGCGACCCCGACTCCGGCCGGGACCCTCGACTCCGGCCCCCTCCTCACGGACCGCGACCCCGACTCCGGCCGGGACCCTCGACTCCGGCCCCTTCCTCAAGGACCGCGACCCCCGACTCCAGCCGGGCCCCTCGACTCCAGCCCCTTCCTCACGGACCGCGACCCCCGACTCCGGCCGGGACCCTCGACTCCGACCCCCTCCTCACGGACCGCGACCCCGACTCCAGCCGGGACCCTCGACTCCGACCCCCTCCTCACGGACCGCGACCCCGACTCCGGCCGGGACCCTCGACTCCGGCCCCCTCCTCACGGACCGCGACCCCGACTCCGGCCGGGACCCTCGACTCCGGCCCCTTCCTCAAGGACCGCGACCCCCGACTCCAGCCGGGCCCCTCGACTCCAGCCCCTTCCTCACGGACCGCGACCCCGACTCCGGCCGGGACCCTCGACTCCGGCCCCTTCCTCAAGGACCGCGACCCCCGACTCCAGCCGGGCCCCTCGACTCCAGCCCCTTCCTCACGGACCGCGACCCCCGACTCCGGCCGGGACCCTCGACTCCGACCCCCTCCTCACGGACCGCGACCCCGACTCCAGCCGGGACCCTCGACTCCGACCCCCTCCTCACGGACCGCGACCCCCGACTCCGGCCGGGACCCTCGACTCCGACCCCCTCCTCACGGACCGCGACCCCCGACTCCGGCCGGGACCCTCGACTCCGACCCCCTCCTCACGGACCGCGACCCCCGACTCCGGCCGGGACCCTCGACTCCGACCCCCTCCTCACGGACCGCGACCCCCGACTCCGGCCGGGACCCTCGACTCCGACCCCCTCCTCACGGACCGCGACCCCCGACTCCGGCCGGGACCCTCGACTCCGACCCCCTCCTCACGGACCGCGACCCCCGACTCCGGCCGGGACCCTCGACTCCGACCCCCTCCTCACGGACCGCGACCCCCGACTCCGGCCGGGACCCTCGACTCCGGCCCCTTCCTCACGGACCGCGACCCCCGACTCCAGCCGGGACCCTCGACTCCGGCCCCTTCCTCACGGACCGCGACCCCCGACTCCAGCCGGGCCCCTCGACTCCAGCCCCTTCCTCACGGACCGCGACCCCCAACTCGGTCCACAGCCAAACCGGAGCCGTTCCAGGGCGCCTGCCCCGGGCCGCCCAGGGCCGCCCTCCGCCCCGGCCACGCCCCTGCCCCCCGAGCCCGAGGCAGGGCCGCCGGACCCCGGCCCGGCCGGCGGCTGCACGCGCCCTTACCTGAGCTCTGGCCGCCGCGGCCGCCTCAGCCTCGCCGCGCAGCCGAACCCGCCGCCTAGCCGGCAAGCGCCCGCTCCCTCCGGGGGCGGGGCCGGAGCCCGGGGGACGGGCACTGGCAGGCAGCGCGGCCAATCAGGAGCCCGGACGGCGGGAGGCCCCGGGAGGGGCGGGGAGCGGGGCAGGCAGCGGGGTAGGCTGCGCCCAGGCGAGGGGGCGGGGCTCGCAGCGTGGGCGGGGCCAGGAGGTGGGACGCTGAGTGGCATCGCCGCTGGCCACCCGCGAGCGGGGAACCGCGTGGTGGGGGCGGGGCTATGCTAATAGGCACATTGGCCCGCTGTGGTGTGGACTCCACCACCCGCGACAAGCAGATTTCCAGAGGTGACTCGGTGACGTCAGTGGGGTGCGAGGCCCTCCGCGAATTCGAATCCAAAAGCCTAGCACCTGGGCCTCCCTGGCGGGAGAAGTACGTCCCTTCCTCACAGAGCGCTTGACCTGCCGGACAACAGAAACTGCGCCCTTATTCTGAGCCTTCTACATAACGCCAAGAGGCGAAATCCCATTGTCCCCATTTTACAGAGGTGGTAACTGAGTCTCAGGGAGGTTACACCCAAGGTCATTCCCCAAAACCTGTCTCATAACTTCCAGGGCTTCTCAACTTCCTAACTCCTGCGCCCGGATCTGAAAAAGCAGGTTCCCTGGCCCCCACCCAGATTGAAGCATCCTGTGGGCCCTGGACCCCTGGAATGTGTATTTTTAATAACTCCCCCTGAAGATGTTGGGAAATGGATGGTACATCTGCAAAAGCACAGACAGTCAGGGAGGGGAGAATTTCTTAACACAGGAAGATGGAGCCACCAGATTCCGGGACTTCTAGAACTTTGTGCAATATGCTGCTATTCTGTGATCTGAGCCTCCAGCCCTCCAGCTGAGGGGCCCCCCCTCCCCTCCCTGGGGCTCCTGTCATCCCTGCAAGAACCTCCCCACTGCAGGCGCCTGGAGGCCCCAGCCCATGTCTCTACACAAGGGTCACAAACTGGCAGCCCCCCCCCCCCGGGGGGGGGGGAGTGTGGCCCCAGAATTGTTGAAAAATGTAAGTACGTTGGTAACATTTAAAAATCAGGGCATTTCACAAAAAGAAGTCTAGATTTCCAGGCCCTCTTGAGAAATCAGAAGGTCTGGCCGTTGCTGCGTGGGCTGGGCAAGGTGGCTGAGCATGCTTCCCCCCAAGGACATCATCATGTGGCCCCAAAGACAGAGGAGGCAAGAAAGGTGCTTTTCTCAAATCCAAAACTTAAAGGGGCACTGAAAAAAGGAAAAAGAAAGAAAGAAAGAAAGAAAGAAAGAAAGAAAGAAAGAAAGAAAGAGAAAACCTTGCCATCAAGATAAATACTATGTTAATGCAATATTTAAAAAATTCAAAATAAATGCAGAAATAATCCAGGATGAACAAAATACCAAAATGTTAAGGAAAGACAAGATCCGATGCTGCACTTGTGCCAACCACCTCGTTGCTTCTCCCAGGCTGTGTCAGATCCTATCTCTATTTAAAATATTGATATTTTTTTCGCATTAAATATTTCTTCACAATGTGTGTCTTGCTGGCTGAATTCTTGGCGTCCCCCACTTAAGTCTCCTGCGGCTGGTGAATGCCTCCCTCTCCTCACCCTCTCTGTGCCTCTGCTGGGAAGTTTGCAAACTCTGCCCCAAACCATTTAACAGATGGGGAGGCTGAGGCCCTGTGGGGTCCTCCCCATGTAAAAGGAGGCTCACCGCACCTGCTCATTCGTTCCCCGCATCCGGCTGCAGTAAGTGTGGGCTCTGGCGGGGGTGGGGGGGTCTCTTGTCGGGGGACCACCTGGAGGAATGCTGAACTGGCTACATCACAAATGTGCAACCTGCAACCTCTTCCACAGTTCCTTCCCTCGACCTCTTCCCTCACCCCCATCCCCCACCTCCTCATCCCTCACCTTCTCCACCCTCACCCCATCCCTTCACCTCCTCCTCATCCCTCACCCTCATCCCTCACCTTCTCATCCTTCATGTTTCTTATCTTTTGCAGGTGGTGGGCTGCCCTCCCCGACCCCAAAGAAAGGACACTGATGGGGAATGCAGGATCCACTTTTTTTATTGCAGGAAGACTATTTCTAGAGCAAATGCTACACAGACCCCACAATGGGGGGCAGGGGGCACCCACATGCGGGGGAGGAGGGGCAGGGGTGGAATCACAGCAAGCATGGCCTGGCATGGTCCCCAGAACCAGGGATGCCCAGGCAGGATGGGCCAGAGACTGGGGCAGGCTCAGGCCCCTCCTGCTGCAGAAGCCCTTTCTCCCCAGGGGACCAGGGCCTGGGGCCAGGAAAGGCCTGGAGGTGGGCGGGGCCCCAGGGAGATTGTGCTATCAGGGTGTGTCCCTGAGAAAGGGCTGCAGACCCCTGCCCAGCAGGGCCCAGGAAACGCTCCCGGGGTGGGGAAGGAGCAACACCAGATGCTGGTGGGCCCTGGACCCACCACAGGATACAGGGGCTCAGTTGTGCTCAGGCAGGATGCCACCAGCTCTTCCATGCCCGTCCATGTGCCAGGCGGTGACACACACACTTGCACACACACATTCCCTCCCTCTCTACATAGTGTGCCCAGTAAACATTTGTGGAGTCCCACGAACACAGAGAAGACCAAACACACTGCTACCGAGATGGACACAAGCAGCCCCTCTCACCTATAAACAGTCCCCATGTGGTCACATGACTGTACCACGACATGGCCTTTCTCACATGCACACACGCATACACACACACATAGAGGTCAGTCCCGATGCGCCCAAGGACGTGCAAGCATGCACACACAGCTTTGTCATGCCCCAGGACACCCAATGCTGTGAGCAACCCCAGGGAGACACGCACGCGGCAAGGAGCCGAGGGTAGCTCCCGCTGACTTCCAGTGGGCAACGGAGCCACTTGGGCCTGAAACTGCAGAAACTGGATGCCGCTGATAGCTGTGTGAGCTCGGGAGCAGATCCGTCCCCAGTCAGGTCTTCTGATGAGACTGCAGCCAGCAGGCTCTGATCGCAGCCCCGTGAGATCCTGAG
Source organism: Canis lupus baileyi (assembly GCF_048164855.1). Taxonomy (NCBI): domain Eukaryota; kingdom Metazoa; phylum Chordata; class Mammalia; order Carnivora; family Canidae; genus Canis; species Canis lupus. The sequence goes on along the minus strand of NC_132856.1, from coordinate 58,207,278 downwards.
TGGAAGTCTTGGGGAAGCCATGCCCGGACTCCTGACCCACAGGAACGGAGATGACAAAAGTGTCCAGTTTCCGTTGGCTGACTTTGTGGTCATTTGTTAGGCACCCAGAGATGATCGATACAGAGTCTGAGCCAAGAGCCACCTCACTACAAAGCCAAATGGGCTTCCTCAGGCAGCAGAACGAACAGGTTTACAGATGCGGTCCTATAAATCACGTCCCCCACTCCCCAAAATACAACCACTTACAATCACACTTATGCTGGTACAAAGGTTCCCAGAGACACAAATAACCATTCCTGAGGACAACCACACTGCCCACCCCTACACATAGCCTACACCGTTATTACACAGAGACCGTGACACAGACTTACCATCCAAATGACAGCCACACACACACAAGTGCACGCATAGACACATGCTGAGACACAAGCGATCTGCCTGTGTGCTCCAGGTTGTACAAACCCACCACCCCCTGGTCACCCCCACCCCAGGCCTACGGCTCACCTTCATGCTTGTCACACAGCCCCTTCCCCCTCCATGAGTATAGAGTTATGTGGCCACTCTCGGAATCTCATGGTGGCTGATATCCCCTGACTCCAGGACACACGTCTTGCTGGGCAGAGCCCCCCAACTCTGGGGCACAGTTGGCAGGAGGCAGTGGGCTGGGCAGAGCTCTGCATGGATTCCCCTCAGATCCTGCTGGTGCTGGGTCCAGTCGCCTGCCCCTGGATGGGGCCCCGGGTGCCCCCCCCCAGCACCCCACGTGCCCCTGCCTGAGGCTCAGTGGTAGCAGGCTGTGCCAGTGTCTGCAGGCCGGGTCTGGGAAGGCCCTCCATATTCATGCTGGATGGTCCCCTTGAGTTGTGCTGTGGCCACGGGCCAGTCCCAGGCCTCTCCCCTGCCTGTACCCAGCCTCACCCTACACTGGGCGAGGAGTGGGATTCCAGGCTGGCGGGGCGCTGCTGCAGGCTCTGTGGTTATTGCCTGGTGGCCTGAGACCCATCCCACAAAGCCCCCCGCCCCTCACTGAGGCTTGGGGACAGAGGTGAGGACTGATCTGGGACCCGGGGTGGGGAGCACAGGCCGGAGGTTATGAAGGATGGAGCAGGGGCAGCGTCTGTTAAATACCAAAGGGGGGAAAACAAACTCTGAGGTCCATGTGCATTTCAACTCCCCCTCCCCAGCACGGTCACAGTGATCCGATGGGGGAGACACAGGTCTGCCTGGGGCGCCCGAAGGAAAGAGACGGATGGGCAGGGACAGGGAGGACCCAGTGTCCTCGGTCCCAGCGGGAACAGGCAGCTTCACCTGTTTCTCAGGTGCGGATCCAGGGGGCCACCTCCAGCACGTGGCTCTCGGGGGTGCAGACAGGCCTGGGGGGCGGGGGCGGGAGGCAGAGCCGCGCAGCAGAGCCAGGCTGGAGCCCCAGACCTGCCGCGGGCTCCCCGGGGCCTCGGTCTCCCCCGCAGAGGTGTTGGGTGAAGGAAGAGAAGTGGAGGAGATGAGAGGGAGAGAGAAGGAGGTGGGGAGGAGGGCAGGGAGGCCGGCGGCTGGGAGCGGAGGACTGGGGGGGGAGGAGGAGCAGGGGCGTGGGGAGAGGCGTGGGCCGGCTGGTGGCGGGCGCTCCGGGCTCACATGAGGACGCATTTGCCCTTGACGCGGTCTGTCCTCTTCTGTTTGCTGGCGCGCTTGCCATCGATGTTGAGGCTCATGTTCCGGCGTGTCTCCAGCGTGAGCAGCTCCTGGAAGAGCTCCTTGACATTGTAGTTCATCTTGGCCGACGTCTCCATGAAGGCGCACTTCCACTCCTGGGCCACGGCCTGGGCCTCGCGGGTGTCCACCTCCCGCTGCGTCTCGTCGCACTTGTTGCCCACCAGCATGACGGGGATGTCCTCTACGCTGCCCTTGATCTGCACGATGAGCTTGTAGATGGGCCCGAGCTCCTCCAGCGACTGCTTGCTGGTGATGGAGTAGACCAGGATGAAGGCGTGGCCCTTGGAGATGGACAGCCGCTGCATGGCCGGGAACTGGTGGCTGCCCGTGGTGTCGGTGATCTGCAGCGTGCACACGCTCTTGTCACAGCTGATCACCTGCCGGTAGGTGTCCTCGATGGTGGGGATGTAGGTGTCCCGGAACGTGCCCTTCACGAAGCGCAGCACCAGCGAGCTCTTGCCCACGCCGCCCGCCCCGAACACCACCACTCGGTAGTCGTTGCTCTGCTCAGGCATCTTCCACGCGGTGGGGGGCGGTCAGGGCCGGGAGGGCTTGTGCCAGCTGCTAGAACCCCAGACCGACCCTGTACAGAGAGGAGCGTCAGGCACAAAGGGCCGCAGTCAGGAGGGACAGCTCTGGGCCCCTGGGGGTGAGGCGACGGTACAAGGGGCAGCTTCTCAGAGGAGGTGACATTTCTCCTGTGTCCTGGGGAGGCCCTCTGATTGAGCTGGCTGACTTCGCAATTGTGCCCTGCGTGTCGGCTTGGAGCCAGCCCCCTTAGCCTGCTTCCCTGCCCCAGAACCTGGGGCCCAAACTCGTTCCCAGGGGACTCTGCTGGGAGGTGTGCGCAGATGCCAGCGTGCAGTGCACTCACTGTTTCCCCACCTGCTGCCCCCCTCCCAGGCTGCACTGGCTGCTCCTTCTCTTCCCGGGGTGGCCATGAGCTCTTGGAAGCCAGCAGACCTGGCTCTGTGACCTGGGCAAGCTGCGTTGCCACCCTGAGCCTCTGTTTCTGCCTCTATGAAATGATGCCTCTCTCTGACAACCACAGGCTCCCTGCTGGGGTCCGAGGTGGTGGGCTGGGCAGAGCTCCGCCTGGATTCCCTTCAGATCCAGTCACCTGCTCCTGGATGGGGCCCTGGATGCCCCCTCCCCAGCACCCCCACGTGCCCCTGCCTGAGGCTCGCTGGTGACAGGCTGTGCCAACG